>NC_054601.1:2904638-3216722 GCF_004785595.1 Juglans microcarpa x Juglans regia | reverse complement strand
ATACATGTCTTTTGTATCGCCTTTTTTTCATGTTGCCATCAACAAAAATAAAATCATTTATTTACAAAATCTCTTCCTTCTATTTTTTTCTTTATAGATCCCTCGTTTTGAAATGCTTCCGTAGCATGGGATAAGAAAGAGCAATGAGCTCCTCAACACATTTGAAGCCATAACCAAGAGGTGCCAAAAATTTGTGGGAGTTTCAAATAAGAGAAATGCTATTTATCATATCTAACACCACATACTAATATATAATTTATCATTTTTATCATTTTATTTAAACACATGTATTTACACATCAATATATATATATTTAAATAAAAAAATATAAATGACAAATCACATATTAGTGTATAGTGTAAGATGATAAGTAAAATTTTCTTCAAATAAAAGGGACAGTGAAATGAAATTTAAAAAGAGTTAAACGTTTATTATTTTGTTACAATTTTCCTGTTTGGATTTAGAAATGAGTTGAGATGATTTTAGATGAGTTGAGTAAAATATTGTTAGAATATTATTTTTAATATAATTATTGTTTTAGGATTTGAATTGTTTATTATATTTTGTGTAAAAATTTAGAAAAATTGTAATGATGAGATGAGATAAGTTGATGTGAGTTTCGAATCCAAACTTAGGTCTTCGTATGTGTCAAGCTATATACTCTAGCCATATCATATTTTTCTTGAGACTGCAAATATTACAAGAGTGTCAATATATCGAAGCTTTGGCACGAAGAAATTATTCAGAAGATAGGTGTATTAATTTAGAGTTATTATATTTTCAAATTAGTATATAGTATAAGTCATTCATATCACTTAAATTGTAAAATTTAATTTATAGTATTTAAATTTTAAAATTTATCTATTAAATCAAATTATATTATATAAATATTTTTTTTGATATATTTTACACGCAGACTTGAAAATAATTTTTCTCTTTTAACTTATGCATATAATATTTTCACAGTGGAGCAATAAATAATAAATGAGTAATGTTAGTTACAAGTCTTAAACGTACAAATATTTTATAAAATTATAGGGCCCAAAATTTTCACACTTTTTTTTATCGTAAAATCTACTTTAAAAAAAAAAAACTTATATGACTTGTGCATTTAAATCTTCTATATATCATTTATCGTAATAAATATTGCATATACTAAATAGTAAACGACGTGTCTATTTCTCGCACAATCTATATGCCCTTAAATTTTGGCAAAAGTTGAAGCAACTTGATCCTCTAGCGTCAAAGAAAAAGGTTAAAAAAAAAGGGACAACGAATAAAGAGGGAGGTCTGACCGTTGGTGATGCTTCGGGATGACCTACCGAGCCGGCGACGGCCTTCGACGAAAGCTTCATACGAAGCCCAAAACCCAAAATATATTCAAATTCTTCAGTTTAAACCAAATCAATAATCAAAGCCTCTTGTTCAATTTCATGATCTCCCTCTCGTTCTCTCAAATACGTATATGAATGGTGGCATTTGAGCTCTTCAAGCTGTAATCTTCCTCAACAAACTTCTTATCTCTCAGGTTAGGTTTTTACTTTTCGTCGAAAGCAATCAGTTTACCTCATCTGCTTCCATGTTTTGTTCATTCCATCTTAATGTTCACTGTCTTTTACGTGTGGATTCATTCTTTTGTCTAGCTCTCTTAGTACTTTTGGCGCAATTGCCTTTTGGCTATTTAATGAGTTGTCTCTTTGTTGGTCGTGCGTTTCTCTATCATGGATGTTGGCAGCGGTTTATTTGCTTTTCTGAGATCATGGGTGAATACCACCCATGACTATCAAGTTCTTTTCTATCCCAATCTCATTGTAATAGTTGAATGCTGTTATAATGAACTATAGGATCAATCACTATGTTCTTCATCAGAGTTTACTTTGAATGTGTTCAAGGCTTTACCTTGGACTCTGTTCGGCTTTTGGTTTGGTAGTATGCCGAATGGTGTGCTTCTCTAATTTGTTAAAGTTTTAGCCTCAAAATGAGAGCCCCAGAGGCAAAATACTTCCACATCTGTGTCTTATCCACGAACTTCTATTTTAACCATCGTACAGATTGTAATGAATAAGATAATTTCTTCCTTATGCCTTCTTATATGTTCATATATATATATATATATATTTGTTATGTATTATCTAGGTTGTACTGCATCTATCTTGGGTATCTACTTTCTGTTATGGATGGAGGTGGTTCTACTGCTCACCTTTGAGCCTTAATATCCTTAGACCTCAATGGCATGCTAGATGGAACCACATTGCGATATAAGTTATTTATTTAATGTTAATTTGAAAAACGCCATCAGGCACTTGACTTTAATGTCTGGACGAAAATGCAGCCTATTCAACTCCATTTCTCAGTGCTTAGAGGAATTTTAACTTACAGGAAATTAAGTTTGAGAGCATTAGGTAGTGTTCGTGATACCTGTAGTCAGGAGTAGAAGAATAAGTTTTGGAATTTCTGCCGTAATCTGGTATCCATGAGCTTCTTTTCTGTACACTTACTATGTCCACGTTTATGCAGTGAAGTCCTATCTAGACTATATTTTCATTTTGACGGATACTTTTGAGGTCGTTATACCTTTAGGCTTAAGCTTCCGGTGTTCATTTACTTATCAAAAAATTTTTTTGGTGCTCATACAATGCAGATCAATATGCGTGGTACTGGAAAGAAATTAATGTTCCAAGAATCTGGAAAATCTTGCTATTCGAAGGCGGAATCTGGGTCCAAGTTGATTACATCATTGAAGTTAAAAAAGGGTAGGAATATATCCTGTTGCAAGAAACTCAACTCAAAATCAAAATCTCATGTAAAGACAATTGGTTCAATGATTTCAAAGAGGCCAGTTACTGATCCTGCAAGCAGGGAGCCCAGGAACGATTCCAAAAGTAGAAAAATTGTCAGCAGGAAAATTCTAAATAAAGCAATTGATACAAAGTCTTCAAGGAAGACGTCTCCGTTGGGGCTTCAAGGTAAGGCCTTGCCTAATAGCTCCAAGAGAAATGGAACAAATGTTGATGGGGAGGTCAAAAATACAAATCTGAAGAAGAGGAAGAAGAAGCGAAGGCAAAAGGATGCTCTGGAGCTCGATGAAGCATCCCGTTTGCAGAGGAGAACAAGGTATCTTATGATTAAAATGAAGCTGGAGCAGAACCTTATTGATGCTTACTCTGGAGAAGGTTGGAAAGGTCAGAGGTATTAAAACCTTATCATATATCTTCCCGTACTTGCTCATTTATCCTTAAATCGGTTACATGATTATGTCAATAATAACTGCTCCTGCATGAACACCCCCTTCTCCCCAAGAAAAAAGTGAAGGTCACAAGTTAATTATGAGATTTTTACAGTTTGTTTATCCCTTTTGTTTTCTTAATGTTTATTTCAGTCGGGAAAAGATTAAGCCAGAAAAGGAACTACAACGGGCCAAGAAACAGATATTGAAGTGTAAGCTTGGAATACGTGATGCAATTCACCATTTGGATTCACTTAGTTCAGAAGGATGCATCGAAGACTCTGTCATTGCTCCGGATGGATCTGTACACCATGAACATGTATTACACACATCTCCACAGTCTACTAAATATTAGTGAAATATATATTTTAAAAAACATAACTTTTTTGATAAGTAAACAATTTATTAAATAATGATAGGCATAGCCCAAGTACACAAGAAGATATACAAAGGTATGCCCTATCTATGTGAACGCAATAGAGACAAGAAAATCATGTAAATCGAGGCCATTAAAGTCTACATCTATGGCCGATGTACATAGAGTTTTAATAAAATAAAAAAAGCGCTTAGTTCCTCTACTGTGCGCTCCTTGTCTTCGAACGTCCGGTCATTACGCTCTTGCCATAAACACCACAGAATACAGATAGAGATCATCTTTCACAAAGCTTTGATTTGTTGAATGCCTCTTAAATTTGTCCAGCTGGCCAAAAGTGCAACCATTGTAGCGGGCATAACCCAAGCTAACTCTAATAAAAAAACGTAACTAAAAAATTAAGAAGCCTTTTGTTCTTAGCTTTCAGAGTTGGGTACTGAAAGGGGCTGTTCGGGGTTTCTTAAATTCATCTGATTATGCTTTAGAATGAGCATGTTCTCTTGATCTGAGCAGCCAACAAACGTTTTTTTTATACGGTTTGAGATTTTGGACAGCAATCTTGAAGTAAATGAGCCAATGGTTTTCTCAAAGCTTGGTCAGATCCTGATATTTGAAACATATATAGATCCCAGTTTATAGTAGTCTTGTCCTTTCCTTTCACTGGGTAGGTTAGACATTAGTACAATTAGATATGGGTTTTGAACCTCAGCCCTTGGTCTGGTACCTAACCAATTAGACTTACCAACTAGGCTTTTCATTTAGCCTATTAGCATTGTTGTATACAGCTAGGATCTCCCTGGGTAATAGCTTTCAGATTACGTCTAGTTACATTTT
Organism: Juglans microcarpa x Juglans regia; assembly: GCF_004785595.1. NCBI lineage: Eukaryota > Viridiplantae > Streptophyta > Magnoliopsida > Fagales > Juglandaceae > Juglans > Juglans microcarpa x Juglans regia. The sequence continues at coordinate 3,212,289 of NC_054601.1, read as the reverse complement.
TTTTTTTTTTGTGAATGATTACATATTGTTATGACTTGTATATTTATGTTTCTAATATTTTGTTGTGTAGATATTCTGTGCAAAGTGCAAGTTACGTGAAACTTTCCCAGATAATGATATTATACTATGTGACGGGACATGTAACTGTGCTTTCCACCAAAAATGCCTAGACCCTCCATTGGACAGTGACAATAGTATGTTCTTCTCACTTCTTTCTGATGAATGTTTAGCGGCTGATGGATCAGATGGCTTCTTTAAGAAACTGATTTGTAGCTTAATTGATCATATACAGTTCCTCCAGGGGATCAAGGCTGGTTTTGCAAACTTTGCGAGTGTAAGATGGAAATTTTAGAAGCAATGAATGCCCATCTTGGGACCCACTTCTCCATGGATTGTGACTGGCAGGTTAGATACTTGAAAATCTCATGGGATATCTATTTCTGTTTTCGGGCTGCTTTGAGTAGATTAATGAAGTTACTCCTATGTGGAATAGGATGTTTTCAAAGAAGCCGCTGCTTTTCCTGATGGTGGGAATACAATATTAGATCCAGAGGAAGAATGGCCTTCTGATGATTCTGACGATGGTGATTATAATCCTGACAGGAGGGAAAACAGTTCTATGATCAGTGGGGCAGAAACTGATGACAATGTGTCTGATGACATTAGCATTTCTACTAGCCTGAGTTGGTCTTTAGATGGTGAACTTTTTTCTGGAAAGGAAGGCATGGGGTGTGGAAACCATTTTGCTAATACCAGTTTAGATTCTGATGAATCCACAGACGGAGAAATTATATGTGGCCCTAGGCAACGAAGAGCTGTTGACTATAAGAAGTTATATGATGTGAGTATCACAAAACTCTTATGGTGATGTTGAAGCTTCCAGAGATGAAGTTGTGATAAGAAATTATATGATGTGAGTATCACATAAATTGTTTGAGGAAAAACTAATGAACCCAAAGGTGAAGCTATAGTGTTCCCTTATCCTCCGTAGTTATTCTTTCCCCCAAGAAGGGGGAAGAAGAAAAGGGAAGAATTATTTATTTCTTGATAAGTAGGCCAGGTAAGAAAATCAAGATGGCACATATTTTATTTCTGAAGCCACAGTTATGACCTGTGGTGTTAGCTTGATTGTGTGTTATCTGATGGACTGTGAAGGTGGCATGTTGTCTACCTGGAGTGTGGTATTAGATGGTAGTTCTACATGGGTTGCTTGTGATTACTTACACTAGATTACCAGACATTAAAGCTTAAGAAAGTATTCTTAGGTTTGTGTAGCCTCCTTTTGACTGAAAACTGTATATTCTTCATTTGATTACCATAAAAGGTAAATAAAAGCTATAATGAAAAAATTTTAGGATCAACAAATTGGGTGGGATGGATATTTCACTATATTTTGGATTGCCAGATAAGGAATGCAAAAGCAGTTTTCCAGGGTAACAGGTTTTTTTAAGTAACAGGAAATTTTATTAATAAAAATCACAAAAGGCATAGTCAAGTACACAGGACATATACAAGAGTTTGATAGGGTAATAGTGAATTATGATAACACTTTTCAGGTTGGAGGCTTAAATTCAGAGACTTCTTTCCTTGGCTTGATGCCTATAATGTGTACACCTAACCCACATAAGTAGCCGTTGCATTTACATTTCTCCTAATAAAGCAATCATTCAATTCAGATGGTATAGTAAATTTCGGTCTCGTGGAAAATTATGGCATACAGTTTTTACTCTGTTGATGGAGCAGAATTTTTTTTACAGATTATCATTATATGATTTGATGTGATTATATTTTACCCTAATAGGAAATGTTTGGAAAGGATCCTCCAGCTTATGAACAAGCGAGTGAGGATGAAGACTGGGGTCCTGCTAAAAGAAAGCGGAGAGAGAAGGAGTCTGTTGCAGCCAGCACCCTAATGACACTATATGAAAGTGAGAAGAAGTGTCCAGATTCTGACACCAAAGAATTGAAAAAGAAATCCCTCCTAGAAACACCAACTAGAAGGCCATTTTTGAGAATGCCCCGCATTGCAGCTGAGGTTGTTGAAATTCTCCCTTCTGTTTTTTCACACAGCTTCCCAATCAAGCATTATTTTAATCTGATATTTACTGCAAGAAATGTGTCCTTTGCTTCTCATGTACCGTACCAGAAGCTTCGTCAAGTTTTTGATGAGAATGAACTTCCCTCTAGAGCTGTCAAGGAGAATCTTTCAAAGGAGTTGGGCCTTGATCCAGAGAAGGTAATTATTTAAGCTTTCAGATTGATTTTTTTAAGTAAAGCTTTCAGATTGATTTTAATACTGGAAGGACTCTGAAAAATGGTAATCCGCCATTAAATTTGGTGCACGGGCAAATTGGATGCTTCACCAAAAGCAATGGGTTATAGATATTCAAAAGATAGAAGTTATAGTTTGATGAGTATCAAGAGTTCAGGTTCCTAGAATGTATTTAGGTGTTTTATTTTGTATACTCCCTGTTTATGTGGGCAACGCCTACTTCATTCACATTAATAGAGTTATTTTTACCCATAAAAATGAGCATATAGAGTTCATAAAAAGGTGCTAAAGGCGTTACCCAAGCATAGAATTTGCATACAAGAGATGATAGATCTGCCTATCTAGAAGGAAAAAGGAGAAAATCATCTATAAAGTACGAACAGTTGAAAAGAGGTTTGCAGGCGAAATGATACAATTTTTGCACAATATCAGAATCATTAGATCTCAAACCTGATTCCACATGCCATCCAAGTGGTACTCTGTATGTTGTAAGGCAAGCTTTATACTGCCTATTTTTCATTTTAATGCATTATCAGCGTAGCATTAGGGGCTTCATAAAGATGCATCTACAGTGATCCGATGCCTGATGAATTGGATATTCTCTGTCAAATTTGAGGCTCATAATGACTGGGGAATAGCAAACATAACTGGTGGAAGCTACTGTTTTACAGCTTGAAGCTTTTCTTTTCTTTTTTTTCCACCCCAGTGCAGTTATAACACAACACACAATCCTTTCAGGTTAGCAAATGGTTCAAAAATGCACGTTACTTAGCGCTTAAATCCAGAAAGGTTAGTTGACACTCCATCTATTTTCCAAATGCCAACATTCAATTCTCTTATTCCCTTTGTTCATATGTTACTCAGCACCATCCACCTTGGACTGTCATCCATTTCTCAAACGTCTTACACCCTGTTTAGCCTTTTGATGCTAAATTAGCTTCCTTCTTGTCCAAGTACTATCATACATTTGGAGCTGATGAAGTAGAAGATAAATTCTTCAAGAGACTTGTCCACTATGTTCTATCTTCAAGATGTTGATTATGGAGTTAAAAATAATATTTTTTTTAAAAGAATTTATATGATTAATTGAGTGTATGGCCTTTTATCTAACATCGATTGATTCTTTCCTGCAACAGGTAGAGATAGGAAAGCAACTTCATAGTTTTAAGGATTCCAGATTAGAAAATGTGAAGAAAAACGCTGCCGATGTTGTGGCATCTAAGGGTACCTCTGCAGAGATTATGGTCCATGCCCCAAGGAATGTTAAAAGGGTTTTCCAGAGAAGGCATCAGAAGTCAGTAGGCAGTGTTTTAAAGAAAAAGCAACAGAAAAGATCTTCACTCACGGCACCTGCTAATAGCAAAAAGGTACCCGTGGCTAAGGTTTTTTTATTTATTTGCTTTATGTTTTTCTTCTTGATTCTCTATCATACTGAAGATTAAGAGCAGCTCTGATAACGTTTGCATATTTGAGAAATTGCATATTTTCTGCTGTATCTATTCAAAATAATTACAATATGGAAAATACTCTAACCACAAAACGATTATACAAAAGTAATTTTACAAAGTAACGTGGCTTGATGTGGTTCGTCAGATTGTAAAGTTACTTTTATTATAAAGTAGATCTAACGGATCAGATAAAGCCATGTCAGTTTGTGAGATTGTTTTAACAATAATTCCATGGAGGGAGTTCTAAACTTGGTCAGAAGCCCTTTGTGCATAGACTTTTTCCATTTATCTAACTTGTTATAATACGCTAACCTTCCCTATTCTGTATCTTCAACTCCAGTGAAGTCACTTACCAGTACTATCTCTTCCCTCAACGATTTCCAGCCAATAAATTAGGGGTATATAGGAACCGATAGAACCGGCCGGCACCAATGGGAACCGGCTGCCTAAGTCAGGAACCTGCCGAAACTGGTAGAGAACCGGTCAGTAGGCGGTGGACATTTGATGAAACCGACGTTGGTCGATTATGTCCCTGTTTGAACCAGGCTCAAACCGTTGAACCGGCTAATATAATATATATATATATATTTTATATATTTTAAGTAAAACGACACCGTTGTTTTACACAACGTTTTAGAAAAAATTAAATTAAATGAAACGACAAACCAAGTGGCATCATTTTGAATTAGGGTTTGAATACCCCTGCCCCTGCTCTCCCCCTCCTTCTCCCGATCTCATTTCTCTCTTCACTTTTTCACTCCTCACTTTCTCAGTTTCTCATTCCTCTCTCTCTCTCTCTCTCTCTCTCTCTCTCATCGCACCTCCCATATCTCTTCTCTCTCTCAGCACGACGTTCTCACTTCTTAGTACGTTCTCTGATTCTCTCCATTCTCTCTCTCATCATGCCACTAACGGGATACCGGTGAACCGACCAAATTTTCACCGAGACCGACATCACCAGGTTTCTCTCCCTTCACCGGCCGGTTTTAGACATGTTTACACGTTATCGGTTCGGTTTTGGTTGGACCGAAATGGAACCGTAGCTATCGGTTTTCACCCCTACAATAAATAGATCTTCTATCCTGCCCATTAGGTATTTGCTGTACATTATGTGAAGGCTTTTGAACTGTCAAAATTACTTGTCAATATATTAGCTATTAAAGCTTGTTGACATGTCAAAGCAGTATTCTTTACCTACTCCATAACCTTTTAGGTTCATCAAGAAGATTGTTAGTAGCCTTCCAGGTCGATCGAGTAAGGCATATCGAAGCCTAGGTCTAATCTCTCCCTCTCTCACTGCAGTAGAGAGAGCATAAGTGTACGTCTTGGGATCAGGGAATGTGTTGCTCACAACTAGTTTGGTTTTAACAGAGATCCGACTAACCTTTTTGATATTATTTTATTTGTTGCATTCAGGATACAGTGGAGTTCAGTGACGATGTGAGCTTGAAGAAACTTTTGGAAGCAAGGACTAGGGAGAGGAAGAGGGTCAATGTCGTGGCTGGAGATGAATGTCAAGCAGCAGAGATGGAAATGGAAAGACTTTGCAAAATCATGGGTAGATTAGAGAGCATAAAACAGAAAATGCCAAGACTTAAAAATGACAAAGCTAAACATTCAAATAAATCCCATTTGTTTCAACGGTCTGTGATTTATGTTCCCATAGCAGAGCTTAGGGAAAAAGTTTGATCCTATACGATGGTGTTTCCATGTCTTTTGGTTCACAAATAAATACTTCCTTTACATTAGATTTCAAAGTGAAACTTGATTAGAGCTGGCTCTCTTTGGAGTTACTAGGTCAAAATAAGATTTTTATTTTTTTTATTTTTATTTTTAGTTTTTTATAAAAAGAAACGTTATTTACCTAAAACAACCGCCGCTATTCAATGCTTGACTGAATCCTCATCTCAAGTGGTGTCATTTTGCTTATTTTAGGTTACGCAGCCTACTACTTGGCATGGTTTATTGAAGATGCTACTATTTAGGGAGCAGCTACAGGCCAGTCGGGTGAGGGTTTTAGTTTTACACTCACTAATAAAAATTTGACACATAGGAAGTTCACTAAGTCAAAGAATAGGAGTGCATGTAGAGTATTCCATTCGTTATGGTCATCTTCCCCCCAAAAAGAACCCGATTCACTGTAGCCCTTCCCCCCAAAAAAAAACCCGATCTCCCCCCACCCCTCCCTTGCCGCTCATCGTCGCTCGTCGTCTCACATAATTTCTATAAGTAATGAAAATATTGCATGGTTATGATGATTTTAGGGGTTGGGCTGGGTGTATTTGTTGCTCTGTAATGGCAGGAGCTAGGGCTGTAGTTGATGCCAACGTGGGTGTATTTGCTCTATATTTGCATATGTGGGTGTATTTGCTCTGTATTTACAGAAATGATATTCAGAAAAAAAAATAGAGAAATTAATCATATTTGCATTTATGTCCAATAGTTTTACCAGATTGACCCTATTTGCATTACTTCGACTTCCATATTTTGCAGTTGTATTGTTCAACATCTCAATATCTTTTTTTTTTTTCATTGAGCAAAAAGAGTAAATAAGCTTTTGCATTTTATGAGTTATTTTGTTTTGTTTGATCTAATTCTGGTTGAGTAATATCGGGTTGAGTGAATGATGAGTACTTTCAGAAATGGTATTGAGATTTTAGATTCTGATAATTCTAGTGCCGACGAAGTTGAGATGATTGGAGAGGATGGTGAGGTTGAACAAGACAAGAACATGCCCGAGGTAAATAAGACGATGTCATCTTCATATGTGGAGCCATATGTGGGGCTAGAATTTGACAATATAGAAGATGCACATAGTTGCTATAAAGCCTTCTCCAGACGAAATAGTTTTAGCATTCAAACTAATCATACCTGGTTGTCAAACGTAGACAAATAATTAATTGGGATAGAATATGTGTGTTCAAGAGAATGATTTCGTCACCAGAATTCTAAACTTAAAGAAAGAGCAAGACCTGAGGCTACATAGACAAAAATGGGGTGTAAGGCGATAATGTCAATAAAGAAGGATTGACAAAAATGGATTGTCTAAGTTTGTACTCTAATATAATCATAAACTTCTGACATCTAGGAGTACAAGTTTACTTCATGGACATAAACGGGTTACAACAAGGCAAAAAAAATTAATAGAGACGTTAAATGAGTCGGGGATACCAATATGGAAAATAATGTCCGTGTTGAGTAAGGAGTTGAGTGGTGATTATAATGTTGGTTGCATGGGTAAAGACATTCAGAATTACTTGGGCAATCGAATGAGACAACTTCTTGGAGAGGGAGATGCAAAAAGCTTATACGCTTACTTTTTGGAGAGCGAACGTAATAATCTAGACTTCGTATATTTGATTCAAGTCAATGCAGATAGGTCGATGGGGAATTGCTTTTGCTATTTTATTTATAAGCATCACAAGTCTCTCGAGAAGCATGTATGCTTTGTTTTGGCGAGCAATCAATCCATCCAGAAATACCATTTTATCCAAATACATAACTTTGTAGACAACAACCATTAGCCAAGTACATAAACTAATCCGGAAAATAAATACCACAATTGCAACAATCCACATAAACTGATCCTGAAAATAAATACAACTTGTTCCGATAAGCCTTGTACATCTTAATAAAGCATTAAGTGATTTACATTTTGATTGACTTCATAAAATTTCTGAGTAAGCAAAGCAAATATGCAATAAATACAACTCAAGATGCAATCAAGACACTTATGTATTTCTTCTTCATTGATTGGAATTTTGCGTGTTCAATTCTTGCACGTTCAGATGCAATCCTTTCATTTCTTCATTGTGCTAATTCCAAGATTCGCTTACAACAATCTGGTTGTTCTATTTCAAGATCAACCCATTCGAAAAAACCACACTGTTTTTTAACCTTATAATATGGACAATTGAAAAACTGCTGACCAAAAATTTCATAGTGGCCTTCGTCCCGAGATCACCTCATCTCCTACCCGTAAGCTAGAAATGGTGTCTCCTCCACTACTTTCCATATTGCTGCAAAGAAAAAGAAAATACTCCATCAACTACTGTTGGTCAGGTAAGATCAGTTTTATCTAATCAGATCAAATAAGCTCAGTTTTAAAAGAGAGAGATGCTTATGTTAGGTAATTCAAATATTAAACAACGAAGAGAGCTCCTTAATTTGGTGAAAACTAATGAAAATAGGTCCAAATGACACAATTAAATTGTGCATATTGACCATGATCTTTAAAATAATTAACCTAAGTTTTAAGGGACCAATAGAGACCAACGAACAAAAAAAAAAAAAGACATAACCAGAACCAACTCCTACAAAAATGTCATATCTACTAATTTACTCCATCAATACCATAAGATTATTCAATACTGACCAAGCTTTACATATATGCTAAATAATACAAATACTAATCTTAGCAGACAATATTATCACATGAAGATTGCAATAGGAAAAAGAGACTTACGAGTTCAGGTGGTTTAGTGGGTTCGACTGGGCAGTGGGTTCCAAAGATGGGTTCAACGGATGGAGGTTTTCGACAAAGATGGGATGGGTTCGACAGAGCTCCAGAGGGGTTTTCAACGGATTGAGACCACTGGGTTAAGACGATGGGTTGAGAAGAGGGACATTTTCAGAGTTGAGACAATGCATAGAACGATGGAGAGGGACAGAGCTTTCGACGGGTTGAGACAATGGATTAAGAAAAGGGAGATTTTCGGGGTTGAGAAGAGGGAGATTTTTAGAATTGAAAAGATGGAGATTTGGGAGAGAAGAAAGAGAGGAAGCTAGGTCTGAGAATGGGAGATTTTCGGGATTTCCATTGGACTCACACTTACAGTAAGTCTCATAAGATTATTATGTGTCTTAATTTTATTGGATGGTGTAAAATGAAATTACGACACGTAATAATCTCATTACGTGTCTTAATTATTACGTGTCTCACACTTACAAAAAGAGTTTGAAGCTTTTCTCTACTATTTATTATCTCATTAATTTGCTTGAGGTTTATTCAGAAACGACAGTTTGCTTCGATGCAAACCAGAATGTTTTATGAAGCTGAAGTCATAATTGAAAATAGCCACACCATTAGGAACTAAGCAGGAGTAATTACACAATCTTTGTACAGTGGTAACCATCGTTTCATCCCATTCCCAAGCTTCATTTCGAAGAAGCCTCATATCCGTCTCCCTAATATGGAAGAAATGCATAAATGTTAACATCTGTGTCAGCCCAGAGGCTGCTATGACAAGGATCTGGATCGTCCACAAAACCACCGTGATTCTGTCTAGTTATCTCTTGCCATATCAATAAATATACATGCATAATAATCGAAGCATGAGAGTTTTATTATCGAAACAAAGTCGACAACTTCATTAAGAAAATAAATGTCTCTTTGGGAATTACTTAAACCCATTGCCAAGCCTTTTCCTGAAGTTTTTAATCGAAAGCCAATCATGCATACAATTTTATACGTCCGTCCACTCATACTTCCACATGTCCAAGAGATGGAAAAAAAAAGGTAAAAAGAATCCTAGCCACGTATCAAACTGTTAACAATGTAGGAACCCCAAAATATGTTTAAACAGGCTCATTATTGTTCACCATTCTTTCGAATGGTAGGATTTATTACTTTTTTTCCAGTTCAATATTCCCAAAATTTCCTTCTAGTAAACAAAAAGAAAACAATAATAAATTCGCCAAATTAACATGAAAGGTAAAATTGGATTGAACATAGCAGCAGGAAGGACAATAGCAAGTGGGCAAAACATCTATATTCTGGTTCATCCTTCTGTATCAATTATAGAGCTAAACAACTGTGATGTAGAATACTCGACTAACTTTGGATTTCTATGACCAGAATGTACAAGACAGACAAGGCAAGTTGTATGGACGCTCTACACAAAATTATCAAGCATTTCTCACCATGTTACGGAATCTGTGTGTTTGATTTATCAACTGTACGTTTTTGTGAATCGCCATCACTTTTTTTTCTATCGTCTGATTTTCGCCGTTTGGCAGCTAGCTGGGGTCTCAGCTACAAGTAATATGAAACATTAAGCACCCGGAAATGTGTTTAACCAGAATCACAAATAAATGGAAGCACAGCAAATAAACACAGCAAATAAACATTTTACAGCATCAAGTGTCTGATTGTGCAACCCAAACCTATGTAATTAGCACGGTACAATTGAATTAGAATTTCTTGAACTAATATAATATACTCGCAGTTGCTTGCATTTTTACTTCTGACGTCTTTTTCTTCAAAATGTTCCTAAAGTTTTAAGAAGTGCTCGCACATATAAATTGAAGTTCAATATACATTGACTTCATTGTCACATGGCTGGTTTTTTTTTTTTTTTTTTTTTTTGGGGGGGGGGGGGGGGGGGGGGGGGGGGGGGGGGGGGGGGGGGGGGGGGGGGGGGGGGGGGGGTAAGTAACTGGTTTATGACTTTTTTCCGTTCTTAACTTTGCCTATGTTAGAGAGAGAGATGTTAGGGCATTTTCTAATGCTGCTTGTTCAACAAAGTTGGCTTATACTTTAATTCCTAAACAAATTAAATATTATTAACTCCTGAAAAATCATGATTGCTTCCAGTCCTAGGAAAATAGTCAATGTTTCATTGTTAGGAATAAGTTATGACATGAATAAGTGGATGAACTCTCGAAGATTTAATCATGGGTGAGTATGATCTAAAGTACATAAGTAATTAAAAAGTGCTAAGACGTACCATCTGAACATACTTTAGTTGCTTTAGAACTTGATCTGTTTCTAGCTCCTGAAGCAAACAGATGAAAATGAGACTAAACTAATACATATATATATATATATACACACGTATGGCACAGAACAAACATGGTAAAAGAAGAGTGATCAATACATTTTGATTAAACATGCACTTTGATTTCCTTTTTCAATATTTAGCATCATTTCTTTTTGAACCATTATTTGGCTCAACTAGTTTTTCAGTTGGCTGCATAAAAAAGGGCCACCTTTGATTCTAAAATCTATAAAAGTCAATTCAGTGATGAATCCAAACTAAGATTTTGTTTTAGAAGAAAAATCGCCAGAATAGAACAATATGTTATGACCTGATCTAATGTCTGAAAATTTATGTTAATTTTTGAAAAAAAAAAAAATCTTTTAATGCTCCAAGGTAGAAAGAATGTCACATCCATTAAAAATTGGCCTTTTATAACTCTTTAGGCGTAACTGATTTCTTCTTGCAATTAATCTTACTCCCAAAAAGTGCCTTTATAATAAATACAAAAAACGTATAAAACATATCTGAAAAATGACGGTTATTTCACCTGAGGTACAGCACAATCAGCATGGAATGGATCCCAAAGGACGGAGCGAAAGCAGTCCCAGTCATCAGTTTGGACTTCACAAAGAGGAGCCCTAATTTTAAGAATTTTAGTGTATTAAGCATCTTAAGCATTACAACATGATATTAGCATGCGGGGTATAAAATTTATCTGACATTGCATAACAAGAAACAAATCTATATAATTTATCAAAGAAAAATCAAGAAACAAACCAATATATAATTTAAGACTTATAAAGCCACTTTCAAGTGACCAAGAAGTACAACCATAAAAAAGTCTATCAAGAAAGATCTACTCAACAACAAATTCACATGAACCGGCCACCACTTACATCTAAGTCTGGATTAATCATCCTTAATATTTACCTTATTCACAACAATTAAAGCATTTTATATAGTAATATCATAATCATCCTAGAATCCCTCGTAGCTAATTCCATATTCAAGGTCCATTTAGCAATTCAGTTATAGAATTAGAAACATATGGCAGATACCTATGTAAATATGCATGATGCATTTGCATTAATAACATGTATGGAAATCTTAGTGAATCTCCTTTGCCTTTCTTTTCACTTTTTCAAGCCTTGAAAACTAATATCACAATTTGAGTAACCTATCCGACATCTACAGGTTGAGGATTTCAGTTAAACCTTTTTTTTTGGAAAAGTCATTAAACCTATTTCTAATGACTTAAGTCTACTCAAATTCACGACTTCTTTGCCAAATAAAGCAAATAAAATTGAACTGCCCATTTTTAAGAAGAAAGTGTTATGGGGCTGCCATGCATGAGTAACTTCTCAAATAACCTTGTTTTTCTAAGTTTTAGAATGTAACTAGGTGTTTCTTGTGTATACTTCCTGTGTACTCGGGCTTCGCCTATTTCATTGTGCTTAATAAAGTTCTAACTTATCAAAAAAAAAAAAAAAACTTCTCAAATAACCTTAAAAGCGGGAAAAACATAAACACAAAAAGTTCCAAACCACACGTGCTTGTATTTAAGTTCTGCATAATAATTTCAATACAAATTAAATTATTGGCAGATTTTCCTACGAAAAGCTTCCAGATAAATCAAAATGCATAACCCTAACAAATTTCATTGGGTGTTCATCAAACACTATGAACACTAAAAAGCAACACTTTCAATAGGATCACTCACATAGAAGAATGTTATTTGGTTTACCTGCGCCACTTTCCACATATAGTTCCATTTATACCTTCTCCTATGCCATCAATAACCTCTCGGCACTGAACCCAATTACCTATAGAGTTAGGTGTATATGGCTTGTTGAAGTTCGACTCCTACAAAAGTGGGGGAAAAGTCCAAATAAAAAGGATAAAAAAAGAAGCTAAAGACAAGATGTTTCATTTCTCCCCAAAATCAGATAGAAATTATGGGTAAAGTGTGAAATTGAGCTTTACATGTGAAGTAACACACTCTGAAGGATTCATTTCAACTGGTTCACCTATGGCATCAACATCACTGCATCACATCAAAATAACAAGTCAGGAATATATGGTTCAGTGAAGAATATATGCCCGATGAAATTACTGATTCCAGAAAGCTGTCTACTTCAAAAAGTTGAGAATGTAAAGATTAGTGAAAGAACATACTTTATCATTGGACCTGACCAGTCTGGAACTTCTGCCTGAAAACCTTTACCAACCCGAACTCCCATTGTATATGGTTCAGTGTCTCTCAACATCGATGCTATTGGATTCAAGTCACCCTTCAGCAATGTACTTCTGCATCTGCCCATTTCACAAGCAATGCTTAGTGATCTTCTGGTACCTGTTTCCATTGGAATTTTACATTTCTTTTTCAAACAAGAATAACAAAACCATTCATCATCTGGTATCTCCTTCATACGGGGATTGAGGCAAGAAACATGAAATGCATCTTCACAATTGTCACAAATAAGCATTTTCAGTGTAGTATCTGTATGACCACAAATCTTGCATGACCGGGAACAGCTACTTCCACTACTAGGACCAGCATCTTCAGCGGAATCATCATTCTTGGTAGGCAAAACTTCAACCAACCCCTGGCATCTAAGTATAGAAATGCATAGATCGTTTTCTGAGAGATCCTCCCCCCTGACCTCCATAACCATCACACTAGATGAGGAGCACTCACCAGTGTCATCCACTTCCGTCACCATGGAAGCTGAAACACGTTCCATATTTGATTCTGATGATGAGCAACTGTCATTTGCACTATCAACCTCTAAAATCTTTCGCCTACCATTTTTTATTGCAGCACCAGAAACATGCCCTTCCCCAACTGAACATCCATTGATAGACTGTGACTTTAAAATACAAGGTTCTTTTATGCATGAAAGAGAAGCCTTGATGGGTGCTCCAACTGTATGAGATTCATGCTCAACTTGAAACACCACACGTTGCTCCTTGGCTGCCACAGAAGGTGCATCAAAACTTGTGAATGAACGGCTATCAGCACTTTTCTTTGCATTAGCTGGGGATTGTGATGAAAAACTGGTGAGTAAGTTTCCCCGTAACTTCCTTCGCCTATAAACAAAATTAGGAATACAACTTTCAGATATTGTGCTAAGATTTGGTGGCTGGGCATAACTTCTTGGAAAATTTAAGAAGCTTGGAGTATTAGCATTCTCCTTTTCCTCTATTATTGGTTTGGCCTTTTTGCAATGACCATGAGGGTATTTATCACAATTAGAATACATCTGCCAAATTTCAGTGCCTGGCCTCCAATCACATAAGGTATCTTCTTTCCCATGATCGGATGAAAAATGCAGAGCAGCGCCATTTGAACTAGGAAGGGAACTCTGCATCAACATTTCACCTGAGAAAACTTTACTAGTATCTGGTATATGTTGCTTTTGAACTCGCAAATGAAGACAATGATAAACCCCGCTCTATGTTTCAAAAATAAATTGTGTATCCAACATAAAAAGAAGCCTCAACATATCCTCCATTTACAGCATCATTCTTCCTGGCCAGCATTCCAAAAAAGGCATACAAGGTCAAGATGCCAGAATAAATGAGAGCATAAAACTTTGCCTACCTAATAAATTCTTCGTTGAAGTCGCATACATACATGATTGAACCAAAAAAGGCAATATATCTCGGCATACTGTAGTCCATCCCATTTTGTTTGTCCCTCTTTTCTTTTGGAATATCCATAATAGATGTATCCTTTTCAAAATTAATAAACACAGTATATGACTTCCCTAAACTATTTTTTCCTTTGTGAGGTAGACTAGAATTAAATGCCAATTCAATAAGGGTGGTTCTAGAAAGTATGAATAATTGTAATCGATGAAATTCTCCATGCCTATTAGTTCTTTTATGAATTCTAGGGTGTTACTTTTTCAGCACCCTGAAGTGGGTTTTCTTTGTTTTCCTCCAAGAAACTTAGATCTTAACCCAAAATCAAAGCCATTCAATGTATCATCAGACTCCCAACTGGACCATCTTAAAACTAACATTTTTCTTTGATATGTAAAGTGGATTTCATTAAAGAACAACGTGGTGTAATCCAAGTACACAGGTAGTGCACAAAAGATACACCGAAACAAAAAACGTAGATCAAGGGACTGAATCTTGAAAAGGTTCAAGGGAAAGCAGAAGGAAAAGGTTTAACCATGGCTACCTCTGTCACAAGGTGTTAGACACTCTTTCACCACCTACAAATCCTCGGACACGTAGTGCCTGGTCATCCACCAGGTAATTAATTAGATAAGATCCTAGAGTGGTGGTCACCAGAGGCAAAGTAGGATTTGAAGTCAGGCAAACACTTCCTTGGCCCCTGAAACCAAACCTAACCCACCCAGCCAACGCATCATTGAGCAGTTTCCTTTTGTTCATCTTCCCAGAGATCTGAGACAAAGCCCTACAGATACAACACCCTTCTATTTATGCATGAGATCATAAGCACCTAAATAGTTTAATATCTTTCTTTTAATTGTTGGCAATAGTTCAATACTTGAAACCCACATTCAATCGTTCTTTAAAGTTCCATGCACATAAACGCCTGTTAACTTTGTTACTTTAGGTTAATCAATATAGGGTTTCAATAATCAATGCATATGTCTAAAATAGTGTTCCATCTGTGTCTTAATCTGGTACAATCAAAGGCAATAAAAAGTTTCCTACATATCAACACCCAAAAGAGCAAGAACATACAAT
Source organism: Juglans microcarpa x Juglans regia (assembly GCF_004785595.1). Classification (NCBI taxonomy): domain Eukaryota; kingdom Viridiplantae; phylum Streptophyta; class Magnoliopsida; order Fagales; family Juglandaceae; genus Juglans; species Juglans microcarpa x Juglans regia. The sequence goes on along the minus strand of NC_054601.1, from coordinate 3,197,080 downwards.
AAAAACGATAAATTGCGGAATAAAAATACATAGTTCAATATGGTCTACTAAGACAAGTATGATAAATTGAACAATATGATTATACAATTGAAAAAAAAAAATCGCAACTGCCAACAGAAGTATACCTGATCGAAATAACGCATAGTCTGAGAATAAGCGACGGGCTTGCAGTGAAACCTCTTCAGAGGCTCAAAGCAGTACAGACTCTCTCTCCCTCTCTCTCTCTTCCATATCCCAAATGGTAGTTTAGCAGAAAGACGCTCTTTAGAACCATCGTAAGACGTGCATTCAGGTATTCTTAATTTCTTAAGTGCCCAACCAAAGCGATTGTTTTTACTTGGAAGGTAATTATATCATGGTAAGGCCAGACAACTATCCAAAAAGAATGAAAAAGATTAGATAGGACCAAAAAAAATAAAAAATAAAATTAAGTAATGTTAGATACAGTTATAGATTTTATGACCGTTGTATATTCTTTTTTAAAAAAAGTTAATATAACATTAAAAAATTAATTTTTTTCACTTGAATCTTATATTTACTTACTTTAAAAAAAAAAAAGTATGACGTTTATGTAATCTATAACTGCAAATATCATTTATCTGATTTCACATTACTTATATTCTTGGTTAGGAATAGGGGTGAGATTCAGCCGGTCCGGACCTGAGAAACCGACCAAACCGGCTACTTTTGGACCAAACCGGACCAATCCTAGATCGAATGAATTCGATCTGGTCCCCGGTCCAAGGGTTTTTCCCCCCGGACCGAACCAGACCAGACCGAACGAAACTTAAGAAAAATATAAATATATTTTATTATTTATATAAATAATTGTATATAATTAATTATTAAAATATCACAATATTACATAAATATTATATTCTTTAATGTATAACTATAATATATAGTATTAGTATATATTAATATATTAACATATTATAAGAGTTGTAGTATAAATTATAGTATATGTATAAATTTATAATAGTATTAGTATAATTAACTTAATATGTTAATATTAAATCACTATAACTGCATAAGGTATTATTTAATATAGTATTAGTAGTGTATTACCAACTTATCACTAACATATAGTATATTAGTAATACTACTAGTATAGTTATTAGTTATACTATTGGTACTAAGTCTATAATTATATATATTTAGATCAATGTATTATTATATTCTTTAATGTATAACTATAATATATAATACTAGTATATATTAATAATTGTACAATTTATTATGTAATTTTCATCTAATAAGTCACTTAATTTTAATTTAATATTTTTAATAAATTTTTTTATTAATTGATTAAAAAAAAAGGTTGGACCGAACGGGCCGACCAGACCGGACCGATCCTTAGGCTGTTCGGTCCGGTCCAAGGTGGGAAAATCTTGAACCGATTAGGTTCGGTCCGATCTACAAAACCTCCCGGGACCGGACCGAACTAGTTAGGAATATGCGGATTATTGGGTAAGTTGGAACTCAAATCCTTAAATAACTTATTAAAATTCAACTTGCAATTTTCCCTTAATGGTTGTTACTGATGATAATCCCAAAAGAGCTTTGTATTGAACATGCAAAGCTAATCACACGTTGCTCTAGAAGTATTATAACAAATGAACAGCAAAAGGACACAAAACTTATGGAGTTCTACTGGAGACTTTACTACTCTAGGAATGGAGTCTCATTCCTGTAAATAAATTGGATCGCAGTTGACAGTTAACGGCTGAGAAAAAGAGTTGAGAAATAGTTCTCTCTGTCAGAGGCTTGAACCAAGAAAAATTATTATTCTTGTCATTTGAAATAGACAGAATTTTATTTCCAAAGAAATGTCACTTATTATTGCCATTTAATATATTTTGCAAAACCTGTGCGCTTAAACTATTAAAACAAAAATATACAATGTATTTGACTTTGTAACCTTGAATCCAATAAAATTTTTGCCTTTCACTTATGTGCTGTTATGCCTTGTTTAGAATCTTAAATAGGGAAACAATTCATCTCATAATTATAATTTTTTTAAAATTTTACACAAAATAAAATAAATAATTTAATTTTTTCAAATTTCAAAATAAAAAAAATATTAAAAAAAATATTATAATAATATTTTATTTAATTCATTTAAAATAATTTATCTTATCTCATTTCACTGTCAAACAATAGTCTTCATTTTCAGTGCTCATCATTACGACATACAGCAGAATAACCCAAAACTAAAGGGCGGTGATAAAAATCCAAAAGTCATATTTTTGTTTTTTGTTTTTTTTTATTCTCAAGTTTGGCTATTTGTGATTGAATTCGACCTCCTAATAAAATGCCCATGCAAAGTCCCAAACAATATAGATCAAAGATAAGGAGAGAGCAACATTATTTAACAACTCATTCATTTCCATTTGTATAAATTATGTATTATCGATCTAAATAATAGTTGTTTGCAAATTACCTTTGTAAGGGGATTTTCCCTTCACTCATGAGCCTATTGAGTGCTTGGCCGAGAGTAATGGTTTTCGCCTTGATACCTAGTCCTAGGGTCCAAACTTGCCCTCGAAGTAACTCACCTGCAAGGAAAAGTAAATAATGATGGATGATGGGACGGACAGGCCTGACGCCGCTCGACCACACTTCGCTCATGGAAACTCGTACATGGTAGAACGGAAAAGACGGATACCTTTGATATTTTGACATTGGAATATCGACGGACTACCAAAGACCCCAGTATAGTAAAACAAATCGGAGAATCACGCTGTATTAATATCATCACTATTCGAGCAATACGTCATATTAATGGCACCGTCACAGAGGCACGCTGCATTTAAAGGACCATGACAAAAGAACAGTAAAAAGGACATTGGCTTCACAAGGGTAGGCACGATCTGTCCCCTCCAGACTTCCAGTAAAAATAAAAATTTTCAGGTACGAAAAAGGTTTTCGGCTCTCTTATCTTTGGACTCTCATTATTTACAAACTTCAAAAATATTTTACTGACTTTGGCATCGGAAACTCCCCGACCCCAAGGTTGCCCTCTCCTAGTTACTTTATTTTTCATTTTTGCAGGCCCAATTCTGAAGAACTGAGTTGCTAGAACCTGATCTAAAGTCGTACGAAACATGTCGTTAACAGTGACGCCGTTTGTGGGATCCTTGTAGATCTTGTGTGTACTCCAAATGTCCGCGACAACCCGTTCCAAACAACTCAGGAGGGACATAGAGGAAGTTGCCATAGAGGCGAGACTAAAAGCTATGAAAGACTAGGTAACAAAGTTGACAGGCAAAATGCGAAAACTTTACAATGAGAATGATGAGCTCAGGAAACCTTAACAAGAACAAAATGAAGAGGCGGAGCGCAAAAATAGCGAGCACATGGAGTCCTGAAATGCGGGAGTTGGAGCGAATGTGGAGGAGAAAATAAAAAACATGCAAGACAAAATCCGTAATCTCAAAGGGAAACACGAAGAGATTGCAAAGAAAGTAGGCACATCATCGTCGATGGACCAACTGATCACAAGCACCGGTCTACCCTACACAGAAGAAGTGATGGTCGTGCCCTTACTACCGAAGTTCAGGATTCCCACCATGTAGTGGGAGAAATCTGAGGCGAACAAGTCCTGACGAGAGAATATTACGTCTAAAAACTGAAGCAGGAAGATGGTGGGGTCACCCCGAATGACACTTCTAGGAGAGAGTAGGGCATGCACCACTTAAGGAGCCCTAACAAGCCTTAGTCTAGAACTCGCCCTGCTAGGCTCAAGGGGGAGCGGGACGATGCATGGTCCTATAGGCAAAGTGCACTGCACCTATTTCGAACTTTCGTGTCGTCGACAAGACACCAATAGGAGAAACTCCTTTCACCCTCACTTAAGCTATTGTATGATCGCCGCTTTGTATTTTTTATTTTTATCTGAATAAAATCTTTTACAACTTTGTGAAAGTAAACACGTAGTTAAACTACATAAATTTTAAGTTGTGTGTGATTGATTTCACTTTTTTATTTTACTTTTTCTTGTATCTTTCCTAACAATGAGAAACTCAGATTACAAAAAATAAATATATAAAATTAATTACAAGTCTAAAATTATAATCCAAATAATAAAAATATCGAAATTAAAATCTTAATAATCTTATTTTTAGATATAAGAATATAATTTTAATTTTAATTTTTTTAAAGGGTCATAACGAGTTTGATCCGTTATGACCTATTAAGCAATCATGTCTTAACGACTAAACTCGTTTTAATTTGAACTCGCTAAAACTAAATCCTAATATATTTTTATCGTATCGTGTTCGTATTGAATTAACGACTATTGGTATTGCCGCCCACTCTAACCTAAACCTACAAAAATCAAGTCCATCAGTTTATCGTTTTCTTGGTACCTAGCTCTCTCATGACGACTACTGAAGAAAACGAGAACTCCAACGCCCCAGTGTCCGAAACTGACATCACCTCCACTACTAGAACGGAATTCCCTCCCACCACAACTACGGAAACACAGGCTACCGGCCCAACAGAGTCCGATCCTCCCAGTCAGAACCCCGAGTCCGATTCAGCTCCTGCATACGACCATCCGGCTCCGGTAGCTACCACAGCCGCCGCCGCCGCGGTCTCAGTCGATAAGGGATGGTCGGGATGGCCCGGAGACTGTGTGTTCCGGATCATCGTGCTGGTTCTCAAGGTCGGTAGCATTATCGGATGCAAGGGGGATCTCATCAAGAAGATGTGAGAGGAGACTCGTGCCCGCATCCGCGTTCTCGACGGCGCCGTCGGAACTCTCGATCGAGTTGTGAGTTCTCTCTCTCTCTCTCTCAGGTTTCCTCAAAACTGTGCAAGTTTGCTGAGAAAACTTAATAAAAAGCACAAAGTAATGAACTTTAGCCATTTAATAGTGGCTATAACTTACAAAAATAAATAAATAAATAATAGTGGCTATAAAGGGTAGAAAACTCCTCTGCTTGGGTCTGATTTTTTTTTTTTTTATGAGTACTGTTAGGAATTTGGACCTATCAAATTCACCCCTAGGATTCACTTTTTGGTGAAATATGAAGAAAACCAGAGAAATAATAACAACACAAGAATTTACGTGAAAACTTCTAAAAACAGGAGAAAAACCACCAGACCCAGAGAAGAAAATACACTATGTGAAAAATTATTACAATCACACAATTTTTCTCCTCACCCAAATGACACCCACAAAGCTTTCCCACTAGTAAAACTTTAACTCTCAGCTCTTTCTTTTTTTCAAGAAAAGGCTAATAGAGGACTTTTCTTAGAGTCACAAGTTACTAATTAAGCTTATGACTTGGTGTAATTAACTAAGAGGCCAAGCATCCTATTTATAGGCCTTGAGGCCTGCTCCTCAATTCTCTCCCACCGATGTGGGACTCCAAAGGAGCAAACCCAACAATCTCCACCTTGCGACTTTGGCTGGTCCCACAACCACGCTCTACTACAATGAAGATATTCATAGCTTCTGCTATCATGCTCTACCATAAAAGCATACCCACTCAGAATAAACCAATTTCAAGCATTTCAATTTCGGCCCATGTCGAAAATAACCTTGCTGAAAAATTATGGTGCAACTTCTACCTTTGGCTTTCCTGGAAGTTCATCAGCCAACGACATAAATTTCCACCACACACTCTGCATTAATGCCAAACCAATGCCTGTGTGCAAACTTGTGGACCCACTAACATTAACACATCCTCTATCATAGCAATTTTGAGAATTAGCGGCATGCCACGAGGATGTACATGTCCCTTTAACAGACATCGTCTTCCATGGAGAGAGACACAACATTAGTTTCATTACCAGTATCTCCATTTACTGACTTGTAGCCACTTGCCGAACTTGCTCCTGCTCTTGGACAATTTTTCTTGACGTGTCCAGATTGTCCACACCCCCAACAGACTACTTTCATTTTCATGGAGTTCTTCTTTTTCCCATTACCAGCTACTACCAATGCTAAGTTCCCAGGTGGACCATTTCTTCCACCACCTAGTCTTCTCTCTTCAGAAAAGAGTTTACTGGTAACCTCTGAAAAAAATTATTTTCTCCTTCCCATGTATCAAAATAGGCTTCATATGCTCATAGGAAGGTGGAAGAGACCAGATGAGTCTCAAGGCTTGATCCTCATCATCAATTTTAACTCCAATAGATTCTAGCTCAGAAACAATGCCATTGAGAACACTTAAATGATCTGAAATAGTTGTACCTTCACTCATATGCAGTGTATGAAACTGCTCCTTCAGGTACACCCGATTTGAGACGCCCTTCGTCTGATACAACTCTTCGAGCTTTTCCCAGAGTTCTTTTGCCGTAGATATTCCATGCACATTTGTAAGAACATTCTTGGCCAGACACAGACGTATCGCACTTGCTGCTCTCAAATCCAGATCCTCCCAATCTTCATCGCTCATTACAGATCTGCTCTTTGTTTCATCAGTCACGCTAGTATCACTGCTGACTTCAGGGATTGGTCTGCCCTTCAACGCCTTGTGTAATCCTGATTGAATCAAAATATCCTTGACTTGAACTTGCCACAAGCCAAAATTGATTCTTCCATCAAATTTCTCCACCTCATATCTAATAGAATTTGAAGCCTTACTTCCTGACATTGCTTCGATGAATTTTTACCGTAGAAATGAATAGTACTCACTAAGTAAGTTCCCAGGAAAGATTATTCTTTCCTAGACAGAACTTCAAGGTTCTCAGGAAAGATTGGAGGGTCACACTGGACCACTTAAATACCAATCTCCTAGACAGAACCTCCTTAGACTGTACGTATTCGCACTACCACACCAAAGCTCCACCCACCAAAAAGAACCTAGTAGCTCTGATACCACTTGTTAGGAATTTGGACCTATCAAATTCACTCTCAGGATCCACTTTTTGGTGAAATATGAAGAAAACCAGAGAAATAATAACAACACAAGAATTTATGTGGAAACTTCCAAAAACAGGAGAAAAACCACCAGACCCAGAGAAGAAAATACACTATGTGAAAAATTATTACAATCACACAATTTTTCTCCTCACCCAAATGACACCCACAAAGCTTTTCCACTAGTAAAACTTTAACTCTCACCTCTTTCTTTTTTTCAAGAAAAGGCTAATAGAGGACTTTTCTTAGAGTCACAAGTTACTAATTAAGCTTATGACTTGATGTAATTAACTAAGAGGCCAAGCACCCTATTTATAGGCCTTGAGGCATGCTCCTCAATTCTCTCCCACCGATATGGGACTCTAAAGGAGCAAACCCAACAAGTACTTGGGTCTAATAATTAAAAAGTATATGATTCTCATATCTTCATTTGAATTCTGTTTTGTTGCTGAGAAAATGTTAGAAGGGAATGCGAAAGTAAAACTAAACAGCTTATTCTAGCTTCCCTTTTAGGATTAAATTTTTTCGCTGAAGATGAGCGCTTCAAATGCGAGCTTGACAATTGACTATTTGTGTGAATATGTTTTATACCATAAATTCGTAGCAATTTTGTTGGTAGTGTACTCGGAAGCTTTTATGCAAGGTAAACAAAATTGGATTTTAATGTCATAGTGTCTTCTTGATACACACACAAATGTATCTTCAACCACATATTTCATGGTGATATCCGACTGTACCTTTCTTAGGTTCTGATATCAGGAAAGGAAGAGCCAGAGTCACCTCTATCCCCTGCAATGGATGCTGTAATACGAGTTTTCAAACGCGTCTCTGGACTATCTGAGGGCCAAGATAAAATATCTGGAGCCCCTGGTGTTGCATTTTCCTCATTCCGGATGTTAGTGGCATCTACACAAGCCTTAATTTAATTGGAAAACAAGGCTCATTAATCAAATCTATTGGAGCATACTGGTGCCTCTATCAGAGTATTGTCAGGAGGTATGCTTTTGATGTCCCACGTGTATTTTCCATGGCATTGACATTACTTTCACACATTTAGTGATTATTTGTTGAAGGAGTGATTTGTTTATGCTAACTAACTTCTTTATCATGTTTTGTTTTCCATTCCACATGAACTGTCCCATTGTAACACTCCGCATTTATATGAGATCCTACATTACTAGAGAGGTAGAAGTTTTTTCATTTATAATGATTCTAAGGAAGCTCCAATTGTAACCTACTAACCTTGACTAATCTTTTTGGAATATAAACTCAGGCGTGGCTTGGGCTTTCCTTGATTTGTTGTAAATGGTATTAAAGTCTAACTTAGCTAGAAGTTTGCAATTTGATTTGTTTCAAGTCTTGAGCTTTGCCACAATAGAATGGTGTGACTAGTACATTGGACCTATGAGTGGGAGATATTGTAAAACCCCATATATATGGGAGGGTGATGAATTCAAGCTTGGTGAATGAGATGTTAAATTAAAAAGTTATTGGCATTTATAATGATGTCAAGGATGCTTTAATTGTAACTTGACTAATCCTTTTAGAGTATTAGCTTATATGTGGTTTAGGATATCCAGTATAACCTAGAAGAAGGGAGTTTTGCAATGAAGGTTAGTGGAGAGATGTCTCCAGAGTTGAGCAAAGTAGCCTTTTTCAGTTCAAAAAGAATTAGCTATTTCTTATACAGTTATTGTAGCATACGGATCCAAATTTAGGGCTTAAACACTAGTATTTTATTTATTTGTTATTTATTTTAGATTTTATTTATATTATATTGTTTTTTTTTTTTCATTTTAGAAAGTGTGCTAATAGATAGATTTAAATTAGTGATTTTCCCTATCCAAAATCTTCGTATTCTTATCCATTAAGTTCCCGTACTAGTTTCGGTTTCCAGTTTGAGTTTAACTCCAACTCAAACTTTTCAAATCCTCTCAAAATCTATATCCTCGTAAGAACAGGTTCCTAAAGACTAGGCATTTTCGAATTTCAGCCAATCTCCTGAAGGTTTCCCTCCCATCGCCTATAAGAAACCGCAAATCCTCTGTTTTAAACATCGAAATACCCAGAGAACCAACAATTTCGCACAAGCCTTATTTCTGCCTAGCCACCGCCGACCACCCTAGGACGTCGGAGCACCACCCACGGTGCCAGAAAACTCCGGCCAACTCAACCCCGTTGAACCTAATCATTTCCGGTAAGTTCCCGACGAGATTTTTCACTTCCCGTGATTTTCCTCCATCTCGGTCTAACTCTCTCTCTCTCCCCTTCTCTCTCTCTCTCTCTTGCATCGCACCACTGCCCAGAGGATCCAGTCGCGTCGCCGGTCACTTCCAACCACCCCAGAGCCGCCGTCGCCTCAGCCTTTTTCTCTCGGTGAGCATCGCACAACCACTTCTTTGTTTTAGTTCAGCCCTCTGTACACGATGAAAGTTTTTCCCCCGTAAGCCTATAGTTTTTCTTCCTAATAATCAGTTTTCCCCATAATAACCATGACCTTTAAGATGAATTCCCAAAATACCCTTTATAACTCTTGTTCTAGGCCTCCGTAAATCTCATTGATGAGATTTTCCTTTTAATTACAGTGTAGCTTACAGTGTCTATGGGAAATTTCATGTTTTAAATCTGTGCATTATGTGGACTGATTTCCTATATGGGCTGGGTGAATTCAATTTAAACATGTGATTTTAAATTGAATTTGCTCTAAGTGTGGGCTGTGTTGTAGGAGTAATTGCTCTAAGAGTCCACATTTCGTTAATCAGGGAGAAGTTATAAACCATTTTACAGCAGAAAGTCTGAAGGGATTTTAAAATATGTTTTAAAAAAAAAAGTATGCTATGAAGCCTATTATTTTAGTTAAGTTCCTTTATATGTATTTAATTACATGGAATAGTACGACACATTTTTCTAGGAAATTAGTAACGTCTAGTACCTCCTATAGGTAACGCGCTACAAGTTGGAAGTCAGGAAGCAACGCTAAGAGGTAAATAGTATGATCATATGAATGCATGCGTACTGTGAATATTATTGTTATGTATGAAAATATGATGTCCTTATGATGATTATCTATGCTACGCTATAAGACAAGTCAACGTTAGATTCCTTTCACGATCTTTGATGAAATATGAGATTATGCTTGAATGAATGAATTTGTTATTTGATTGATTGAATGTTACTAAAATCATATGAAAGCCATGAGATGTTCATGTAGTAATTCAAGTCAAATATGCCATGTAATAGAATAGTCAAATTATGCAAGCCATGTTCATATGATAATTAGATCATGTATGCCATGTTCATGTAGCACGTAATCATGTATGCCATGCTCATGTAATACTTAGATCATGTATGCCATGGAATGTCATAAAATGTTCAGTTCTAGTTATGTTATGCTATGTCATGTTATGTTATGCCATGTACAAGAATATGCCATGTTAAGAAAGTTCATGAAGCCTAATGAATTCTCATGCATTAAGAAAGATAAGAAATTTTAATACAGTACCACGGACTCAAGCGCGGTTAACCACAAGTAAAGTGAAACACGGACCCAAGCGTGTTTCACTCCATGTTATTCAGTTAAGTGAAACACGGACTCAAGCGTGTTTCACTCCATGTTACTCAAGTAAAGTGAAATACGGACCCAAGCGTGTTTCACTCCATGATATTTAGTTAAGTGAAATACGGACCCAAGCGTGTTTTACTCCATGTTACTCAGTTAAGACGGACCTAAGCGTGTTTCACTCCATGACTCAGTTAAGTGAAACACGGACCCAAGCGTGGTTCACTTCATGTTACTCAGTTAAGTGAAATACGGACCCAAGCGTGTTTTACTTCATGTTACTCAGTTAAGTGAAACACGGACCCAAGCGTGTTTCACTCCATGACTCAGTTAAGTGAAACACGGACCCAAGCGTGTTTCACTCCATGTTACTCAGTTAAGTAAAACACGGACCCAAGCGTGTTTCACTCCATGTTATGCCAATTAAGTGAAACACGGACTCAAGCGTGTTTCACTCCATGTTAAACAAGATAAACAAGTTATTATACATTCACGTTACATATTATGTATGCTATCGCTCATGATGATGGATAGATATGTGCTATGTGAATATATGATGATATGTGTATATATGTTGTTAAGAGTCTTCAGAAACTAAATCCATGCTAGGCCAGATTATGTTTTACAGTATAATGTGTTATTTACTGAGTATTCGACTCATTCTTGTTTGTCTTCTTGTTTCTTTCATGTCTAATTGTTACAGATGATGTTTATGACGATGCAGAGCTGGATGGCCAGGAGTAGATTTAGTACAAAGGATTAGGAAGGAATATATGATACTTCACACAAGAATAAGACGTCTTTTACGTCATTCCTAGGATTAATTTATGTTCTTTTACTTTACGTTCAGTTTTTGAGACGATTATGTTCAAATCAGTTTTTAATATTTTATCACTTTTCAATAAATGAGGTATATTCAAGATATGAATCTCTTTACCAGGCATTATGTTATGAATGTTAGTAACATCTCTATCCTATGGGAACGAGGTGTTACAGTTATATATAACTAACTATTTCCATTTCTTTACAATTATATGGAGGGACCTATAAGAAATGTCTGTCTGTGTAAATTCTAGAAAACAAGCATAAACTTTAGTTGCCTGATCTTTCTATCATCCGTTTTTTATAAGCATCTTTCTATCCTCTACTAACCTTTCAAGAATCATGGAGTTTTGTTATCTTCTATGGACCCCCAAGAGTTTATTTGTTTCTGGCCCCTTTTTTTTTTTTTTTTTTTTCTTCTTTCTAATTTCCACATGCTAATAATTATTCTTGCATCTCTAAACAAGGCACGTTATGCTAATTTGTTTGTTGGCAGATGAGGAGCCGCTCTATGTTGCCGTAGATGAGAGGATTGTGGAATTGCAGGGAGAAACTTTTAAGGTTCTCAAAGGTCTAGAAGCGGTAGTGGGTCACCTGAGGAAGTTTGTGGTTGATCACAGTGTTCTTCCTCTTTTTGAAAAGAATGTAAGCTTGTTTCCTATAGTGATATATCGTTTTTTGCAGTTTGGTGCGGTAATTATATTGCAATATTTGTTTTCAGTATGTCGCGCCTATCTCACAAGATTGTGGAGTAGATGTCTGGTTTGACCAGTCATCACTTCATGCTGCTTCTCAAACTGCAATTACCACTGATTATCCTCTCTCTGTCTATGCAAATAGGGATTCTGTATTCTATGACCTTGAACCTCTCTTGGAGTCTCAACTCCCATCCTCAGCCAGGTCACTCTACGGACAAGATCCTAGATTTTCTGGAATACATTCTTCAGGAAGTGATCGTGCTGGTGCTCCTATTGTCACACAGGTCGATATGCTGATTATTCTTGATAGAATAATGCTATTTATCATCCCAACTCTCATCATCCTCCCATCATCCCATGATGTGGCATTAGATGATAGATTTACAAGTACAATTATCTAATGCCACATCATGGGATGATGGGAGGATGATGAGAGTTGGGATGATGAATAGATTTTTTTTTCTTGATATTATTTGAGTCTTAAGTTTTCTGCGATAAGCCAGCTCATTTATGTCCAAACAATTGCTTTGGTGTGTACTTTAGGCCACGGTAGGCCAACTGGGTGGGGGTTTTATAATTGTTTTGGCTAGTCCCTAACTTTTATCTTTTGTGGACACCAATAAACATTGATTCATGGACGTTGCACCTTCAAGCTCAAGCTTCAAAGTCTGGGTCATAAGCCTGAAAGACTTAATGCATTGATGTGGGAACACAATTTACTGTTACTTGAAAAAGTATAAAGTTTATACCAAATGAACTTGTGCCAAGCCTTCTGCAATTACATAAATAATTTGCTTTATATTCCAACCAGAATGCAGCACTATTGTACCTTGTCTTCTAATGTTTGCTCACTTATCAATTTTCTTATAAAAAAAAAAAATTGTTTGCACTGAATGCTGGGTATAAAAGGTGTGTTAATGTCGTGTTTCGCACACCTTTGGGCCAAGCTCCGACAACTCAAGTCTTAAAAAATAGGCCTGCAAAAGATGGAGAGAAAGACAACTTGGAGAGGGCGGCCTTGGGGCCGGGTAACCTCCGATGCCAAAGTTAGTAAATATTATTAGAAGCTTGTAAATAAGTAAGAGAGTTTAGGGATCAAAGAGATATTCTCGTACTTGAGATCTGCTATTTATACTATATATCTGGGGAGCAGATCGTGCCTGTTTCCATGAAGTTCACATTTCCCATACTGTTCCTTGTGTCAGAACCTTTAAATGCAGCGTGACTCTACGATGACGCCATTAATGTGGCATGATTGCCCGAGTGGTGGAGTTCTAAATGCGGCGTGGTTCTTTGACCTCATTCTCTCAGTCTGTCTCACCTCTAGTCCATTCATGTCTTCTCTGTCAGTAGATCAATGGTTCCTCGTATATTCTGCCTGCTGTGCGGGTAGGTACTTGAGGGCTGGACACTGCTCGAGAGGTCCTCAGACCAACGAGTCTCATCCCTTGCAGCACCACTCTTCCTAGAGGTTGTGTTCAGAGGAGCTTTTCCGTGGGCCGGGTTAGGGACTATTTATCCTGGGCTAGGCTTTTTATCTTGCTTCTTTTTTATGCACAGGCTTATTAGGCTTGGTGGGGGAAAATCCCCTTACAAGGTGGATAATAGGGCTATGCATTTTATGTATTTGTTTAATTTATGGCTCATAGACTTATTTGGTCTTGCACTCTTTGATACTTTGTGGTTACTAATTCTGTTACCATAATTGTGTATTGCTTCGTCTAATCAGATTACACAAACAATGCAAATCCCACTGTCTTATGCTGAGGCTATCCTTGGACCTAAAGGGTCTAATATCGCTCTCATTCGTCGAAGTAGTGGAGCAATCTTAATCATGCAAGAGAGCAGAGGACAACCCGATGAATTCATTGTGGAAATTAAAGGCACCTCATCACAGGTTCAGTTAGCTCAGCACATGGTTCAAGTGGGAACTTCTTCATTGTTATTTAAGTGTGAAAGTTGATTTATATTTGGGGATGTTGGTGGCAATGAAAATTGATGAGTGCTATTATTCTGATTTCTTTTGGGCAATATTTGAAATGATTGATTTTAGAGTGGTATAGCAATAGCATTGATGGATTTGGTTATGGAGGGGAATGATAATTCAAAAACTTGATGCTATTTCTATCTATGCATGAAGCTATAAATACTCACAATGACAACGAACCAATTACAAGAAGCTACGGTGAGATGGGTGATGGTTTGAGGTATCCCTACTCAGGCGCTACATCTTTCCCGGCATCTTCATTCTCCTTGCAATCATTCAGAGGGTATGAATCTTCAAGTTTAGGAGACTACAATACTTTCAAGCTTTGAAGGGGGATGTTGAGGGACTATTGGCTAATTTCTACATGTGGATTGATTTCATTGGAATTGTGTAAGCTTAGAGAAGGCTTCATTCCAAATGAATCAACAGTAAAGCCACTGAAAATGGTTCCTACGTTGGTTATGTCGTACACCATATTCTGTGGTGGCTAAGCTTGTAAAGAGTGACAATAAGGGCTTGTTTGGATAGAAAAATCATCTCATCTCATCTTATCATTATAACTTTATCAAATTTTCACATAAAATATAATAAATAATTCATTTTTTTTCAAATTTCAAAACAATAATAATATTAAAAATTAATATTCTAATAATATTTTATTTTACTCATATAAAATCATCTCATCTCATCTCATCTCACTATCAAACGAGTCCTAAATGTAATGGGTAGTATTAATTTTCTATTGGGTCATTAATTTTGTAAATGGATTTTTTTTTTTTAATAATAACGGACCAATTTTCATTCATAAAAGAGATATACAAAATTGACTTAAAAGCAAGCCAGTTACAAACATTAATAACTTTCCAACACACTTATGTGATTGACATGGTCCAATCTAGACGGTAGATCTCTAAATATATAAGTTTAAGAGATAGCATAACTCTGTCTATGATAGAATTAACAGTAACCGGGTGACAAAACCCCATATCCCGCCTAAGCGGAGTAAGGTGCACCAATCCCACCTTAAGCACGGCCTAAGCGGAGGGGGGGACCACTCCTTTCGGATTAAGGTCTAAGGCATTATTTTTTGGATTTTTATTTTTTTAAAAAGAAAATACAGGACACAAAATAAAATACAATGGGAAAACACTGTGAAAAAGGAAAAACAGTGCTCCAAGAGGCTGTTGTGGCCCATGCAATACACGTGCCACTTTGGAAGGAAAATCGACTGTCGATCTTGGAAGTCCTAGACTCAAATGCTCCAGAAATGCCATGTGTATAGTCAGCAGAGGGCTTCTTGGTGGCGTGTGAGAGCCATGCATCGAACGTCTCCAGGAATTTTGTCCCACACGTGCGGGCTACTCGTCGCTCCGTTTGGCACCGCATTGGGTGGACTTGAAGATTGGCGGCTGGGTTACACCGTGGAGGGGCGCGTGCAGATCAATGAATGCCGGAAGTTCCAAATATGCGATTCTTCTTTATCTGGCCTAAAAAACACAAAAAGAAGACAAAAAAACTAAACGGAACACTACACGGAGGGGGAGGGAGGGGGAAGGGAGCCGAAGCTCCCATGCCCTCTAGCCAGATCTTTAGTGAAGGTTTAGGGAGAAGGGAGAGCTTTTTTTCTAGAGAGAGAGAGAGAGGTTCCTTATATATACCTATGCTATAAGTATATCGATTGTCACATTGATGCCATTTTTTGTCTTGCATGTACATGGTTTTTAAGACTGAAGTTTTGCATCCCCTGTCTGAAACACGCAGGGCCACACACGTATAAAAATCATTATTCTTGGTATTCATTAATATTTTTTACAATTTATTTTACAATCTTCTTAATGTGATGGTGTCATTTTATAAAAAATATTTAAAAACATTTGACATGCGTTTTTAATCTCACATATTGCTCTCTATTTAAAATAAAACTATAAACAAAATGTGTATATTATTCAACTTTGTTTGCTTATACAAATTATTTCATCTCATTTAATTTAATTATTATAAATTTTTTAAAATTTTATATAAAATATAATAAATAATTTAATTTTTTTAAATTTTAAAATAAATATAATATTAGAAAAATATTTTAAAAATATTTTATTTAATTTTAAATTTTTATCCATCATCTCACGTGTCACCAAAAGATATTTAAAAATTTCGGTTCTTATTAAAAACAAAAAGAAAATAATGTGATTTACTTCGTACAGAAAAGTACCAATTTAACCTCCCCCTTCCTTGGCGAGCAAGCTTCGGGAAAAGCACAAAACGGTGGGGCGGTTTGACTCAGCGTGCTGAAAAGTACCAATTTCTCCTTCCGCTTGAAGTTGAATCGCATCAAAGTCGCACTTTTATGTGTTTGACTCTCACTTCAAAGGAGACAGACAGCACTGCACTCACGAGCCGGAGAGTTCCGAAGATCCTTCTGGTGGAATGACAGACCGGACAGGGACCAACACCAAGTTCAGCGTGCTCTGCAGTCTCTTCACTTGGATGCAGCGGAGCAAGTCGTCCGCCAAGAAGCGTTCCAAGTTCCGCAAGTTCCTCGACGCCTTCTGCGATCCTGGCAACTACTTCTGTCCCATCCGCCTGATCCTTCCAAACCTCGACCGAGAGCGCGGCAACTATGGTCTTAAGGAGTCCGTCCTCGCCACCTGCCTCATCGACGCCCTCGGCATGTCCCGCGACTCCCACGATGCCCTCCGCCTCTTCAATTGGCGCAAAGGCGGTGCCCGCTCCGGCTCCAATGCCGGCAACTTCTCCCTCGTCGCAGCTGAGGTTCCCCCCTCTTAGATTTATTAATACTGTTATTTTTACTGGCGTTTGGTACTAAGTCTTTGGAATTTTCTTCGTGGAAACAGGTATTGCAGCGAAGGCAAGGGATGGCTTCCGGTGGACTAACAATCCAGGACGTGAACGATTTGCTTGATCGCTTGGCTTCTTCTGAAAATAGGTACACCATTTGATTTCCGTTTCTACTTTATAGCTCTTACAGGGCAAATGTGCATTGTTCAGATATGTGTAATGTGCATGCCTGGATCTTCATGAGGAAAATAAGGTGCGCCGTTCGTTATTGCCTAAAATTGGATACGTTTGGTTCATCAACCCATTTCAACTCATCATTGTAACTTTTTCAAATTTCAACACAAAATATAATAAACAATTTAACTTTTTTAAATCTCAAAATAATAATAATATTAAAAAATAATATTCTAACAATATTTTATCATCTCAACTAAACTCAACTCAA
This sequence comes from Juglans microcarpa x Juglans regia, assembly GCF_004785595.1. NCBI lineage: Eukaryota > Viridiplantae > Streptophyta > Magnoliopsida > Fagales > Juglandaceae > Juglans > Juglans microcarpa x Juglans regia. The sequence goes on along the minus strand of NC_054601.1, from coordinate 3,179,896 downwards.
TTTAACTCAGTTCAACGTCCAAACGCAACCTTAGAACAATATCATCACCTTAAACAAATTTCGTTATTAACATAGAAAGGAAAAAAACCTAAAAGATGTGCAATCCTGATATTTATGTGGAAATGGCGCACATGTCTACAGGTGCTACCCGCACTCTACCGGGCGGGGTTGCCCGCACTCTACCGGCGGGGTTGCCCGCACCCCACCTCCGCATGGGCTGGGGGTTGGGGAGTTTTGCCCCTCGGAATCGGCCACCTCATCTCGGGGTAGGGTCCCCTGTCAGTGGGCCGGGGTGTGGGGGTGGACCCATAGTCTGTCTGTCCACTGCCTACCACCCACCTAGGGCTGTCCCGAGAAAAAATACAAAAAAAATTCGAACACTGTGGAAATGAACAAAGTTACAAAATACCACAACAAATACCATCAAATCGGAAACAATGAACAAACCAACAAAGTTACAAAATACCACAACACAACAATGAGCAAATTTACAAAATACAAATAAAATCCACAACAATACTCATTGAATCAGAACGACGGAAACAACAAGAAAAAAAAAAACCTAAACTAGCAAAAACAAAAACCTAAACACAATAAACATTGATTGCGAAAGGTTCTGAGAGACTGAGAAGATGAGGAGATGAGGAAGATGAGAAGAAGAGGATGCAGGCTGCGCCACCGCAGCGACTACGAGAGGGAAAGAGACTGTTTTGGCATTTTTTTTTGTTTATAAATATTTGTTACCAAAACGACGAATATTTGTTTAAAAATATATGTATGTATAAATATATATATATATATATTTTGGGTTGGGCTTAAGCCCAGCCTGGGGTGCAGAGGGGGGCAGGCTGCGAGTTTGCCAGCACCGCCTAGGCGGGGCTGGGGCGGTGGACACAGGGTGGCGGGGGCGGTGCCCACAGCCCACCCCTACACATGTCAGGTCTACAATGTATTTACTTTTATTTAAAAATGTTTGTCAAAAGTAGAGAGAAGAAAACTTTACCTTGATTAGGTTTGTCGTTAAGTGTCCTCATCCTCACTTCTACATCATTTATTAGATCTATAGTTGGTCACCCCTGTTTTATCTATGTTTATTTAGCAAACATTTTGTTCAGAGACCGCTACCTTTCATTTATTTTTCTTCATGCTCATTTAATGGCAAATCTGTTGTAGTAGATTGTTTGGCTCAGTTCCTGCTTGATCATTGTGTATTCTTTGTGCCATTATGTGATATGTATTACTTGACTCAGTTCCTTCTTCATCATTGTCTATTCTTTGTCTCATTATGTGATATTGATCTTTCTGTTTTCATTTTGGTTTTTTATTTTCACAAACATGGCAACAGGGCTGAGAAGACATCGGTTCTTTCTACTCTGATAAACAAGACAAATGCTCAGGAAATGAAGTGGATTATCATGATTATTCTTAAAGGTGTTTTTTATTGACATCTATAGTTTGTGGAATTATCTTCTTCATCTCTGTGGGCTTAAACTACGATGGTTATCTATCTTTTTTTTTTTAGAACAGATTTGAAGCTGGGGGTTAGTGAAAAGAGCATTTTTCATGAGTTCCATCCTGATGCTGAAGACTTGTTTAATGTGACATGTGACCTAAAATTGGTTTGTGAAAGGCTAAGGAGTCGAAGACAAAGGCATAAACGCCAGGTCCATTGCATTTCAATGCCCTTTAATCTCTTTTTCGTATGTTATGTTATAGAAACCTAAATCTTGTTTATTTTTGCTAGTGCTTTTTGGGGTTTGTTATTTGGGACATGAATTTATACCACATTGTTGAAATGTAACAAGTTATCTAATGAAGCTAGTATTTAGGGTTTGACTTAAAAAGTGCATGTAGAAAAGCTAGTATAAGGAGTTCTCTAGTTGATAAAATTTGGTAAGCTTCTTGCTTATGTAGGTTGTAAGTTTTTATTGTATATATGAAGAGCCATAAATGTCTCTTCCTAAGGAAGTACAACAGACATTTTTTTGATAACTAAAAATTTATTAGAAAGCGTGAAAAGGTGCAACCCAAGTACACCGGATGACAACAGGCATGGAGGATGTATGTGACAAAATGGCAGGAGCTCTGATTCCATGAGTGGGATTTATGTTGCTTTTTTTTTTTAAAAAATAAATAACTGAGAACTAGGAGAATCACACATAGGCCCTCGCACTCATATGTGGGATGTGCAGTTGTTTGAGTTGTAATATGACGGTAAGCTCAAAGCCATGCTATGTATTGTGTTCAAAGCCAATTTAATTGCACCACCTGCAAAAGAACTACTGTTATGTAAGGTGTTTTCTAAGCTCCTAATTTTCACACAAGATATGGCTTTCTGTGGAAATGATTTGCTTGTTATTTTAAAGTATCCCCCCTGCTCCCCCAACCCACGTTTTCACCTACTTCTGTACTCAACCGCTTACAGATGCAAAGGAAAAGGTCCAATAATAAATGCTGCTCTTTATGATTATTCTGGGTTGAGAAAAATTAGGGTAATATGCCAAGTGAGACTCGTGGCAAGATTTTTTAAGATCAAAACTCAAGTAGGAGTTGGATTGAATTTAAGTTACAAGCTGGAACTGGTAAAAAGGTTATTGGATTATACATTTTTTGTTTAGGCAGAAAGAGTTGCATTTAGATTCAGTGCAGTCGGTGCATAACAAGAACTATTGCTTGTAGCCCTCTGTTCATAGGTGGTTTAAACCATTAATAATTTGTCCCCTATTGTTGAACTTCTTTAATAGCCTTCTATGTGCTTACTACATGGTGTTGCTGATAATTATGACATTTGTGTATATTTTCAGGATATTGAAGTTGGAAAAGCTGTGCGCCCACAACTAGCTATGAGAGTTGCTGATGCTACAGCTGCATGGAAAAAGGTGTTGGGTCAGCAAAGACTTAACTATCTTGATCACATATTTTCAGGACCTTGACATTTGAAAAGGCTGGATTATATCTTACTGAGCTCATTGTCAATATTGTCCATTTGAAATTTTGTTTCCCAACCCCAAACAAAAGCACATTATTACATGGTTTTCTTCATCAATCATATGTCTTAACCCTGCACTATAGTTTGACATCCTTGTCCCCTCTATTTAGCTTAATGGGAAGGAAGTGGTTGCTGAATGCAAATTTGATGGTGATCGCATTCAAATTCATAAGAATGGAACTGAGATACACTTCTTCTCAAGGTAGGTCCACACTTATTCCTTATCACCCATTTTTCATAGTTGATTAAGTTTTATGCTTTCAATCTTTTGAACATGCAATTATGTAATGCCTGGGCGATTATTATACAAGTGGTTTCACAATTTTGAAGTTTCTGAATTTTTGTAAACTTTGCTTACGTGGTCTTGCATGATCCATAAGTTTTTTTTCTCTTCGGCAGGAACTTTCTTGATCACTCTGAATACGTGCATGGGATGTTGGATGTTATTATACAAAATGTTCTGGTCGATAGGTACGCATTCATGTCAAGTTGTTATTTGAAATTCTTTTATGTTATTTCTGGCTGATTTTTCTGCATTTTCGCATGTTTGTGATCTAAGTCTTACATACAACCTGCACTGGGTGAGCTCTAGTTATCTTATTTGTTGTTTCACCTCTTATAATTGAACCGGAGAAGAGGCACGATCTGTCCCACCGGCAATGTAGGTTCTTAGATAAGAGGCTAGCCACCTTGAGATATGGAACTGAGCTTCCTGGTATCGCTAAACTTGTCTGATTTGGGAATGAACACCTTTGTATCTTTCAAGTTGTCTGATTGGGGAATGAATGCCTTGTAGAGAAATGAAAGAGCCATTCTAAGTATCATGCCTACTTCTGTCTTGTGTCTAGTCATACCTTACTCCAAATAGCCACAGGGATTCTTTTTTTGAAAGATGATTTACTATGACCAGCTTTCATGAGATTTTCTCAATGGATGGACTTTAAAACGGCCAACCTCCCTCCATTCAGAAAAAGAAACTCTGGTGGTGGTCTTCTTTGTCCATGACATGCATGTTTTGCAACTTTCAATTCGTTTTATGATTGAATGGAAAATGGCTGTAGGTCCTTACATTTGTCAATCTATATTCTTTACTATTCTTTTAATTAACATGGCGAAACCACTAAAAGGAATCAAGGATATGGTTCTTAGGGAAGGTTGAGTGAATGTTGGCCAATTGATCTACCTGAACTTTCTCTTCTCTTAATACAGAATGTGATGCATTGAATATTTTGAATCTCTTACAATGGCTAATTTTTCTCCTTGTAATGTTTTTAGATGTATACTTGATGGTGAAATGTTGGTCTGGGACACATCTTTGAATCGTTTTGCTGAGTTTGGTTCAAATCAGGAAATAGGTTTTTTGACCTTTTGACTCAATAGCTTCATTTTTCTCCTCATTTCTTGTAGCATTTGCATTGAAAATAATTTTATCCTTTTTTGTACAGCCAAGGCCGCGAAGGATGGACTGGACAGTGATAGACAGGTCCTTTTTTTTTTAACACATATTATGTTTCTATGTGGATCTTTAGACAAGGATGCTGATGTTTGCTTTTTCTTTCTTCTTTCTTTTCCCCCCCATTTTGTGCAGTTGTGCTGTATCCTTTATGTGCTGTGCTTTCAAGGTCCAGCATTTAGTTTAGCACTCTGATACGATTTTCTTTTTAGGAAAAAAATCTTTTTATGAGCGGTTCTGTTTATTTGGAGATGAAAATTGCCATTAGTTAAAGTTGCTTTGTTGTATCTTAACATGAAATTGGCTAGATGTTGCATTTGACATTCTTTATGTTGGGGATACCAGTGTAATTCACCAAAGCTTGAAGGAACGGCACGAGCTCCTGCAGAAAGTTGTGAAGCCTCTGAAGGGTCGTTTGGAAATCTTAGTACCTAATGTTGGACTTGGTCTTAATATTCTCCGCCCTTCTGGTAAAAATTGGTACATGAGATTAGATCACACTAAATTAGAAAGTTGGTAAAAATTGATGTATGAGTTTAGATCACACTAAATATAGTAGAAAGCTTTTTTCTTTCTCACACATGAATATTTATTTATTATTGATAATTATATTTTTCTAATTAGGTAGATTTATTGTTTTTGTGTTCTTAGTAAATAATATTTATATGATCCAATGTTATCTAGTACAAGTTAGGTTTCGATGGGTTGTGTTGTAGGTGAAACCCATCTCTACTTTAAGAAGTGAACCGTTTTTAGGAGCTTATTTTCAGTTGGTTTTAGGCTACTATTTATAATGTTTTTCGTAATTTTGGAGAGCTTTAGCTCATATGGTACTCCTTCTCTAATTGTGAGAAAAAGAAGGAAGATGAGGTTGTGGGTTCTAGATTCAGTGAGTGTGTAACAACCCGATCCTAAGTTTAGGCTATAAGTAAGTTTTTTGTAATTTTTTTATATAGCTATAAATATTATTATTATTATTATTATTATTATTATTATTATTAGGTTTTACATTTATTAATTTTAATATGATTATTATTATATTGTTATGATATTTTATGTATCACCCGATTTTGTGCAATAGCCGCTTACTCAGTCGACGAGCAGTTTCTCCACTCCGCAAGTCTCTTTCCCTAGGGTTTATTTTTATGGTGTTATCTACCACCTATATATATATATATGTTTATATGCTAGATCTTTTGCATGAAGAAAACCTCATGCCGCAAACTGAGAACTATTTCTAGCCTCTGCCCAGCCGCACTCAGCCCCTGCCCAGAGTATGCTGACGCCACCTTTGACCACCTCAGGGATGACCAACACAGCCCTGTCTTGCACCCATTGAACAGAGCACCGTTAGGGCCACGACTCGACGACGGAACCACCGCGGCAACCCCACTGCGTAGACCATGCATGACCATGAAGGACCTCTGAGCGCTGTCACGTACACCACACTGCGGCCTCTTGCAGTACCCTTAGATGAGCCCCTCGACGCAGCCTCCGTGAGACGTAACTAGCCACCAGAATAGCCGCCCTTCCCCTCTCTCAACCACCGTGCAAGGCCAAGAGCCCCCAAACACAGTGAGCCTCGCCATGCGCCACCTTCTTCACGGAACCGTATTAGTGAACCTCTGTTTCCACGTTTGAAAACAGGGCCGTCGCTCTCCTCCACGGTAGCCACTTCAAGAGGCGCCGAACCACCTCTCCGATGACTCATAAACCACCGACTAGCGCAGCCCCGTCGAGCCCACTCCCTTCCGGTAAGCCCACGACCGCTGCCAGTCTCCTCTCCTTCTCGGTTATTTTCGGTAGTTTTCGGTTTACCCTCTCTCTCTCTCTCTCTCTCTCAATTGCATAGTGGCCCATTGGCCGGAGTTGCCACCGCACCCAGCCACGAGCCGTCGCTAGTTGTTGATCACGGTAAGCCCCTGCCCAGGAACCCAGTCACGCCGCTAGCCACCCAGACCACCATCGCAGTGGCCTTCTCCCTCTCTCGGTGAGCTCCTCTATTATCGCACAGCCTGTTTCTTTTGTTTGGTTTCCATGGGTCCTAAATCTCTAGATTGTTTGTTTCATAACGGGCCTTGGGCCCTAAGCCCATTCGGCCAGTGCTTTTCCTGAGACTAGTATGCTAGGCTTATTTTTAAGTGGATTTTATGTTTTAAATAGTATTACGGGTCAGGTTACACTTTTACAGAAACTATTTTAGTTATGTTTAAATGGACTTATATTTTAAGTTGAGTTTAATTTTATTAAATAAATATATTAGTCACAAGTTCATTTTTATTAGAAAATGCTTAAAGAATTTGAAATGTATTTTAAAGTGTACTATTGAGCCTATTATTTTAGTTAATATTCTCCTTTGTCTATTTAGCCAGATTTTAATAAAATTATTAAGTTATATTTTAAATAGAAATAAAGAAATATGTTAAGAATATTTAATGATATTATTATTTATTTGATTTCTTGTTTAATTATGTTAATTATAAGAAAGGAAACCTATTTTAAGAATTTAAGTTTTTATGACTTATTTTTAATAGAATTGATTATATCTCAAGTATTATACTAAGTTATATTTTGAAAGTAAGAATATTCTATTGGTATTGTAAATAATTTAAGATATCAATATTCATTGATTTAGTGATAAACAGAATATTTATTTGATTATGTTCTACGATTTGAATTTAATTAAATAAAACTTAGTTTAAGAATTTAAGTTTATGAATTATTTTAAAATAGTTCGAGTATTCATCTAAATTATGAATAAGTATTTTAAGTAATTTAGACACTAGGATTTATTGATATGTTTAACACTATCTTTTAGATTGTGGATTTAATTAAGTAAGATATTAGTACTTATGTGTTTCCAAACCAATTTAGTGATAGTTATTATTTCATATAGGTCTCAAGTTACGAAGTGTTATTCAAGAAGACACGCAGCGAGGTAAGTAATTTGATCACAAGTTTAGGATTATCACAGTTCAGTTTATAGATAATTAAGTATTCAATCCAGTTCATTTAGAGCCAATTATTTATGCACCACTCATGTCATATGCAAACATGTCATCCAGCATAGCATACTATTTTGTCATTCCGCATCATGTTTAAATTCAGAAATTATGATTATGTATGTAGTATGTCATGCATCTCATGTGTATAAGACACGTAAGCCATCTTAAATCCAAGTGAAAGATAAGATCAGATCAGTTAATAAGATGACCATTCAGATGCATGGTACCAATGCAGTTCAGTTTCAGGGTGGATGTGCAAGCCACGAACTCAATCTTAGTCCACCATAGTATGCCAGAATACTATCAGCGGCTCCCCTTGTGGCCGCAGGATGTGGGGCTGGTGCACAACTTCGCACATAAGGTTAAGTGTGTTGGCCAGTCAGATAAATCAGATCAGTTAAATAAAATCAGATCAGTCAGTTAATTCAGTTAAACAGTCATGCATAGCACAAGCATCAGTATGAATAGTCATGATTTTAAACTCTCAGCATGAAAGTTTTTATGAAAACCTTATATTTAGTATATTTACGTTGTGATGGATTCCTTGCTGAGTCTTCGACTCATTTTTGTTTATTTTCATGTTTTAAACCACCCAGGTGATGATGATGATTACGAGCAGACAGGCTAGGAGTAGAAGGAGCATTAAATTTTTGTTCAGACTTTCTAAAATAAAACATGTTTTTATGACATGAGTTTTGTTCAGTTTATTTCATTTAATGTTTTTGAAAGACTTTTTATTAGACATTTTCTACAAAATAAATTGCTGATTTCATTTATGAAATTTGAGATCTCTTGCCGGATTTTATTTTTATGAAAAGTACGTGACACTCCTAGCCTACGGGAAGGGGGTGTTACAGGGTGTCTATGTAACTTACTAAAGGGAAAGAAAAAGAAGCACGATTGTTTCTAATTGTGAAATTGGGTAGTTAGAATGAATAATTCTTTAGATAAAAATATTTTAATGTGTTTTGTTTTGGGTTTTGTGAGAGCCGGGAGGTTTTCCCAGATTGCTCAAGTCATCCTTGTCATCACCTTGCCCAGCATCCATCCCTTTTCTAAAAGTTGTTTTGTTTTTAATGTTTTTTTTTCACAAAAATCAACATCCTTCCCCATAACCTGCCCCATTGGATCTCTATATTAGTGGATTATATTTATTTGAATTAATTCCTATGTTATCTATGTATTTCGGGTATAGATATATTTGTACAGCTGTATAGGATTTATATGATTTGTAAGTTGAATATTTAGATTAAGTAGATAAGTATGGGAAACATATCTTATCCAAGATTTGAATCCCTATAGGATAGGAAGTCAGATTTCGAATGGCTGATTTGGTGTAATCTATTTTTGACTACTTAATGAATGAGAAGGAATAGGAGGAGGTATTCAGTCAAAGAAAGAAATTTGTTATGGTATCAAGAGCAGGTTCATAATTTTTTTTTTTCTATTTCTACGAATTTTTTTTCCTTTCTCGGGGCTTCTTTGTGGGTTCTTCATTCTCGGCGCTGGCTGAGTTCATGTTTGGCCTTCCGTGTGCTTCTCGGTGCCTTCATTGTTTGTTCTTGGCCTCTCGTGTGACTATTGGCGTTGTCTGAGTTGAAGGCTGGGGTTCCTTGTGACTTTCGGCAACCTCTTGAGTGTTTCTTGTGCATTATCGGCGCTGTCTGCGTCGATTTTTGGCGTCTGTTTCGAATTTTTTTTTTTGTCTGTAGAGGTGATTATCGGCACTTTGTTTCAGAGAGTGTATTGTGGATTTCTGAGGTTATCGGCACATTCTGTGAGTGATTTTTGGGCTGCGATATGTTGTATTGCGTGTGGGTGATAATTTCTTAGACTATCGGCATTGTCTGGAGCAGCTTGGTGCTCCTTGGCGAGGTTTGTTGTGGCTAGGGTTTCTTGTCTATTATGTCTTCTGAAATTAGAGATTCTCTTCTAGTTCGATTCAATGGAAAGAATTATGCTGCATGGTCTTTTCAGTTTCAACTTTTGGTGAAAGGAAAGGAACTTTGGGGTCATATTGATGGGAGTAGTGGGCACTAGAAGACAAAGATCAGCGGGCTTCTTGGGAAAGCAAGGATGCCCGAGTCATGTCTTGGATTCTTGGATCTGTTGATCCCCATATTATCTTGAATTTATGCTCATTCAAGAATGCTCGTGATATGTGGAATCATCTCAAGCGGCTGTATACTCAGAATAATGCAGCTAGGAGATTTCAACTTGAACTAGAGATGTCGAATTTCTCTCAAGGAGCTCTCTCTGTGGAGGAGTTTTATTCTAGTTTTTGTAATTTGTGGGCTGAGTATACAGATATTGTATACACTTCAATTCCAGCAACAAGTTTGGCCGATATTCAAGCTGTTCATGAAGCAAGTATGTGGGCACAGTTTCTTATGAAACTAAGGCCGGAATTGAATTTATTCGTGCTAATCTGATGAACCGAGATCCTGTGCCTCCACTTGATATGTGTTTGGGAGAGATATTTCGAGAGGAGCAAAGATTGATGACTCAAACAACCATGGAACAAGCTACTCCAGCTCCTGTGGCATATGCAGCTCAAGGAAAAACCAAAGGGAGGGATTTGAGCACTACTCAATGCTATAGTTGCAAAGGTTATGGGCATCTTGCTGCAAATTGTTCTAAGAAAACTTGCAACTATTGCAAGAAGCAAGGACATATTATCAAGGATTGTCCAATATGTCCTCCACGTCGCCAAGCAACTGCCTATTCAGCTGCTGCTGAGGCTACTAGTGCTGCCAGTTCTACCTTGGCCACTTCCTCTCATGTTCCAGCTTCCACTTCTCAAAATTCCACTCCTATTACACCAAAAATGGTCCAACAAATGTTCATCTTAGCTCTTTCAGCTTTTGGTATTTCTGGTAAAACCAAATCTGCCTCTAAACCTTGGTATTTTGATTCCAGTGCCACCAATCATATGGCAAGTACCTCTCACTCTCTTGTTAATGTCTCACAGTATGCTGGTCCACTTAAAATTCGCACGGCAGATGGTAGTTCCCTACCTATCATTGTCGTAGGTGACATTTCTCCTTCCTTAAATAATGTTTTGGTGTCTTCTTCATTAAATACCAATCTGATTTCTATTGGACAATTAGTTGACAGCAATTGTAGAGTGTCATTCACTTCTTCTGGTTGTCTTGTACAGGATCAGGTGTCCGGGAAGATGATCGAGGGGTCCTAAAGAGGGTCGGCTGTTTCCTTTATGTTTAGATTCAAAATCTGTTGAGTCAAAGTCTTTATTTTCGTTTTCTTGTAATGTTGGTACTTTGAGTGTGAAGGATTGAAATAGGCGGTTGGCCATCCCAATTCTCACATACTTCATAAGTTGTCATCTTCAGGTTTAATAGGCAATAAAGATTTCTATTCTCTTGATCAATTAAATTTTGATTGTGATACATGCAAGTTAGCTAAAAGTAAAGTTTTGCTTTTTCCTTCAAAAGGATCTCATGCCACTCGTGCCTTTGATGTTATTCATAGTGATGTGTGGGGTATTGCCCTGATAGAATCTCATGATCGTTATAAATATTTTGTGACTTTTATTGATGATTATACTCGTTTTACGTGAATTTACTTTCTTCGCACTAAGAATGACGTATTTCCGGTATTCAAGTGTTTCTTGGCTTATCTCACTAATCAATTATCTACCTCTATTAAGGTTTTTTTGCTCCGATTCAGGAGGAGAATATATATCTACTGAGTTTCAAATGTTCCTTCAAGATCAAGGAATTATTTCTCAACGTTCTTGTCCATATACTCCACAACAAAATGGAGTAGCTGAAAGAAAGAATCGTCATCTTCTTGATATGGTCCGGGCTCTCCTAATTGATTCGGGTGTGCCCTCTCGTTTTTGGTGTGAAACTTTGTCTACTACTGTGTATTTAATTAATAGATTACCTACTCCAGTATTAGACAATGTTCCTCCTTATTCTTTGCTATTTGGGCACTCCCCAGACTATTCTCAATTGCACTCATTTGGTTGTGTTTGTTTTGTACATCTTCCATCACACGAAAGACACAAACTTTCTGCTCAATTAGTCAAATGTGCCTTTTTAGGGTATAATTCTTTTTAGAAGGGTTTTGTTTGTTATGATCCTCAGGCTAAACGCATTCGAGTTTCTCGCAATGTGGTGTTCTTTGACAAACAACAATTTTTTCATACTCATCTAGACCCTATTCCTCCTAGTTTGTGTTTTGCCAAATTTTTCAGATGAAGATACAACTTCTACACCATCGTCCGCTCGGTTTAAACCTGGTCGTGTTTACACTAGGTGTAAACCATCTCATCCAGAAGATCTGACCGCTCTTTTTGCCCCTCCTAAGCATCCGCCCGTGCCTCCTGATCAATCCCTTGACACATCTTATGATCCACCACCTTGTTGGCATACTTCTAGAGTCTCCAAACCCCCGGATGATCCACCACCTTGTTGGCATACTTCTAGAGTCTCCAAACCCCCGGATCGGTATGGTTTTTCATCTAATTCTTCTATGTCTGCTACACTTTCTTCTATTGCTATTCCCTCCTCTTATAAGCAGGCTATGGAACATGAGTGTTGGAGGCATGCCATGCAAGTAGAAATGGATGCACTAGCAGTCAATGACACTTGGATATTGTGTCTTGTCCTTTTTCTGTGACACCTATTGGTAGTTAGTGGGTGTATTCTATGAAGCTTAGATCAGATGGGGTCCCTTGACAGATATAAATCTCGTTTGGTAGCTTTGGGAAATAGACAAGAATATGGGATTGATTATGACGAGACTGTTCGTCTCCTTCTTGCCATTGCCGCTACTCAGTCTTGGCAATTGCATCAGATGGATGTGAAGAATGCTTTCCTTCATGGTGATTTAAAAGAAGATATTTACATGAAACTTCCTTCTGGTATGCCCCTTTCCTCAGCTAATGATGTTTGTAAGCTGAAAAGGTCATTGTATGGTCTAAAACAAGCTCCCAGAGCTTGGTTTGAGAAGTTCCGCAATATCTTACTTGAGTTTCAATTCACTCAGAGTGCGTATGATGCTTCTTTGTTCCTTCATAAGAGTGATTTTGGTTTTGTTTTTCTGTTGGTCTATGTGGACGATATCATTATTATTGGATCCGATATTGAATTTATTCAAAGGGTTTAGATACATCTTCATAGGGTCTTTCATATGAAAGATTTGGGACTATTGACTTATTTCTTGGGGCTGGAAGTTCACAATCAGCCACATGGGTTATTTATTAATCAACATAAATACACCCAGGACCTTGTTCAGTTGGCTGGGTTGGGGGAGACTACTTCAGTTGATACTCCTATGGAAGTCAATGTGAAGTATCAGAAGGATGAAGGTGATTTAATTTCTGATCCTACATTATATAGGAAGCTTGTTGGGAGTCTAATCTACCTCACTATCACACGTCTGGATATCTCATATGTTGTCTATATTGTCAGTAAATTTATGGACACTCCTATACACTTGCATTTAGTGGATGTTCGTTGTATTATCAGATACTTGATTGGGACTCCTAACCGCGGGTTATTTTTTCCTGCTGGCACTTCTCTACAACTTATGGCTTATAGTGATGCCGATTGGGCTGGTTGCCCAGATTCTAGGCGTTCTACAACTGGGTGGTGCATCTTTCTTGGAGATTCACTCATCTCCTGGAAATGCAAGAAGCAAGAGTGTGTTTCTAAATCCTCTACTGAAGCTGAATATAGAGCTATGTCAGCAGCGTGCTCTGAGGTGATGTGGTTGTGGGGCATTCTTCAAGAGATTGGTTTTTCGCAAGACAAGCCAACTCCTCTTCATGGTGACAATACTAGTGCCATTCAAATTGCTGCCAATCCAGTATTTCACGAGTGTACCAAACATATTGAAGTAGATTGTCATCATATTTGTCAAGCCTATGAGGCTATGTCTATTATTCTTCCTCATATCTCTACGGATCTTCAAGTAGCTGATATATTCACAAAAGCGATGACAAGACAGCGGCATCAATTCCTAGTTAGCAAATTGATGCTAGTAGATACACCGACATCAATTTGAGGGGGGATATTAGTGGATTATATTTATTTGAATTAATTCCTATGTTATCTATGTATTTCGGGTATAGATATATTTGTACAGCTGTATAGGATTTATATGATTTGTAAGTTGAATATTTAGATCAAGTAGATAAGTATGGGAAACATATCTTATTGAAGATTTGAATCCCTATAGGATGGAAAGTCAGATTTCGAATGGCTGATTTGGTGTAATCTATTTTTGACTACTTAATGAATGAGAAGGAATAGGAGGAGGTATTCAGTCAAAGAAAGAAATTTGTTACTCTAATCTTGAATTTTCTCAGATTTTGTATGATAATGCATTTGTGGTGTCTTATTTGTGCTCGTGCAGGGGAACCTTGTTGGTCACTTATTGCTCATAATGTGGATGATGTTGAGAGGTTCTTCAAAGAAACCATTGAGAATAGGTCGGCTTTATTCTTTTATCAGGTTTTCTTCATGGTATAGCCTATCTTGGGCTTAGGGGACTTATACTTTGTGTTGTTAACTTGCAATAACGAACATGAAAAATGCCTTATCTTGCCTATTCAGCTGCATTATGCCTGATGTTCCCTCTTTTGGGTTTGTACTTATATAAGTGACATACACCCTTCATATGGGTTTGAGCATCCATTGAATAGTAAAAGAACAAGGAAACAATGATGTACACCATACTATTACTTTTGAGTGATTCTAAGCATTAATTAGCTTTAATTTTCAGAGATGAAGGGATTGTGTTAAAGGACCTTGGTTCCAAATGGGAACCTAGTGATCGGAGTGGAAAGTGGTTGAAATTGAAGCCTGACTATATTCGTGCTGGCTCTGATCTGGATGTTCTTATTATAGGTCTGTAATTTATTTATTTATTTCTTTTTCATATTTTTTACTTCAAATCAGTATTGTAGCTACCTTTTCTTCCGTACAATTTTGATAGGAGGATACTATGGCTCTGGACGTCATGGTGGGGAGGTCAGTTTGCCATCCTTTCTGATCTATTATAATATTTTCCCAGCCCTGATATGGGTTTCATGAGAAAAACTATTTATGGACCTACTAAATAGTGTAGGTAGCTCAATTCTTGGTGGGCCTTGCAGAGCGTCCTGCACCAAATACATACCCTAGGCGGTAATACTTTCTAACAATTAGCTTTACTCTGAATGTTGATTAGCTTTTTACCAGTAAAATACTAAAGCAACAACTTGGTAATGGTATATGATCTTACTGTGGCAGATTTACCGTTATCATTATTTTTACAACTCCCTTCTCTTCGAAAGAAAATAGTAATCTTCATGAGAGATGCCTCATCAACATGTTAACACGGCATTTTTAGAAAAGGAAAAGATAGATTCCAATCCTTTTCAATTGTAATTATTTAAGAGATCTATGTACTCATTCTGTGTAGATGAGGTTTCCCCTTTTTCTAATAAATTCCTACGGCATATTTAAAAAAAGTTCATGCACAGTAATTCCATGAATGGTTCTAATTAGATTTTGTTCTGCAGATTTATTTCTTTCTGTAGAGTGGGTACTGGACTTTCTGATGAGGAGCTGGATGCTGTTGCAACCAAATTGAAGCCTCATTTTAGGTACGGCTTGGATAACATGATGTTAGACAAATGTGTTTGATCCACTTTATTGGTTAAAATGTACACAAGCTACATGAACTAGTGGCAAAGTAACCAAAACAGCTTTGGTTGTGTTGTTTGCCTTCCGATCGCTCGGCTTGTGATTTTTGACTTAAAATTAACCTCATTTGTGATTTTCAGTGGTTTGGGCCAGATCAGGTCCAACTTTAGTTTCATTATTAGATCACTGAGATAAGTGCGATTGAGATGGTAGTTTATTCTGACATTCAGGGTTGCTGTTTATGGTAAATATTAGGAGTAGGCAAGATATGCCTGCCTAGGCTGGCCCGCCAAAGCTAATAGGCATCAAGAAGATTTTAGGTTTTTTGATATACTATCTGCTGGGGATATTGTGTTTTATTCACTCTGATTTCTCAGGAAATATGAATACCCAAGGAATGGGCCACCAACTTTTTATCAAGTAACGAATAACTCAAAAGAAAGACCGGATGTGTGGATTGACAGCCCTGAGAAGTTAGTATTATTATATTATGTCTGATGAAAGATGCTTTCCTTTTCTTTTTTTCTTACATGAACTTATTAGTTACGAGCTTTTGTTCTTCCTTGTTTCAGATCAATAATTCTTTCCATTACTAGTGATATCCGAACTATAAGGTCTGAGGTGCGTCCTCAAAACTGTAATATTTCTTTCGGTTTACAGGAAACATTATTACAACTTTGTACTTGGAAGGTGGCTGTTTGTTACTAAAGTTAATTGCCTCATACCTTATCTATGACCTGTCACTATATAATTGGTCTGTTCATTCTTGCAGGTATTTGCTGCACCATATAGCCTGAGATTTCCACGTATTGACCGAGTCAGATATGACAAACCTTGGCACGAATGCCTCGATTTGCAATGTAGGTGGATTACGCATGTTCTAATGCTTCTCTAGGTTTTCAATTTCACTCGGCGTTCATTTTCGTTCCTAATATATTTCTTTGACTTCAGCTTTAACAGAGGTA
This sequence comes from Juglans microcarpa x Juglans regia, assembly GCF_004785595.1. Classification (NCBI taxonomy): domain Eukaryota; kingdom Viridiplantae; phylum Streptophyta; class Magnoliopsida; order Fagales; family Juglandaceae; genus Juglans; species Juglans microcarpa x Juglans regia. The sequence continues at coordinate 3,163,823 of NC_054601.1, read as the reverse complement.
GGCATTAGTGTGCCATAAAATGTTGTTTGATTGCAGCTTTTGTAGAACTCGTACATTCAAGCAATGGTACTACACAAATGGGGACAAATTATGGTGGCCTCCAGGAAAGCAAACCAAAACGCTTGAAATCCTCTAAGGGAGCGAAAAAGAATGTCTCTGTTGTACCTTCTCATTTGCTAAAGACTGATGTTTCTGACATTAAAGGGGGCTCCTCAATATTTTCGAATATGATGTTTTGTATCCTCTTGAGAATTTTTCAGACTTACAACTTCATGTCCTTCACGGGATTGACAAAAGATCTGACCTTTGATGCTTTATTTTTTGCATAGAATACTGTTAAATATCCCCAAGAGCTTAAGCTTATGGAAATATTTAAATTTTATTATTTAATATATATTCTAACAAATACTTTTTTTTTTTTTTGGGGGGGGGGGGGGGGTGGGGGGGTGGGAGGGGAATGGATGCCATAACTGCTTAGAAAAAGTTGAAGCATTTTGAATTTGCTTGTTCATAAACCCCTTCAAAGATTGGGGCAAGGCCAAAGAAGTCTTTTCATTTTACATGTTTCCTCAAGACCTTCCTGGTGATCTCTCTCTCCCTCTCTCTGCTCCAACACATTGCCTTTTGAGCCCTACTTCCAAGCCGACGTGGACATACCCTCCACACAGCTAACACACAGCTAACATGGCAAGATTATTTGCAAGAGAAGGTTAAAAATAAATTCTCTCACACACAGCTAACACAGCTAAAAATTAAATCGTGCCATGTCAGTAGTGTGGAGTGTCTGTTCTTCTCATTGGTAAGCAAATATAATTTTTCTTGCCTGTTAATATAGCTTTGAGGCTAAGAAAACAAAAGATAGGGAAGACTCAGTTCTTCTAAGTGAATCAGTCCCAGCTGGATCTGAAGTTGTCTTAATCCACACTCCCCTCACAAAATCTGGTCATGCACAAGCCATGTGATTATCTGTGCTCACATAAATAAGTATATAGTTGTGACTATGACATGCTGCATATTGTGTTTGAATACTAATGTCCGGGAAACACATTTTGTTTGGTCCAATAAGAGGGAGAAAAGAGAAGGCGAAGAAATGTAAATACTTTTAGGCAAATTCTGATTTCGTATCTGGTTGGCATGTCTTCTTTTTTCTAGCTTGATAATGATGGAGACAATTTAACTGCAATTAAAATGCACTGTTCTGCTTTCATTGTGGTTGGTATCTGCCCAGTTGTTAATCCTTTTGATGGTGTTTTAATCTTCCTTGACATCTAGACTTTGTTAATGTTCCATCAACCGTCTCTCTTGATTCTTTGCACAAAATGGTTGCTGAGAATGGAGGGACTTTCTCGATGAATTTGAATAAATCAGTTACCCATTGTGTTGCAGCTGATAGCAAGGGTCTCTCTCTCTCTCTCTCTCTCTCTCTCTCTCTCTCTGCCAACCACTCACACAAGCACGCACATATATGCATTTACAAATGCAAATCTTTTACTGGTTGGAATGCATAAAGAAAAGGAAAATCTGGCAGGGATTAAGTATCAGGCAGCAAAACTTCGTGGTGATATTATTCATTGTTCTTGGGTATTGGATTGCTGCTCAGAAAAGAAGCTTCTCCATTTACAGCCAAAGTTAGTCATGCTTTTTAATCTTAACTTATTTATGGAAGCCCTTATACCCACATATTACAGTACTACAATTTTCTTACTCTTTCTCTTGCAGGTACTTCCTTTTCCTTTCTGAATCATCAAAGAAGAAGTTACAAGAAGACATTGATGAATTTTCTGACTCATACTATCAGGATCTTGATCTTCTGGACATCAAACAGGTAGATCTGAACATTTCTTCATACTTTTAAGTTCGTACTATTTTGTGCATGAAATGGCTATACCATGAATGGAAACAATAAAAAAAATATGGAAAAGAGGAGAAGAAGCATTGGTATGAAATTCTGGTGCATCCATTTTGCCTTTGGAATACTTACGAGTGCTCATGAAGAAACACCGATCAATATTTTGAAAAAAATGATATGATTTATATAGTTTCATTCTTTCCAGCTATTAAGTAATGTGAACAGATCTGAGGATATGAAAACTATCGACTACTATAAGAAGAAGTACTGTCCAAAGAAGAAATGGTCTCTCTTTCATGGCTGCTGTGTTTACTTCCACTCTTCAATATCATCCTTGTAAGAGTTGTCGACAATTACTATATATGTTATGCTTTTCTAGTTCTCAAATAATAAACTTATATACTTGGTGTTCTGGATAGTTTGTTCACCCAAACAGTTGTTCAATTGTTTTGAACTTTTTGTTTGAAGGAATCCAGATTGGGAAGTTCTGTGGAGACTTGCATTAAGGAGGTTGAAGCTTGAGGTTTCCATGGCTGGTGGAAAAGTCAGCAGCAGTCTTGCTCTTGCTACCCATTTGGTAGTCTTTTCTGTACCAGGTCTTGATGTGGACTTTGGAACCATATCAAAAGGGTATGTTTATGGTCCTCTGTGATCGATCAAGGATATTTACTTATTTAGGTTGTAGTCACTTCCGTTATAGTCAGATGACGACGACATGCGCTAAATCATAGCATAGGGCATGGCATTAGCTGCACTTAAATAAACTTGACAAGATATTGAGTCAATTCATCTATTTCACCAGTTGAATGAAATTGACAGTCGTGTGCCTATGTTATCTGATGTGGCTTGATTTGCAACATTTTGCTGAGAACTTAGTTATTCAGGATAATTCTTTGATTTCCATTCAAGGAAGTGGTTTTAAGAATGCATTGCTGCTTGCTTATCAAGATAAGGCTGTTGTGATAACCTAAGTTTGTGATTTGTCTCTGAGCTTTGACGATATTCTAATACGTGGTTTTTGTTATAATTGAGTAGTTAGAAAGGACAAGTGAATCACGGATTTGTTAAAAGTGAAATGTACAGTCTAAATTAACTGGCAGTAACATGACTACCACAACTATTACTATGCATGTTAAAATTGTGTTTTTTTTTTTTTTTTCTTTCCATTGTTCTGCCTTTTCTATTTGTATCTATTATTTTTCCTCCACTTACTAACATTTGACCTATAAGACGTACTGACCCCTTGTCCACAAGACCCAAGGCCCAAGGGCTTTCTTTTATTCATTGCAACTGCTGTCTCCGTATGTGAAGAGCTTAAAATGAGTATCCTTGTTTCTTCTTTCCCTTTTTTGATAGTTTATCTCTGTCGGAGAAGCATCTATTATGGAACAAGGTGTTGCATGTTGTGAAATCTCAATGGTTGGAAGACTGCTTGGAGAGGGACCAAAGATTGCCAGAAGAAACATATAGCTTGAAGGTGATTGGGGTGCACAATTCAAACACTGTAGAGTGGTGAGTTCCAATGTCTTTAGCTTATAGAATAAGGCATCTCGTTGCATGGTTGTAATAGTTGTAAGTTTAGCAGTCGGACTCATTCAAATAGTCAGCAGGGAGAATCCCCCGACTTTGCCATATTATTTTTTGACTTTGGGAGATTGATAACTTGTGGAGATTGTGGATCTAATCAACAATGTTCTTCTAGAAAGTGAAAATAAATAATTAAATAATCAGTCACAAATTTATATGCAAAAATCCTGCGTCATAAGGAAGTAGGTTATAGGGTCATGTTAGACTCATTATGTAATTCTATAGCGTTTGAGCATCCTTTGGTGTAGCCAGCCTTGGCCTTGGACAATAGACAATCTGTTTTGCCCTGCAGCATAATCTAACTTTGAATACACTGGTCCAATGACTCTAATCAGATTATGGCCCCTATACTCCAGCATGTAACTTCTTTCTAGTCCATTGCAACATTGATTTTCATCTTGGTTGCCGTATAAATTTGTTCTAACTTTCCATTTGGAAGGACCGAGTTTTTACTGAAGAAGATTGGGAGTGTCTAAACATCCGTATTTGGAATATTAAGAGACAAGACATCATAATCAAATTTAACTACTAAAATTTTAGCCGGAATGTACAGCCATATTTATTGCTCGATACAGATGCTGTCTACCATGTTCTTTTTCTTCTTTGCTAGATGTTCCAATTGATATAGCTGTTTTTGCTCTGTTACTATTTTCCCAGCAAACATGATAAACATGACCTGGATTTAGGAGCTCTTTCTGGATCGGATAATGAAGAAAAACAGAATATGCACTCTTCTCCTGATGCAAGGAAACAGGGAAGAGAGGAAGCTCCTTTAGCGAAACCTAAAATTTTGGCCTCATACGAGGGGGTGGGGAAAAGGAAACGAGGAAGACCTGCTGGTACAAGCAGGAAATTTAAAGGAAAAACAACCATGGTTCAAGCTCGGAGAACACGGGCACGTATTGGAAAGAGGCCTGCTAAAATATCTGATAATGAATCAGACGAAAGTGGATCTCATGATGAGAAGACGCACGGGAAAGAGATCAAAATGATGGAAGGAAATCATGAAATGATGGAAGGAAATCATGAAATGGCAGGCAATGGAAGCTCAGAAATCGAAGAGACTGAAATGGTAGAAGCATTTGAATCATCACCTAGGGGCAAGGTGGCTGAGCAAGAGGTTGAAAAGGATGTTCCTGAAGTGGGATTGACTACAACCCTAAGTAGCCAACACAGTGAGAGGCCCGAGAAGTTGGAAGTTATGACTGATCCGGTTCAAGCCATGTTATTGGACATGATTCAAAGTCTCGGAGTGACGGCAGTCAGGGCTAAAGATACGATTACTGTCACTGATGGTGAGACACAGCCCTTGGATCCCAATGCAGAGCCTAAGAAGAAAAAGAAGGTAAGCTACAAGGATGTTGCTGGTGAGTTGCTCAAGGATTGGTAATATGATAGCTGCGTTGGCTTTTAAGTTATATAATTTAAATTTTATTGCCCGTTGTATAGTATCTGAAAGAACTGGCAGTCTGTATATTGTACCTGAAGTTTTGCTGGATACGGTATAAGAAGTGAACGGAATGGGGAAACCTCGCTGTGTCCACGGTATTCTGCAGTGGCTTGACATTCTCTTTCCCCGTATCTCTGCTTACGTGGCAGCAGAAAACAACCCCACGTCATTCCCATCCAATTGATTTAGAACCAAAGTGGCAAAAAAACAAAGTATGGGATCCCGCTAGCAATTTTGTCATAACGAGCTTGGAAAAGATTGCATCGAAATAGAAATGCTTCTCAAGAAACAAATTATCACAAAAAACAAGGTAGAGTTTGCTTCAATGATAGCAGTCAACTGGTTTACCATCAGTTTACTACTTGCAAATAAAAAATACATTTTAAAATTATAAAATAATTTTTATAATACAGTTTTGTCATTTTTTTTTTATTTTTTATTATTATATATCAGTTCATTGGTAAAGGAATTGTAGATCAGTTGGTAGGGTATTATTCTGTTAATATCTCTTTTATTACTGCTTTATTATTTAATTATTTTTTTTTTCTTTTTGCTATTTGAATCTGCCATTTGGATTAAAATTTCTAAAACATGACCTTCTTGCATAATTTAGAAAAGAATAAATTCAATCAATGTAATCATATAATTTAATTAAAAATAAATTTAATTTTATAAAAATAAATTTATTTTTAATTAAATTATATGATTACATTAGTTAATTTTTTTAGATTATACAAAAAAGTCATTCTGAGAATTTTAATTCAGATTTAAACAGTAAAAAGAAAAGAAAAGAAAAAGTAGGTAGTAAAAATAATAGGTCTAAGGTATCAACCGCGAATTTTACTCGAACTTGTAAGCGCAGCTATTCCCGTTAACTTGACCTGGTCCTCTCTCTCGGCCTATTCTTTATTAACCCTCCTGCTTCACCTAAACTATTTCCGCCGGAATCTCATTTCTCCCACTCTTTCCTGTCCATCTAACCCCACTTTCATCCCTCTACTGCATCTCCGGCACGGACCCATCCCCCAATTACTCTCATACTGCCTATAATCTCCATACCTACCAAAATTTTGATAATCCCCGTAGCTCAATTTCTCTCCACAACTCGTAGCATCTTGCGATTGACCCTCCACAGTAGCTTTAATTTTTTTTATCAATAGCCGATTGATTATTCGCACGTGTATCATCTTCTTCTCCTTCGTTTGAAGAGGCATTAGAGAGAATCAGAGAAAGAGCTTAAGGCCCGGTTTGTATTCACAATTCATCTCAACTCATCTCACTTCTATTCACTATTATTCAACAACTTTAACTCATAAATCTCACTACTATTTACAACCTATCTCATTACTATTCACAACTCATCTTCGAATCCAAACGATACCTAAATCATAACCGACACTTGCGCCATTGAAGTTGCAGAGAAGACTGGATGAAATGGAAAAACAAAGATTTGCTTCAACCCCATCAAGGGAAATAAATCATGTTTTAAATTAAATTAATGGTGCTCGATCAAGGTAAAGAACTTCTTTTATACTAAATGGTAAACTAATCATATTAAAAATTACATTTTCAGTCTCATTGAGCTTGAAATAAGATTTCATCCGATTACATTGTCCAGGTTTTTTTATTTTTATTTATATTAAAGAAGTCGATTGAAACTATTACATGAATGATGAAACAGCTTAGATAGAGAGAGAGAGAGAGATACGATGAAACGCAAGTTTTATTAGACGAAGGTTGTTCAGGTAACAGCATAAAACTATAAACTGAACTATGACATATCATGATGGGTACTAAAGAACTGCGACTCTCTCCTCCCAATAAGCAACACCAGATTGAGACCCTCTTGCGTGGAAACCATTGATTAAAACCCCAACAAAAGAGTGAAAAGGAACTTCTCTCAGATCAAGACATGAAAAGCCATATATAGTGACCAAACATCCTCACCCTTTATTAAAGAGGACTGACTCGAACTTGGGGTCTCATCTCATGTTACTTCTGATTAGATGCTCATAGGGCTTTGTGGGTCATTGAGAGCTGCAATGGCTGTTTCTATATTTATCTTCAACTGATCTTTCTCCTCTTCCTCTGCCTGCACAACAAACAGAACTGAGTTTCTGAAACCAGATCTCCTATCTTCTCTACTGTTAAATCATGTAAAGAAAAAACATTATTAAATAACTTCCCCTAATGATCTATCTATGTGCCTTCAGCAATGTACAAATTATGAGAATATATATTTCTTTGCTCTCAATTCTGATCTTCTAGCACTGTATAGTGTTACTGTTACATAAGAACTATAGTGTAAGTATTAGAATGCCAATCTCCTCTCTTTTCTTCCTCTTTTTTTATTTTTCCTAGTCCATTCAATTCATATTCTCTTTGATGATCTGGTGATGCTTTCATTTTATAGAACAAAAATATTTAAGAGTTTCAATCTGAGTTTTAAGATCATAAAGTATAAAAAAGACAGAAATACGAAGTAAAACGTTTCATCTATTTGTTTGAGCAAATTCACAAGTGAGAACAAAATTATTATTATTATTATTATTATTTTATGTATGTCTATCATCTTTTTATTACTTTGAATATCGGAGTTTTGACAAAATTCTTAAGATATCTCAGCTTATTTGGAAAATTCCCAATTCAACCACAAATAGAGGAGGAGTACTAGTACTGGAGATTAGATTTTTCAATCAATGGTGGATAGCTGTGGAGCTAGTCACCCTCAAGCTAGCTAGCCAGTTGAACGCAGATTTAAATAAATTATACTGGAAATTAATTTCTATATGAAGAAACAATAATATTCTATATATTGTGATATCTTTTTAAGTAAAATATTGGAGATTTTCAAAGATAAATCGGATAGCAACAAGATGCTGACCAAAATCGTTAACAATTACCCATATGCATCGACACTTTTTTCAAACATTTGACCATCTAAATCTTGTGTGTCGTGTATCGAACTATCGAAAAGTATTTTTTCTTCTTGGTAGCGTCCATTAATGTCGAAGAAGAACTATTTTACCTGAATTGGACCCCATGCACTGGAAAATATTGCTTTAAACGTTTAAACGACAGCAACAAGAAATTAAAAGTCAAAGAAATTTGGCCGTTGAAAAATAAGACCTAAGAAAACATCGATCACATCCTTTTGAGAATGACAAAATTACCAGTTCATCATGTCATTTTAGAACTCATACTCAAATTGAATATATATATATATATATATATAATTAATTCAGACCAATATTTATTCCATTCCTTAAATAATGCAAAATGGCAAATTGGCCTTCTCTTCAAAAAGTCTCATGAGTCATAAGGGAATTAAGCGTGTGTTTCTTGCTTGCTTAATTATTCAGATTCACCATCGATCGAGTGGAATATTAATTGCAAAAATAGTATCTAAAATCTACAAGTCATGACATTCTAACATGTATAGATTTAGAATCGCCATGTCATTTAAAACACATGCAAATTAATAATACTCATCAAAGAACAAAACAATTTGAAAATAATTTATCACTCATCATATGAGAAATCATGTGAAGGAAATATTATCAGTAACACTCTTAAAAATAGGTCACCTCTCAAGGGGCTGGTCGGCGGGTGCCCTGATACACATAAAAAGGGTTGGATTTCACACCAGCCCTATAAAATTTGTCAGAACCACCAATTAAAAGGTAGTGCTTAATGGAAGTCACCCTAGCGATCAAGGTGGCCGGTCGAATTCACTCCGCTATGGCTAAGGGTTGGTGTGAGACCCGGCCACCCTTATATGGTGGTGAGACCCGGCCGCAAGCGGCCACCTCTTAGAGAAAGTACATTGAGTATTTCTCACTTATAATTAGGGAGATCAGGTTTTTTTTTTTTTTTTTTCTTTTAAATAATTTTCATAATTTTATTATTTTAAATGATGCAACGATTGTATACAACATGGCCACAATTTCATATGGAATGAAGTTACAATATAAACGCCATCATCATCATGTGGGCTGTTTGCATGTTAATTAAAAAGAAAACGAACGTCACCTATCAAATTTAAATTAGATGTGATAGATCTGCATCCATGCATGGCGGGATATATATAATTTGTCATTATATGGCAAAACTACCTCCCATTAAGCCAGTAGCCAAAATATGAACAGATGATCTAAGGGTTTTATTAAAAAATCCTCACTACCAAAAAGAAATTAATTAACCAATAAATTAATCCAAAACCGAATGTAAATATATATATATTTTTTTAAAAAAAGAACTATAAAAATCATGGAATATTTATATATGTAATTAAGTAATTAACCAGTCCAAGAAACTAAGAAAGAATGGTGCATGTACAATATGTATGGTAACCACTCCCGCGGGACCAATAGTACTTATTGCATGATGCATGGGATCGAGCGTATGTATATATGGACATATATATACAAGATGATCACAAACATATCATGTAACGATTGCTTTCAAAGAAAGGGACCAATCAATATATATATATACACTTTGTCTCGAAGTTAGGGGAAAAAATGTGTCATGATTCTGCAGAGCTAGCTGTGAAAATCCCACTGTAAAGATTAGGAAAAAGAATCTGTCTTTTCAATGAGTACGTACTACGTCTTTATATATACCTCAGTTTGCAAACATTAAATTTCCTATTGATAACATGCCGCTTGTTTATATATATATATATATATATATATATATATATGAATCTAAAACCTAATTAATTTCCCAACCTTATCTCAACTATTTTTTTCAAAAACATGAAATTGACCCATATATATATATATATATATATAATCAAATAAAATAGGAATAGTTGCAAAAACCCTAAATATTAGAACTTGTTGAGAAAAAAAGAAGAAGAAAAAAAGAAAGCAAAGAAAGAAGGCGGGCCGCAAAAGACTCATTTATGTTCAAAGTGGAAATCTGATGATGGGGTCAGGCGCCGCGCTTTCCTCACTTTTGCTCATCTACTCATTGTTATATTCGATCGAAGACTGTGTGGACTCTGGATTACATGACCACTCATCATTCTCGTAAAAATGCCATATCAAACTCACATTATTGCTGATCCACTTTAATTAAAGTTGATCTATCAATATTCATACCTAGTACATGATGCCCCACAATTCCAGCTGTTTCTCTTCCTTTTCTCCCTCCCTCCCATTCAATTTTTAACCATAATATTAATTCCTTGATCCCCAAGCTGGTGTGTGTTTATATCCAACCGTCCATATAGTTTATGATCAAGAAAAATTCGAAAGAGAATCAAACCCAAATTCAACCCTAGCCATTGGTTGCATCCTAATTCTTTTAGAACATTTAACATGATGTTAGCCATACATTCATATACATGCACACACACACACACACACACACATAAGATATGCACGTCACGCGCGTGCATGCTGGTTCTTAATTAGCAACTGATCATCAAGCCGGAGTAGTGTACGTTATAATGTGCTTAGAAATTAATTGTGAAAAGTGGGATTTTGATAGGAAGATCAGAGTAAAAAAAAAAAAAAAAAGCAAGGAAAAGGAGGAGGACTGACCTCAACGACGACTGTTTTCACAAGCCTCCCAGAAAAAGCGGTGATGTTCGTCGTAATGATTTTAAGCTTCAAAGATTCGAAGACCTCGCAGAGTTTCACCATTGTATCTGTTCTTTTACTGCATGCTAGACTCACCACCACAGTTTTGTCCCCCATGTAAGTCGCCCTAAGCTGCACTCACTCCCCCATCCCATCAATTATTTCAACTATATTAATTTCAATACCAAAACCATATAAATGCAATGTTGAATATTTTATTTAAATCGTATTTATCTTTATCTGTGTATGAGAGAGAGAGAGAGAGAGAGAAGCTCACTTCAAGGACTTCAATAGGGGAAGTTCTTGATCCCCCAGAATCATAAAATTGGTCAGTTCTGATCTTTTTCTTTGATTTCAACAAGATGGGTAGCTCTTCCTCGAAGTCATAACCCAGATTTTTCTTCGATTTCAAGGATTCAAGCTCCTTTATCTCGGCTTGGATTCTTCTTTCTTGTTCCTGGAGCTCTTGGATGTATTTAATAGCATCTTTGATTATTGAAGCCTTATCCATCTAATAACCGTAAACAAAAGAACGTTGGAACAAATTATCACATAAAAAAAGGGAATCCCAGATTTGTTTTTTAAAACAAGGAACTAAGCCAGCCTAGCTATGTATAATTCAACGGCCGAAAGTGATGAACATCATCACTAACTACTGTTTGAATTATATATTCCTAGTGAGCAACGAACGGTTAGTTCAGACTAGTGCATCACACCTTGCTGATGTTGGGGACCACTGCTCTAAGTGCAAACAGCCTATCGTTCAGCTTCTTCCTTCTGTTCCTCTCCGAGACAATGTTCTTCGAGGCCGCCGACGATGCTGCCCCGTCCGGCGAGCTCGAATCATAGTACCCAGAAAACGCCTCGTCCAATCCCCAACTGCCATGACGAGCCCCCCAGATTTTTTTTTATAAAGAAAAAAAAAAGAAAAAGAAAACCATAAAATTTTGAAGAATCGGTGCGAGAAAAAAAAATATATATACACACCTATCAAACTCTTCACTTTGGTAGAACATGCTGGTTTCCCAATAATTTTTGTACTGTTTGTAATCCTCGCCGATGTTGTCCATGGCTAAATATATACTCTTGTCGTTGTGGTTGCAAACAAACAGAGAAAGAGTTAAATAGGAAAACTAAAATACTACGATCGGTCACGGAGATTTTGTGTGAACTGTGAAGAGTAGAGGGGGAAGGGGAGGGGAGAGGAGAGAGCGGAGAATTTCCATTTTCACAAGGGGCTGGCCTTTTAAACATGGACGATTGTACAATGGAGATGGGATTTTAAGGCCACGTGGAGAAGGGACCCATGTTCTGTGTTGCGCCTGATTGTGCTTCCTAGAAAGATCCTCCTTCATACCGTCCGATGAGAATGCCAGATGTGGTCTACGATGCCGCGTGTATGAGGACATAATACATTGACCAGGGAAGCAGCTATATATATATATATTCACGTTCTATTATGGTGCGTGTGTTTTACGATCCTATCAAATTGGTTTTGGTTGTTAGAGAGCTGGTATTGTAATATTGCACGTATATAGGGGAGCGTCACACTCGCTCTCTCTCTTCTCCCCCTGGCTTCGGTTAACTCCATATTTGTCACGAACGCTAGGAGATGCTTGGATCGGAACCATCGGATGTTGGATTTTTGTTATTTGTAATAAATTTATAAATTTTTTTCGAAAATTCATAAAAATTGATTTCATTGAATTTTTCTGAAGTGTTGGGATCCATTGAAAGTATGCATAGATTAAGTTTTTTTTTTTTTTTTCCCCTATAAATGTTGAAATTGTTTGAGAAGTGATGGGACCATGTAACAAGTTAATATATATGAGTTTTGTGAAAGTTATTTAAATTTTTATTTGTTATGAAAACCAAGTTAATATATATGTTTTTAAATAAATAACTTAACCACAAAAACATCTAACAAAAATAAACTCATAAATTGAAGATGTTGTTTGAAGTTATACGTTAGATCTAACAAATCATATGAAATTATATCAGTTTTAGATTTATTTTTCTGAGATATTTTTGTGGTTGTAGCAGTTCTCATTTTTTATAATTATGATTGTTTTGGTGAAAAGATGGTTGGATTAATAGTTTAAAAAAATTGAGAAATTTATACTTTCCAAACCTGATTTAAGATTCTTAATTATTGGTTAATTAGGAAAGTGTGATTTTGTTTTATATCCCATGAAAAAATAATTGAAGTGTTTTACTAAGCAAATGAATAGGCAAGATAGATTATTGTGAATAAATAAGCCAAATTAAAATATATATATATATATAGTAAAACAGAATGAATAGTATAAAGGCACATTAAATGTCAAGTTTCACACGTATATGTTATATGTTCTTCATAATTCGGTGGAATTGAGTTTTAGAAATATTTCAAGGAACTTGATTGTAATCAACAAATATAAATAATAAATCCATTAATTGTGGCTTGAGTTTTTTCTTGGATTGTTAGAAATGACATCAACCTAAATCTAATAATAGTATGTGGCACTGGACACTTGGTGCAGCATATATATATATATATATATATATATATACATACATATATATATATGTTATAACAAGGATGTCAATAACAAGTCAAGAGGAAAAAAAGGAACTCTATTGAATAGTTTATTTAATTGACGGCTAATACTTCTTGTTGATTTATAAATCTTAAGTAGGCATTCATGCAAAACATATTAACATAGCATGATGAAAACATTCTTAAAAATAATACTCCTAAACTCAATGTTTATTACTCTTTACAAAAGAAATTTTATTTTAAAAAAAATATAATAACTCAATTATACGTATTTTTTTAAAAAGTTAATACTTCGTTTACCTATTATTGTTGAAAAAAATTATATTTATAAATTGGTGCGGAGGATGCACCCCCCTTACCGCCATTGACTCGGCATGATAAGATTTGTAAGAGAAGTTTAAGAATAAAATATCTTGCAAATCAAATATTGTTATGTAAACAGTAAGGAGGATGTATGTTTTACAAGTTACTACTCTATTACTATCCATCTATTACCTAAGTTCATTTCAAAAATTTTTTTTTATTATTTTTTTTAAGTATTTTTTTAACATCCTTAATCACTAAGAAAAAATTAAAAAAATATAGAAATTTATTAATAATCACTTCCTTAATCATTAAGTAAAATAAAAAAATCAAATAAAAATCAAATACAAAAAGAGTAATAAATGAGTAGTAGTAGGGTAGTAACCCTATCGTTATTCATACTTAAAAATAGAATAACTCATTGTAATAGTGAGAATATAAAATCACCATTGTGAATAGAGGTTAAATGGATGAAAATGTGTAGATTTATTTATATTATATTCTTAACACTCACATCGCATATGGCTAAATTATTCCAAATAAGTGAGACTAACACAACACATAAAATATTTATTAAATAAATAAAGTATAGAGTCAAAATTTAAATTCATAATCTCTAATTTAATATCATGTAAAATTATTATTTAATTAAAAGATTTAAATAAAAATAAATAAATTTAATTATTCATTTTATATTTTTAACGAACGGCATTTAATGCGTACTCATATAGAAAAAGGGAAGGAAGCAACGGAGCATCAACCCCAATTGAATGCATATTCAAAATGAGGACAACTGTCCAATGGTACAACGTTGTCATTTTCAGGTATGTCAGCAGTTGCGTATCTGATGACGTCCTAACCAATGAGTCAGCAACATGCAGATCAAGCTGTTGATCTAGTCGGTCCTAGTTTTATTATTCATCATTTTTGGATATTATGCATTATATTTATTTATTTTTTTAAATTAATTAAACTATTCCACTTATAATTCATATATTATATATTTAATAAAATAAATAAATAAATAAAAATTATATATAATGTATGATGTTAGAATAATGAATAAATTTTTTTTATTAATTTTATATTTTAAATGCGGCTTGGCTTTTGGGTCTACCGTCCACACTAAACAAGAGATTGCCACGCGGCAAGAAACGGTGCCCGACCCCTACTTGGAGTCATCATCTTTAATTTGCTGAATTCCTTAGTTTTTTCTTTTTCTTTTTGGGTGGAAGACTCGGACTCGTAACCTTTCTGGTCTTTTCCTTTTCCCAATTATTTTTGGTCTGACTAAACTAATGTAATCACACAACTAGCACGCATTAGAGGACTAAATTGCTAAACAGCTGCCAATTAAACGACATTAATACAATTCGAAATTTACATATCTTAAAATTGTATCTAAGATTACTTTAAATATATAAAATGTGTTTATTTTTCTTTTGTCGAAGGTATAGCCAGCAGACTGAAGTCTTTTTTTTTTTTAACAAAAAAAATTATTATGTAATGTCATGAGTACTGTTGATGAGAATATATACGATCCTTTATCTCATCCATCGTGTGATTCATGTCATTCTTTATGTAATTTAGGTGCTCCATCCATTAATATTCATGATATTTCAGACAGCAGGCGCTTAATTACAACGACCGAGCGTTCATTTAAGGTTAAAAAAAGTCAAGAACAATTTCCGACCTAATAATATTAGTTAATCCAAGATTAAACTTATATATATATATTTAAGAAACCGTGTTTTGGATCAAGCGTTGTGGTCGTGTGTTGCATAAATATCATGGTAAACATGCATGCATGCTTGATATCTAGTACTCATGAAAAGTGGACATGAGCAGTGTTCGTCAATAATTCAATTCAATTAAACGGTACTGGTGTGCACTAATTTGTTCATGTTGCTGCCGCTTTTTTACTTCAAATCGTGAACAACACGGAAACGACGACCGTGCGTATATTCAAAGTCGTTCTTGAAAAACATGCATGACGGCGTACTGGTAATTTATAACCTTAATCTTGGATGTTGGCCGTACCGCGTACGTTGATCTGCTTCTTATTTTTGACTAATTTCGCGAACAAATAATTAAACCAAGTCGATTTCTAAAAAGAAAATAATTTATGCATAATATTTTATATAATTATATTTTAAATAAGAGGTATTTTTATAAAATATCTTATAAAAATAATATCATTTTACAAAAATATCCTCATTTTATAATATTATTATACAATATAATATTGTGTAACGTGTTATTTGTATATCATTACTCTTTTTAAAAATATCTTGGAATTAAACGACAAGTACCATTAATGTTACCAAACTACCTACGTACGTACGTACCGAGGCCATGGTGTGCGAATGCATCCCCATGTTTATATGTTTTTTGTGTCCGATTTGATATTTTGTTTAAGTTTCACATTAAGAATGATAGAAATGAATGATAATGAGAAATTAAGTAGGTGTAATATATATTAAAGATCAAGTTTCACACCGATATATATATATATATATATATTTTTTTTTTGGTTGAAAATGAGCTTTAATTTGTAATTATTTCAGAAGTTATATATAAAGCTGGTATTATTGATTAATTATTTTAAAGTATGTCTATCAGTTGCATGCTTACATGAGAGTAGTTGATATTTCTTTTAGGCCTCGTTTGGATATAGAAATACTCTCAACCCATCTCATTTCATCTTATCTTATTATTATAACTTTTTAAAATTTTACACAAAATATAATAATTAATAATTCAACATTTTCAAATTCTAAAATAATAATAATATTAAAAAATAATATTCTAACAATATTTTATTTAACTCATCTAAAATCTTCTCATCTCATCTCACCATTCAAATGAGCTCATAAATAATTAATATCATAGCCAACCTATGAACATCATGTAACACTAAAATCCAGTGCCGATGCCAGCTTTATTGGGTCGTTATAACGTGTTTAGTCCTACATATTTTATCTCAACACTAAAAATGATTGGATTAAGATGATACAATCATGAAAGTAATTAGTACCGTTGGTTTTCAAAAAATGAAAGCAAAAAAAGGAAATAGAGGCCAGACATGATATTGTTGTAGCTAGTAGTACTGCTACCTATATAATATATATATATATACACACACACTAGAGAACGGTCCGGGTGTGTTAGCTCCTGGATGCACCTGACATAATGATTTAAATAAAAAAAAGTGAAAAAGTTAATAGCTTATTTGTCTGGGAAAAGAAAATACAAAGTTAAAGAAAGATAAAAAAATCAAGATTAAAAAAAAAATCTAAAATTCAGCAAAATATCTAATCGTGGGGCTATTGATGGCCTTTTGGTAAAACATGATCATTCATTAAATTCTACAAGGGAGCTATACATCAAATAGTCAAGAGTCTTAAGGACCTTTTAGTAAAACAGGC
Source organism: Juglans microcarpa x Juglans regia (assembly GCF_004785595.1). Classification (NCBI taxonomy): domain Eukaryota; kingdom Viridiplantae; phylum Streptophyta; class Magnoliopsida; order Fagales; family Juglandaceae; genus Juglans; species Juglans microcarpa x Juglans regia. Next base: position 3,147,076 of record NC_054601.1, on the reverse strand, counting down.
TCTTTTATTAAATTCTACAAGAAAGTTACACGTCAAATGGTCAAGGGTTTTAATGGTCTTTTAGTAAAACAAAACTTAACAGAAAAACAAGAAAAGTTAATGGAAAAAAATAAAAATTACTATTCACAGTTAGATAGCCACTTATTATAATAGAGTGTGTGTGTGTATATATATATATATATATACACTTTGGTAGTACATCTTTATTAATGTATTTTTACAAAAAAAATATATACACCATATTATCATCTAATTTTTATTTCACTAATTAGTATGATGTGACATATTTATCATCATTAAATTATCATTTATTTGAAATAATTATTGAAGACTCAAATGGTGGATATGCAAGCATGATAACTTATATGCTGTTCTATATTTTCATAAATTTAAGAACTTTTACTTATATTGTATCATTTGATCTACGTAAGATAACATTCGAAATTATACAGAATTATATGAAGAGAGGTGCTATAGTCATTGAAGATTTGTCCCGAAAAGTGTCTCGAACTGCACATTTTATTTTTTTATTTTTCTTTACATTTTTTTATATATTTTTTTAATTATTATAAATATTTTTTAAAAAAATAAAAAATTTATAATATTATTAAAAAATATTTTTTTAAAAAAATTTTGAAACAGACTTTCGAGACAAACTTTCGGCAGCTTTAGCATTTCTGTTATATGAACATGCATGTGGAACCGAAACCTAGCTAGACACACGGCCGCCAGACCAGCAGTACATGGATTATGCTACGTACGAAGATAATCCTTACAGCTTTTGGGGACATCAAATATATCTAATACCATTTAATATAATTAAAATGACATGATTCAATTGGGTGCTGGATGTTTCTCGATCCACTTCAATAAAAGGTAATGATATCCGTCCAATCGGTTTATTCATCTTTTACCACTTATATTATATTTTAATTTTTTTAAGTATTTGTTAACATATTTAATTATTAAGAAAAAATTAAAAAAATATAAAATTTTATTAATAGTCATTTTCTTAATTATTAAATAAAATTAAAAATTAAAAAAAATCAAATATAAAAAAAAGAGTAAATTAATAATAAATGGAGAGTAATTTTATCATTTTATTGCTAATTAATGCAAACCTGCACGAGGGAACTTGGGTTTATATATCAGGTACGGAAGTGGTTGCGGTTGGTGCACATTTGATGTCCCTAAAAGCTGTTAGGATCATCTTTCCCCCCTCTCGCGACCCCCACTTTCCCTTCAGTATCTCCTCTCTCTCTATCTATCTATCTATCTATCTAACCCTTACAGTCGTCACTCTCTCTCGCTCCGTAGTCGATACGTCGTACGCTGTGAGGACTCAGATCATTTCCCATCACCATTAATCTATTGCATGCCTAGTCTGTCACTGAAGGTAAGTTTCCCGTTCCTCATTCACATGCACCGATGCACATATGTTTTTTTTTTTTTTTTTTTTAAATTATGGAGGATGAGATTAAATTGAGTAGTCGGAGGATGAGATTGTAAATTGTGTATTGTGTAAGATTGAATTGTGCATATATTTTTATGATTATAATTTTTAAATTGTGAATTTGAAATTATTTAGGATTTTAAATTGAAACTCTAAATTAGTTTACGGTTCCAATCCAAAACTTTTAATTTACGATCTCGATTCTCACAGTTTCACAACAATTAACACAACCCATTGACTTTTTTACTGCCATTGCCATCTCAAATTCTGTTAAAATTTTATTCTTTTATTAATTTAGTTAATTGTAATGTTGTTACAATAGTACAATTTGTAATATTTTTAAATGAATTTGTAATTTTGTAATAGTTTTCTCTTAATATGTATCATTGTAATAGCTTAGTTATGATTATTAGTTATTAGTTACAAGTTAGTAGTATAGAATTAATAATTTATATTATTTTAAATTATTTTTTGTTATTTTTATTTTTATATATTTTATAGTTAAATTATGGGTCCAAAATGACCTAGAAATAAGTTTTGGACCAGTTTTGACCCATTACATATGTTTTTGGGCCATTTTGGACCTAGAAACGTGTTGTGACCCATTTGCCCATTTATGCGGGAGGGCAGGCAGACAAATGGGGTGTCCGCCGTTGCACCTGATCTGTACCCAAAATGGGTACCCCAACCCTCGTTTGAGGGGGTTGGTTCCAGGAGGGAAACCACCAACCCCACCCATATATATATTGAAGTGTACGTTGGGTATTGAGTGCAACACGAGTCTATATAATAACAATGGAAAATGTTAAATATATTTAAAGAAAAACATATTTTTTCACATGTTATTTATTGATACGATGAAAACCATAAAAATTGAAATTCAAAATTGGAATTTAAAAAAAAAACCTAACAAAATGATTATTGTAAATAAAATTGTAAGTACATATAACTTTAACGGTACTTAATCTTTGTGATTAAGTTTGTAACTAAGGTTTGGAGCTAAAATAGTATTTTATGTGCAGTGATTAATTATAGACTAAAAAGAACAAAGAAATGGCATCTACAATATTAGGGTGTGTAAGCTCAACGCACTCATTTTAAAAAGTAGATAAATCTTAGATCTATATGATTTTTTTTTTTTTTAAATGATGAACTCTACTTTTTTCTAAAATAATAATGAACTCTACCTTTTTTTAAAATATGCAGACGCGAGACTTGCACAATACTCTAAGACTGTATCTATTATTCTAATAAAAACATATAAATATAGACAATAAATTGTAGCTTGACTTTTTCGCCTTAAGCTAGAGCAAAGAACCCTCCAAACAGAAGAACTCCAAAGCGTATCTATCAATATTATTCACGTACTACTTATTTATCTGTACATACTTTTTGTTGTATTTTTATTTTTTGGTGAGAGAATCATTTTTCAATATATATGCATGACCATTTCTGATCTTTAAATTAATTAATTAGGTTATTAATATATATTTGGAACACGGACGAATGTGTGACGTTTGACCTACTCTATAAACCATAATTAATTAACTAGCTTTAATTAAATCATCATAATAATTTAAGCAAAAATATCATTCTTCTTTAAAACGGGGGTTAATCATGACATGATGCACTAACCCGAGAGATATGCAAGAATCAGTAGAATAATAAAATATCAATTAATAAATAATATTTGGGGAGCCAGGGGTTAATCACCTGGGTACGTTCCAAATTAGCTCAACAGCAATACCTGATTGGTCAACGTCAGAGAAAGATTTGAGGCTTTATTTTTGGGATTTGTTTTGTACGTTTTTGTGACAATGAGATCTTATTGGAAGGTCAGACAAATTATCGTAGGGGATTAGGAATTTATTTATCTTGATCATATTATATATATATATATATATATATTTATTTATATTGTTCTTTGTTTGCATTGCTTTGGACTGTTTAGCTTAAAAGAAGAATATTGTTGCGGGCCAATATTCGGTCTGCAATGGTCAGGGGATTCTATGAATTTTTGTCCAAAAGTCCCCCAAGGCCCAAACCCTTTGTTGTCCACTGAATAGTAGGGTGGCAATTTTTCTAGACCCTTTGCAGTCCATCGATGCTTGCTTGAAAACTGTACCATATCCAACCTTGTCATTGAGTGAAACTGCATTTTCGAGACGAATATCGCGTCGGACATATTTTTAAATGATTAGTTAATGATATAATTAAAATTCTATTAAAGAATAAAAATTTTTTATTTTTAAATAATATAAATCTCATATACCACCTATCTTTATCACCTACTACGCAATATCCGGTGCTGACTGTTTTAGGAAAGCATGACCAAGAGTCAACATTGTATCGGGAGGAACTTATGCCTTTCATCTACCGCACGAATTATTGTGTCATTGATTATAATGATGCTCCCCTATGATGCTATTTCGGGTATCTTGAGATTTTTATTTATTTTTGTTGAGAAACAGCTTTGTGCATGGTTTTTGGAAAATTCCTGGATGCCAAGTCTGAGGTCTGAGTATCCAGCTAATCTCATTACAATGAAACACTGCAGAGGATGGGAACAATTAAAAGCAGTTGTGCAGGGATAGAAAAACTTTAGAGTCTTTTGATAATGGGATGATATCTTCTATGCGGTTTTAACTGAGATAAGATTGCATTTTCTAACCTTTTTGTTCTGGTTTACTGGTTATAGTGACAATATAATGCAGAGCTTCTTTCCCGCAGAAACACTAGAGTATCTTTTATCTCTTGTTTTCACCTCAAAAGAGATGACAATACATGCTTACGAAGTGAAGAAATTCATGCGGTTAACTCATCTTATAAAATCAGTTCTATAAGAGATGATTGTTCATTCTTTATAAACATGCTCAAGACCTTGTCTACAGATAATGTGTGATTATTCCTCAATACCCTCCCTCACGTGTAAGCAAGTATTTTTCCTAGTCATTCTCACGGAATAAGTAGTGTGAGCCCACATTAGTCCTATAGCAGGCTCTGATACTATGAAAAAAATTCATAGGTTTAACTCATCTGATAAAACCGGTTTTACAAAAGAGAAAATTATTTATTATTTATAAACATACCCAAGACTTTATCCACAGGTAATATGAGAATATTACTTAACACGATGAGAGTTATAGCTTGGATGGACAACACAAATTTAGACATTGGTTCCTTAGTACGAAAGAGGGTTGGTCAGAATACGATTTACCTTTTTGATTGGCACTGCATCTCGGCCTAATCGAGGGATGCACCGGCTCTCAACAAAGAATTTCCCTCAATACAACTTGGATAATTTAAGAAGAAAATCCTTCAATCTAATGGCGCTAAAAGTGTGAATGCGGATTCCTGTTCTTTGTTGGATCAACAAGCCGTTACCCTGTCTTCCTAGACAAATCAGTTCGTTTCTTTCACATATATAAGCTATAGGCACTAATTTGATCCAATATTTCCGATTGCAGTTGAAAATTTAGTTTCTGGAACTGATTCGAGAATGCCAAACCACCCAAACTAATTGGGTCACAGTGGCGAATGGCTCTTGTTTGCAAATGTTTTCTACTAAATGTATTCAATTTCAAGTGAAATGAAAATGATTATTGTCCTGTTTTCTTTAGAATTTTGTAATATTTGCTGGTGGTCCTGAGTCAGTGAGTTGTTTGGCCTGGGTTTCAATGAAGGGAAAGAGAGTGTATCTATACTATAGTTGGCAAGAGATGTTTGGTTAGCCTAAAAGGAAATTCATTTGGAAGGCCGCTTCTCTCTGCCTTGACTTGAGTTGACAGCTTGGAGAGAACATAACTCTGCTTTTGATGGTGTTGAAAAGTCCGTTCCCTGCTTTCTTTATACGTATGGTGTGCAGTTATTAGATGGGTTTTGGTTCCATCTTTTGTTGAATATCTATATTACCTTAAATTTTGTATTGCATTCATCCTCGTTTTCTTCTCTCAAATCAACACAATTTCAATTAATTACTGAAAAAAAATATATTTTTGTGGCCAATGGTATCACATGTAAAAGTATCAGCCAGATCTATGTCTGTTTGGAATGAAGTGACATGCCATGGGAACTTGCAAGCATTTATTAACAAACAAAGGTTGTGATTGGATGTTCTTTCATTTAACACAGAAAAGGTAGTCAAATCCAAGACAGTGGAGGAACAAAAGGATAAGAAAAAAAAAGTGGAATTCACAATCTCAAGCGAACAGACATTCCTTCAACCCTACCAGAAAAGGATAAACAAAGTTAAAAGGAGCTCATATCCCCACCACCTCAGCTGCAATGATGCCTGTGGGAGTGGTAGTGGGGTCTTAAAAGCTTAAAACCACAATGAGTACCAAAAAGGAGATAATTTCTCTACTTCTTGAAATTCTAATGCAAAATATATACAAGTGAATATATATAAATATATTTCAAGTCGTTCTCAATCATGTGTCTGCTAGTATGTATTCAAAGATGATGATCGAATGGATAAATGGAATCTAGAGATATCTCTATTTACAGAAGTTATGGATTTTGGACTGGCGAAAAGAATCCATGTTGGAGCTTAAAAAGGTGAGCCACAAAAAGAAAGAGAATGAAAGAGATGGTTGAGTTTTTGTTTGTGTATGCGGGTGTCAGCTTGAAAGGGCATGCGTTATTCAAACTTCCAAGGGACTTGATTGTTGCAATATCAGACAGACACCAAGGAATTTCATGGCATTGGGTTCCTTCCCCTTTTGGCGTTTTCCCAAGTGCCGTACGTTCTATTCTCAAGTCTTGCTTATTCATTTATAAAGGGCTCCATAGTTTTTCATAATAACTTGCATGCCTAAATTTGTATTTAGCATTAATCAATCTTTCAGATCAGTTGATAGAGGGAGCAGGGGATCGAGTGGTAGTGGCTCTCAGCTGCAGTGGGGATGCATGCTGAAAATTAGCCTAGTTTGGATACAAGAAGTGTCTCGTCTTGATTCATTTGATCTCATCATTTTATTTTTTTTAAATTTTCACATAAAATATAATAAATAATTCAATTTTTTTAAATTATAAAATAATAATAATATTAAAAATAAAATTATAATAAAATTTTATTTAATTTTAATTTCAACTCATTTCATCTCAACTCACTATCCAAACAATACTTGAGAGAGATTGCATTTTCCAAGAAAAATACTTAAGTGCGATTGCGTCTTTAAAATGTGTGTATGAACAAGTTTAATCACTCATGAATAAATGAATACACATAAAAGGTGCAAAAGCTAAAAGGTGAAGAAAACTTTTGACCATAATAGTGGTACTGTGTACATGACTTGGTACAACTTTTTTTAACTCTACATTAATAATGCGACTTCCAAAGCTTTTTCCTCAAAGTTATTGCAAATGTGCAAGTACTGGTAGCTCTCGGCCAATATGCAAAGACGTCTCTCCTCTCTGTTCTAAACTCCCGATCAAGGAATAATAATAATCTTTTTCCTCTGTTATTGTCTCACATCGTACGTTAATCCTTCTCTCTCGTAAAATCAGTACGTACATTAAAATGCATGGGACAGGGGACTTCATTAATATACATGTATAGGATACGAGGATAGATAATAGATCCGATTCTTCGTTACAAACAATTAAAATTACGTTGTAAATGCATATATATTTTCATTCCCAACTGAGATTGAAATTACGACGTTGATGTAAAATCCATAGGATATTTTCAGGTTTGCTTAAATATTTCATTTCCTGTCTGTCTCTATTGCTTAATTTCTCGACCTCTTGACTTAATTCTTCTGATCCTATCCTTTAAGTTCTTAGATTGAGAAGAAATAAAGTTTGCATGATATGCCTAAGGCTGTTGGAGCAAAATCAACTGGCATTTCACGTGCGGAATCATGTCGTTTCTTTATTTTGGGTCAGACATACTGTGTGCATTTTCGAAACCATATCCAAGGTGGTGCAGAAGCAACGAAAGCATCAACTTACACTTCAATTCATGTGATCTCTAATTGGTTAGAAGTTTCATACTATGGTTCTTAATCTTTTGACTGGGTAATGCATGCGAGACACAAAAGTACTACTGTCTGATTAATTGCATGCAATACCAGCACAGCCACAGGCCGGCAGCTGCGACAATTTCGATCGCGGTTTCTCAAGCAGCATCATGTGATCAGAAGATCAATGAATCTTGTGCAGAAGTCTATTCCAAAACCAGCACTCAAAGATATTGTCCAACAGTCTATATACATACATATATATATATATATATATACACACACACTATTCATGAAACCAATCACTCTTACGGTTTGAGGGATCTATTTTGGTCCCAACACAATACCCAGCAGCAGTCAGGGTTTAGTTTGTTTGTTTCGACTTTCAACATATATAGCTGGTTATAGCCTTTGTTTGTTTGTTTAAACATAGCTGGTATTAGCCTTTGTTTGTTTCTCAAATGCTATGCTGATTCTCTCTGTCAAAAACCCAGAGTCATTATAGAGGGCAAAGCCTAGCTTCTGTGGTCATCAATAATACCAAGCTAGCCCAGTGTGAGCTTTTTGTCCATCAATTATCAGCTCGCTGCATATCCGGACATAGATAAATTAATTAACATGCATGATCATGACCATTTTTGTGCTATAAATAATATGCTTCCTTTTCCGTCATGATCAGAATATAACAGGAAGAAACGATTGACTGAAAAGGAATAAAACAGACATCATGATCAGAAGGACAATAATTGATATAAAAAACAGGACAAAGTACATTAGACTACAACTATTTTTTCATTGATATGTACCCTACCTATAAAAGCAGTCATTAATTTATAACTCAAAACAACCATCATTTTCTTCTCGATTCAAATCTTTATCATCTTCAAAATTTGTGTCATAAATATGCCATATTAATGTTCATCAATATTTAAGATCAGATCATGATGAGTGTACAAATTGTCGTGAAAAAACACTACATCTACGCACAACGATAACTAGATAGACAATGAAATAAATACAAAAATACAGGAATACAAAAATACAGGAATCAAGCACACACACGACACATAGAATTTGACGTGGTTCAAAAATATGCTTGCAGGAGATTACAATCACACATAATGAGTTACAAGAGCTTCACTTTACTGACACAAATCTCAACTCTCTCTTTAGGGCATTTTCTTTCTCAAGAGTGCTTTACACCATTTGCCTCTCATTGTTCTCTCAATCTGATACATCTCAAACAAATAACATAACCTATATATAGTGCATGACGTTAGAAACCCTAAGGCGGTAAAATAGGGTTATTTGCTAGAGCGAAGTGTTGAGCACGCCTTGAGTGAACATCCTATCTAGCATTGGCTTGAGTGGCCAATCGAGCGACACTCCAGTGAGTTTTAGGATTGAGTTTTGCTAAAGCCCACTATTGCGCATGCCGCAAGCGTACAATTTGTTTGAGGTCTGCTCAAGCTAACTGTCGAGCGGTGTAAGCGAACTCTTTGTTTAAGTTTTGCTCAAGCGCAATGTCGAGCGAGAGTCTAGCAAACTCTCGCTTAACGTCTTCTCGACTCAAAACAACAAGGCTCCAATATAATCCAATACATATAATTATCAAAACAAGCAGTTTGGGATGCAAATTGAAAAAAAAAAATTGTAATTTGGAGTACAAAATGTATCTTCCCCTGTTAAAAGTAAAGAGAGCAATACATGCTATGTGGTATATAGTCTATAAGATGCATCCCACGTCATATAATTAATTACTTATACTTATTGGTACAATGCAGCAAGCGTGACCTTTTAAAATAATAATAATAAATTAAAATTATAACAATTTAATTAGTTTAAGAAGAATAAAATAAAATAAAAAATAATAATTTTAAAATAAATAAAGTGGAATAATGATCAATAGCATTCCTAGTAAATATATATTGTTGCTTTAGAAGACATTACGTCATCAATAAAACTCTGTACCCTACCCATTAAAGATGGAAAATCTTCCATCCTAATTACATTTTATCGCAGTGAACTTTTTCCCCTCCGTACAAATCATTGATAACGGCTAGCTAGTCTCTGGTTATTTATTATTGCTGAAGCTTCATCATGTTGATCAGTACTTGTATACATTAATGACAACTTTTTAACTTTTTAAAAGTGGAAATTTAACTTAATTAAGGTCTCATAAGTATGAAAAAAAGCACTAACTAATTGAAACAAAGGGGATATATAGCTATTCAATTATTGTAATATATGTATGTATATATGAATAATTTTTTTTATCAGTCCTTATTCATTATTTTATACTTTATATCTTATAAAAAAATATATAATATAAAGTATGGAGTGAATAGTAATCGATATATAACAAAATTTGTATATGTATATATATATATATATATGTATAGACGCAAACATAGGTATAAAGATGTTCATCCTCCTCCAAGTAGCTGATCTTAATTATACAGAATTCTTAATTTCTTTGGAACCCTTTTTTTCATTTTTCCGAGAAGAGATTTTTCTTTATATTCTTATAAAATTGGAAAAGAGATTCATGCTCATGGGGATTAGAGAATAAAGTCAGTGGCAGTAATGATGGGTTAGGTTGTCACCATTTTGCATGTAATAGGAAAGAGCGAAAGAAGGAACATATATGCTTTCGCACCTTTTCCTTTTTCCTGTTTGTTTCACTTTGTTTTGCTTTGCGGTGACCACTTTAATCACACTCTTAGATTTCAGTAACAAAAGCTCCCCTCCGCCCTCTTTTTCCTTTACCGCCTTTACACTGTCATTTGATCTGTCTACCACCGTTACTGCATATATTCCAAGCATGCATGAATTAAGATTTTGACTGGACTAGACGAATATTACATATATATATATATATATATATAATCAAGAAAAGGAACTACACGCATTGGAAACCCAAAATTAATTGAGTGTCTGCCAAAAATAAGTTCAAGGCTAATAAATAGTCAAAATGATGGCAGATAGTGAGAGTTGGATTGACACAATATGCATGCTTAATGCTTTGTTAATTCCATTAGTATTTCGGTATTGAGTTTTGTTTGTATGTTAAGAGTTCTAAAAGATAAATACTTACTTAACCGTACGTCCAAATATTTCCTCCAAATTCCGGACTAGCATCGAGGGCTTAGCATGCATGGATGCCATGGAAACACGAAACTGTTAATTCCCTCTTATTCTTTTACTATATTTTAGCTTGTTTGTACATCGATTTATTTATTTCTAGGCTTGGGAAGAGGAAATGACTCAAAGTAAAATTTGCAGGCATGGAAGGCAAGCAAATTTGGATGAAGTCTGATTCTTTTGCATGCATGCGGCCAGGCTGATTATTGCAACGCCCCCACATCACAATAAAGAAGTGTAACCCAATCATTTAGACAAGGGAAAAGGTTAGAATAAATATTGCACAACCCCACAAGCAATTATGCAATGTAATCTTATCGATCATCGATGTTGTACTTAAAAGATACTGCTATATATATAATGAGCACTTCATTTTGGAACAAACTAGTCTGAATATTGTATTGCTTATACAGAAGAAAACGAAAACTAGTTAGTTAGATATCCCATGCTTTCAACTAAGTGCAGTACTGCACGCGCAGGGGAAACCCTGGTGAAGAAACCGAGCATATTACCAAGAAGTTGCAGAAGAAAAAGAAGGAAACGGCAGTCCCCGAGAGAGGGGGGGGGGGGGGGGGGGGGGGGGGGGGGTGGAAGAATATTGGGGAATTGGATTTGGGAAAAGAAAAGGCAGCCAAAAAGAAAACATATCATATGAAAGGATGCGTGTCTGGGGACATTTATTGTATAAAGTTGCACGCTATGCTTTCTTTTCACCTCCCCAAAACATAAATCTGTTTGTTCCTGATCCCACTTTTTTTGAGTCGGGTGTGGCTGTGTATTTTTGAAGACCAGAGAGCAGACGATCGATCGAGGGATTTTAGATGGAATTTTGCAACTCATGGCCTGGGACCCCAGCTGCCACTGTCCTTCTCAACGTAGGACCCATGCAACCTTTGTTAATTTTTCTTTTCCTTGCATTCCCACCCTCCCAAAGGCCAAAAGGTAAGAGCTTCAACTTTTGATAATCATGCATTTCATTCTCTGCGGAATGATCTTTGAAAACGTGATTGTTGCTTACATCAAGCTAGCCTTCTAGATCATGTCATTACCTATACTCTGTAAACCATATGTCATATGGAAAATGATAATATTACTACTCTCATATTATTTATTTACTATTTTTTTATTTGATTTTTTAAAATTTTTATTTCACTTAATGGTTAATTAGGAAGTAATTATTAGTAAAATTATATATATATTTTTAATTTCTTTTAATGATTAAATATGTTAAAAAATATTTTAAAAAAGTGATAAAAAAATAAAAAATTTCAAATATAGTATAAATAATAAAAGAGTAGTGAACCGGTTGCATGCAGGTATCATTACCCGTGTCATATACGTCACTCATGCACCAGCTGATCTCTGGTGATTCGGAAAAAATACGCATGCACGAATACCAAGTTCGTGTACTTCCAAAACGCGTACGTACATATTATATCATGCTAAACAAAATTATAATTACTATCAACGTACGTATAAAATCCATCATTATGCAGTACTTCTCTAGCTAGTTAGCCTTTTTTTTTTGTGGGTATGTACCTATGTGACTATCATGTCCCGTATACACACACATGACATATATGATATAGCTCGTGATTTTTCACTTTCCCACTTTGTTGAAAATTTGTTAGGCAAAATGTAAACTAAATCATTCACTCGGCGGAGAGATGCATGACGCATTCATTCTTCACATTAATGAATCTGCACGATCTGATCATGCAGATATCAATTCATAAAGGGATCATATATACTTTACTTCTAAGTAGAGAAACCCTATTCTCTTGCACACTTTATAAACTTTTGAAATATAATGTTCCAATGATTAATTGGGCACGTTTAAAAAAAATGCCCATCCCTCTTGTGATAATCGCCATCCCTAGTACTTCATCATGTGATAGTCGCCATCCCTGCTTTGGGACATGAAAGAAATAAAATTTTTAGTGTGCAAAGCTGTTACAGATTCATACATATGCAGACTGGTCATCAGTGTGCTAAATCATCAAACATGCAGAATCAACAAGTCTTTTAGAAGCATTTCATGTGGAAGATGAAAGTGCCAAACAAGATTAGAATTTTTGCATGGTGTGCATACAAAGATGGTTTACCTACTACTGTAAACTTGATGAAGACACAAGTGCTTACTGATGATACTTGCAGATTCTGTTTAGCAGCAAGGGAAGATATCACTCATGCGGTGGTCAATTGTCCTGCTCCCCGAGGTATGTGGCGGATTTTCTTACCTGATTTACTGCTTGAAAATAATATGTCATTGATTGAGATGGCAATGCAGATCTGTGATAGGAAATTGTATGAGTAGTTAGCTGTATTGTTTGTGTTGGCCTGGGGATTTTGGTTTCATAGGAATAAATATGTGCATGACCAAGAGCTACTAAGTCCTAAAATGGTAGCAGAGAATGCTTCAATTATGTTGCACAGTTATGACCATGTTAGGCAGAAGACAAGAACTCAACTTATGCGACACTACAAGTGGCAGCCTCCTCAATCTGGGTGGCTCAAATTAAATGTGGATGCTTCAGTTTTTCTTGAATGGGATAGAGCAGGTGTTGGAGCAGTACTGAGGGATGCAACAGGAAGAGTTCTAATGGCTCTTAGCAAGACCGAGGTACCGATGGAAGATATCGAAGGCTCTGAGTTGCTTGCCATTTTCAGGGGTCTACAACAATGTCCTACTATGGGTCTTTCAAACATTATTGTGGAGAGTGACAGTTTGCTAAGCATTGAAGCTCTAATAGATGATAGCATGACTAACTCTTTTTTAGGGGTGTTATATCATGAGATAAAGAAACTTGCAAGATGTTTTGAGAATTGTTTGTTTTCACATGCATATAGGGAAGGCAATATGGTAGCACACAAGTTGGCTAAATATGCATTCAAGCTATAAAATATTGATGTTTGGTGGAATTGCATTCCAGACTGTATTTCTAAAGCCGGGCTTGAATAATTGTCTGTAATCATTTTCTATTGATTAATGATATTATCATTTTTATAAAATAATAATAATAATAATAATAATCAACGTCTTTTCGGTGTTAATCACTAACTTGGACGATAGCTAGCTAGCAAGACATGCAATCATGATAATAGTTTACAAAACTGCTTCTGATCATTACTATGTTGATCAGCTGAGCTCAATTAACTATATAATTCTTTTGTTTTTATGTCGAGATATCCATGGCATGCATGCAAGCAATAAGCTGCTAGTTCATTATTGCATGTAGCGCCTTAAATCCAATATCTCTTAATGATCTTGTCATCTTAAATAATTTTTGAAATATATAGTTATCTTGAATTTGCAGTAGTACTATATGTACGTGATGAGAGTCTTAAAACATAAGTATATATAATTATTAAATAATTTGCTTTTTAAAATTATGAACTTATGATAAAATAGATGCTCTGAATAATCATCTTCATTGAGTAGAATCGTTTTACAGTGCAGTATTTATAGAGGAAATATGCCGAAAATAGTTATGGCATTACAATAAACAGAAGGTGCGCTGGTACTGGAGCCAGCTGTGCCGTGTGTGTGTAACAGAAAAGATGCTTTTAATACAACAGATTTCACAAGAAGAATTATCTAGAAGATTTTGGTTGCTGAGAAGGATTGGAATCCTTGTGTGCATCTGAGCTGGAGCCGTTTGCATTGCTGGACTGAGGTGAAATTTGACTGGGATTTGTTTGAGCGTTATTACCCTTCCGCGAGTCCAGCATGGGGACTATGGTGAGGCTCGTTCGAAGAGCAAGAAGCCGAGATGACAGTAGAGGTTTTGTGAACACATAAGCTAGTTGATCAAGAGAAGAAATGAAGGCAACATGCAGTGTCTTTGAAGCAACTCTATCAAGCACAAAATGGAAGTCAATTTCCATGTGTTTAGTCCTTGAGTGAAGTACTGGATTTGCTGAGAGATAGGTGACACCCAATTTGTCACACCAAAGAGTAGGTGGATGTGATAAGAAAATTCCAAGTTCCTTTAGTGACTGGAACCAAAGTATTTCAGCAGTGGTGCTGGAGAGGGCTTTGTATTCAGCTTCGGTACTTGAACGAGCAACTGTTTATTGCTTCTTGGAACCCCAAGAAATAATGTTAGAGCCAAGGAAAACACAGTAGCCTCATGTGGAGCGTCGATCGTCTGGACAACCCGCCCAATCCGCATCCGAAAAGGCATGCAGAGAGTAGGATGGTGAGGGCTGAATATGTAATCCATAATTTGCTGTGTGTTTGAGATATCTTAATATTCTCTTCACAGCTTGCCAGTGAGGGAGTTTTGGAGCATGCATGAACTGACAAACTTTATTTACGGCAAAAGCAACATCAGGCCGTGTAAGAGACAAGTATTGAAGGCTGCCCACAGTGCTTCTGTATAGGGTAGGGCCGAAAAAATCAGGGTCATCAGTGAGGGAAAGATGGGTGGATGTAGCCATAGGGGATTTTATAGGTTTAGCTAACTCCATGTTGGTTCTTTTGAGGAGATCACAGATGTATTTGGTCTGAGATAAGTGAAGACCATCTGAGAGGGGATTTATTTCAAGGCCTAGAAAAAAAGGTAGAGACCCCAAGTCTTTTATAGGAAAGGATGAATTTAGAGTAATGATAACTGAAGAGATATCATCTGAACTAGAACCAGTAAGAATGATGTCGTCTACGTAAACTAAGAAGTATAAAACAATAGACGAATGATTGTAAATAAAAAGGGAAGGATCAGCAAAGGAAGGGGTGAAACCAAGTTCAAGAAGTCGGGTGCTCAATTTTGAGAACCACGCTCGGGGTGCCTGTTTGAGGCCATAGATGGCCTTGTTCAGACGACACACATGGGAGGGGTAATCTGGGTTGATGAAGCCAAGTGGTTGAGTCATGTACACTGTTTCTTGAACATCCCCATGGAGAATGGCATTGTTAATGTCTAACTGCCGAAAGGACCATCGTTCAGAGACAGCTATGGAAAGGATGGTGCGGATGGTTGTGGGTTTAACTACTGGACTAAAAGTTTCAAAGAAATCAATACCTGCCTGTTGATGGAAACCTTTGGCCACCAAGCGGGCCTTGTGTTGATCAACCGAGCCATCAGAGAGTCTCTTGGTGCGGAAGACCCATTTGCAACCAACCAAAATTTTGATGTCAGATGAGGGAACTAAGGTCCACGTATTTGTCTGCAAAAGAGCTTGGAATTCATTAGACATGGCTTGGCGCCAGACATGGTGTTTTGCTGCCTCAGTATAGGAAATGGGAGAATCAGGGATGGAGCTGGTGATGGTAAGATAACTTTTGGGAGGTGGCCAGAGCACTGTACTGTCGGTGAACTGTCGAGGTCGAAGGGAATTTGTTTTTGAGCGAGTGATTATTGGTGCGGAAGAAGAAGAAATTTGCTGCGATTGAGAAGCAGAGGAAGACGAAGATGAAGAAGGGGAAGTTTCGAGAGAGGCAGGGGAGGTAGGTGGGCTTGGTGGGGACGGGGGCCTTGAAGGGATATTTTCGGGAGAAGATGAGAGTGTTGATGGTCTTTGGGAATTTAATGGCCTTGAGAAATTTGGAAAATGAGAAGGGATGGGTGGATTTTGAAAAGTAGAAGGAGAGGTGGGGAGTGGGCCCAAAATTGATGGAAGAGGTGTCGAATTTTGGCTAGGATCCGATTGTGAAGAGATGGATTTATTTTTGAAGGGAAAAACCTGCTCGTAAAAAACGATGTCACGAGAAATATACAGGCGGCCAGTGGGTATATGTAAGCATCAATATCCTTTGTGAGAATCACTGTAGCCGATAAAGAGACATTAAGTGGAACGTAAATCTAGTTTATGACAATTGTATGGTCTTAGATGAGGCCAACAAGCAACGTCAAAAACTTTGAGAAAGGTATAATCTGGAGATTTGGAAAAAAGTTTTTCAAATGGTGATTGAAGATTGAAAGTGGGAGTGGGGAGATGATTTATTAAGTACACGGTAGTATGGAAGGCATCTGCCCAAAAGAGTTGTGGTAACAAGGCGTGGGCCATAAGTGCTAGGCCCATTTTGACTATGTGTCAATGTTTTCGTTCTACAGCATCATTTTGTTGGTGTGTGTGAGGGCATGAGAGACGATTAGAGATACCTTGCGATTGAAGAAATTTTTGAAGAGAACGATATTCACCGCCCCAGTCACTTTGATTGGATAAAATTTTGGAATTGAAAAATAACTCAACATGCTTTTGGAATTGAATGAAAACAGAGATGACATCGGATTTTTTTATTAAAGGAAACCACCAAGTATAACGAATGAAATCATCTAAAAAGGCTACATAATAGCGAAAACCATCTCTTGAACTAACAGGGGCAGGACCCCATACATCAGAGTAAATAAGTGTAAAGGCTTGGTGGAATGTTGATGAAGATCACAAAAGGGTTACTGGGAGCTTTTGGCTTGGCGACAAGCTGGACAGATTGATGAATGGTCACGATGGGAGACTGGTAGAGAGTGAGTTGAGATAATTTTCTGGACAATTTGAAGAGAATGATGCCCAAGTCGTGAGTGCCACTGAGAGGATGAAGTGCGCTCGCCGACAAGAGCTTGAGGTGGAGATGGCAAAGCTGAAAAGGAATAGAGCCCGTCACGGGTGGTACCACGAAGGAGGGGAGTCCTTGTCTTTGAATCCTTCATAATAAAATGAGAACCGTGAAATTCAAAGAAAACAAAGTTGTCAACACGAAATTGTCTTACAGAGACTAAGTTTTTGGTGATATGGGGCACATGCAGTAGATTTTTGAGAATGAAAGAACGGGAAGGAGTAGAAAAGACAGAGTCACCAGTGTGAGAGATTTGTAGTGCCGAGCCATCCCCAACTCGAATTTGATCATTACCACCTTAAGGAGCTGAGTTCATGTTCAGGTTCGCAAGGTTGGAGGTGAGATGGTTTGTGGCCGCAGTGTCGGGGTACCAGGCAAGATCAGGACTGGAAGCTGAGGTTGTATAATTTGCAGTGAGAGATTTGGGTGGGTCACTTTGATATGCATGAGCAAAACGATGATAGCAACGTAGGGCAACATGGCCAATTTTTCCATAGACTTGGCAGGTGGGTTTTGAGTGAGGAAGAGAAGAATGAGATGGTTTGGAGGGATTATAAGAAGAGTTCTGAGGTTGAAAAGAGTTTGAGCGACCCCTGCCACGACCACGGTGGCTTCCATGAAAATTGCCTCGTTGAAAACCACGGCCATGGGAAGAGGACAAAGAGGTGAAGTTCGCAGAGAAGTTTGTGGGGGTGGGCAGATGGTTTGAGTGAGCCAGACGACTTTCATGAGTGAGTAACAGGCCTTATATCTCTTCAGGGGAAAAAGGCTCGATGCAGGCGGTAACAGAGGTGACAAGAGCATCGAAGTCACTGTTAAGTCTGGCAAGCAAATAGGATAGAAATTCCTCATAGGATAGAGGGGATCCAGCTGCGCTCATGGTGTCCGAAAGGGTTTTGACTTTTCGAAAATAGTCAGTGACCGAGCTTGAGCCTTTTGAGACTGTGGCAAGCTGTTAACGTTGTTGAATGACTCGAGAGTGAGATTGAGAGGTGAAGAGTTTTTCCAGAGAGAGCCAAACATCACGGGCTGTGGTGTAACCAACAACCTGTGCTATGAGATTATCGGATAAGGATGAGATAAGAGCACTTAAAATGAGCTGGTTAGTTTCGATCCATGTAAGGAAATCTGGGTTTGGTGTGATTTTATCGAAAAGAAGGCAAGGAGGAGGGATACCTAACCCATCAACAAAGTGGAAGAGACACTAACCTTTAAGGTATGGGATCATCTGAGCTCGCCATATAAGAAAGTTTTTATGGGTGAATTCGATAGAGACTAGATGAGATAAATAAGGAAGAGGGGCGTGGAGGGTGGGTTTGGTTTGGGGATTTTTCAGACGCCATAATGAAGACGTTTGTCTACAGTGGCTATATAGCTTTTGGATAATTAATGCTTCAGCGCTAGTACAGAGATATGCCATGCATAGAGATCAATCTTTATCACACGTACGGAAGTTAACCCGTACTGTTTTACAGGCTGAATTTGTCCTTATATAGCAATACTGGGGCTGAGATTCTGAGAAGGTATAAACGGCAATAAGAAAACACAAAATAATTTAAAGGCAATTAATTAGTACTGGACATGAAGGTACGGGCGTGCATGGTTAAAGCTTGGTAGTCCAGTTGCACGGAGTTAAAAAAAGTTACGTACATGAGCTTGCTCATACCCTTACTAGTCGACTCATGTATACGTACGTACGTAGATCGACCATATTATATGTTTCCTGGTCTACAAAAATAATAAACCACGATACACAAATCTTACAGCCGGAACAGTTATGCGAACGCAATTAATCCTTGTCCATTAGAACGTCATAGCTAGCTTGATTTCTGCTTAATTTAATTCCTTTATTCGTAACAAAAGATCACAAGTTATATTTATAATTAAGTGGATGGTTGGAAATAAGATATTCAGATGGGATTATAAGAGGAAATCTAGGTCAATATTATAGTCTCCACATCTCTTATATATAATATATATATATATATATATATGAGCAGTCAATTTTGTATATTTTTTATGCATTCTATTAATATGATTAATTGTATCATTTTCTTTAAATATAAAATAATTATTTTAACAAATTATATCAATAAAATATATATATATATATATATATATATATATGTAAAAGTCACAATAGGTAAGAAATAGAGAGAGAGAGCCAATAATGCCATGCAGGATAGCCGACAGATCAGGGTTGCTTTTTGGTACTTTGCGAATAAAATTCTGTCTGTCTACGAGGATTGGTGTGAAGAGAGAGGCTCTTTTTTTGCCAATAATATTGGACATGAATATATAAATATGTAAAATTTTATATACAATTCTATTATTTCATTAAGTATAATGTAACATATTTATTATTATTAAATAATTATTTATTATATATTTTTTTATTATATATTTAATAATGATGAATGAGTTACATACTACTTACTATAATCAAAATAAAAAAAAAAAAAAAGATAAAAATAGTGTGACAATATGACGAGAGAAAAAATGTTTATTTTCTTTTGACATTTTCCTTCTTTATATATATATATATGTATGTATATGTGCGCGCGCCTGTTTTTATCATTTAAGAAAATGAACATTTTTTCTCTCGTCATACTGTCACACTCTACTCTGGCTTATTTCTACCTTTTCCCTTTATTAATAGTACTTTTTTTTTTGAAATTCTGCTGGCCTTGTCTGTGATCTATTAATTCAAAGGTTGATGTGGAAAAGGAGGGACGCGCTCTGGAATGAAAATATTTTGAATTCAGGGTCCCATTTGCATAAAAATAAATATTGGTTTTGGTCATCTTAAAGACTTAAAAGAAGTGTAGGATCAATAGATCAAAATCTTCTTTTTTCAGTTTTTCATCATCATGGTGAAAAATTTATCTGATAGGTGCAATATCATGCCATCGTCGAGGTTCTACTATATAATAATATTGGTTTTTGCAAGTCCCAAAAAAAAAATGATTATTAAAAGTAACCTTTATAGATTTTAATTGTCATCAAGCCAAAAACCAAATGAAACGTTAATGTATTTTTCAATAGAATAACATCATGATTAGTCTCATTTATAACAAGATAACTAGAGACGAGCTGTAGTACTTGAAGCTAGCCAGATAAAATTTACAAGTACGTACCAAGTATTTGAGGATCGATCACCTCGATCCCCTCCTGTATAGTGGGATTATTTGAAGATTTATAAGTTTGATAGATTTAAGTGTATAAACGAAAAGAGAAAAATAAGCAAATTTAAATAAATAAATAAATAAAATCAACGATGAGATGTATAAAGTAGGTAGTTTGTTCCAGTCTGGTTTTTCTAAAGCCGGGTTAAGCTCCTAAAACTCTCGAGGCGCTTCTTTCAAAAACCTGACTATCATCCATTTCCTGATCTTAAGGTAGTGTGATATCATTCAAGCTATTCTTGAATCCTTGGTGATTACTTTTTTATTCCTTTAAGCACAAGGAGGAAGGAAACCTTGCTCTTTATTTTTGAAAAAGTGTTTCGGGTTAGAGTGAGCAGGGAAGGGGTGGTGTTGAGGTAGGAAAAAAGATCAGAAAAGAAGGAAGAACAAGAAGTCTAGTCCTCAGAACAGAAAGAGCTCTCAACAAGGGGGTGGTTGGGGGGGTTGGTTTTGGTCAAGTGATGCGCTCAGGAGCTTGTGCAGCGCCGCAGACCCTCACAACAGAGGCTGCTTCAGTCTTGAAGCACTCTCTCAGCTTGGCAAGGAGGAGGGGCCATGCTCAGGTCACTCCTCTCCATGTGGCTGCCACTTTACTGAGTTCAAGGGCCAGTCTATTAAGAAGGGCTTGTCTCAAATCTCAGCCACGCCATACATCACATCCTCTCCAATGCAGAGCTCTTGAGCTCTGCTTCAACGTGGCTCTGAATAGACTGCCAACCACGCCTGGTCCTCTGCTACATGGCCAGCCCTCTCTATCGAATGCTCTCATTGCCGCACTCAAAAGAGCACAGGCACACCAAAGAAGGGGTTGCATTGAACAACAGCAACAACAACCACTTTTAGCCATAAAGGTTGAGTTAGAACAGCTTATCTTATCCATCTTAGATGACCCTAGCGTCAGCAGGGTTATGAGAGAGGCTGGGTTCTCTAGCACTACTGTCAAAAACAACATAGAGGACTCTTCAGCCACTTCTGTGTTTCAGTGTTACAATAGTTCCGGTGGAGTTTTTTCTTCACCTTGTTCACCTTCTCCAACTGAAACCCAGAGAGATATCGTCCACCCTAGCGCTTTCTGGCAAACCCATTTCTTGACTTGCTCTTCCGAACAAAACCCAGGTCTCTTCTTCCCTCAAAAGAAAGTTCCAACCAACCCCATCACAGGTTCAGCCTCTTCCAAACAAGATATCAAGTTGGTCTTTGAGGTCCTTCTGGGGAAGAATAAGAGAAAGAACACTGTGATAGTTAGTGATTCAACGCCTATAACTGAAGGCCTAGTGGCGGAGTTAATGTCAAGGCTTGAAAGAGGGGAGGTTCCCGGAGAGCTGAAATCAACCCATGTCATTAAATTTCAGTTTGCACCAGTTGCACTAAGATTCATGAAGAAGGAAGATGTGGAGATGAACCTTTCAGAACTGAAAAGGAAGCTGGTTTCTCTTGCATCAGGAGGAGGTGGAGCGATTGTTTACACTGGTGACCTGAAATGGACAGTTGAGACAACTTTTAATGAAAGAGAAGGAGGATTCTCTGGTGGAGAAATGTCAGGTTATAACCCCGTTGATCATCTCGTTGCCGAAATAGGGAGGTTAGTCTCTGACAATGGTAGCTCAAAGACAAAGGTATGGCTATTGGCAACTGCGAGTTACCAAACATACATGAGGTGCCAAAAACGGAAACCCCCTCTTGAGATACAATGGGCTCTTCAAGCCGTTAATGTTCCATCAGGTGGACTTGGTTTAAGTCTCCACGGTTACAGGTTATATCTTGCTCTATATTGAATCTTAATGCCTTTATCCATTAACAGTATATACACACAATCCTCCATAGATGATTCCTTCTTGAAGCTTTGTGTTTTGAGTAGTTTTGGTCGGGTTCAGTCAGTCTTACCCTTTAGCCAGAACCACTGAGAAAAAGTATGGCTAGCGAGACGGACATGAACTACTGTTCTGTTTTCTTTGTTTTGTCGGCATGTAGCCACGGGATTTCAACAGATCTAGAATCCGGATTAACAGCTTTTAAAAACTGATAAAAAAAAAAAAAAAAGGTCTCTAAGGTAGGTCTTTTATTTTTTATTTTTAATTATCTTTTGTTTTGAGGGCTTTTCTTTTTAAGAAAAATAAATACTATTCATAACTCTTTAATCACGCCTTTTTTTTATAAAAATTTTATTCATTATTATTTTTTATTTGTCAATCATTTAATATCACACTAAAAAAAATATTAATATACAAATATACATCTATATATATTATTTAACATTAAGGTTTGTAATGAGTTCGATCCTTTGATTAATTTGTCTTCACCAATTTTTAATTATTGGTTATCGCTTTCACAAGTGTATATGTCAGGATTAGGAACAAACAAATTAATTATATATATTATATATATAACATCTACAGTAGTTCGAGTCCCTTTCAATGTTTCTTTTTTTTTTTTTTTTTTTTAAAACAAGACAGTATCCCAATTTTATCACGATCTAAATCCTAATAATATATATTGTGTGTATATATATATATATATATATATATATTTTTAAAAAAAACGAAACATTGAAAGGGACTCGAACTACTGTAGATGTTACAATTATATGTTGAGTTCTTAATTACGGGATTGGTCGAGAGCAACCTTTTAGATGGGGCTCGGGTGGGGGGGACACAGGCTCCTTTTCATGTGTCCACTGGTGGTACCCTTTTATTCTGCTTGAATACTTGAATCAATTTGAACATTATTCCTGAAGCTGAAACCATGAGAACTCAACTCGAAATTAGATTGTAAAATATGTTATATTTTCTCCAAAATTATGTCATTTAGTATTACTTCAGTATGTACAGTAATTTTAACTACGTTATATATATTTTGATTAGTGTGTTGACTGATTTAAAATTTTTCATGTATGGTTGCAGTGTGCTTGATTCAAATATGACATTCTCCCAGAACCCATATGATCAGTTGCTGGAATTAAAGCCATTTAGTTGCAAGGAGGAACTAGATAGGCTCGCATGCTGTGCAGAATGTGCATCCAATTACGAAAAAGAAGCCAACTTGTTCAAATCTAGCCAGCAAAAGCTCTTGCCTCCTTGGCTGCAACCTCGTGGAGCTGATCAAGCCCGCCAAAAGGTAACAAAAGTTAAGTTTGACCTTCCATCTGTGCTGGGTTTAGATCAGATAAACTGAAACTAGCTAGTTTAAGGGCAGTTTCATGGAGGTCTGGTCTCATCTGCTTGGAATATTCAATTTTATGCATGAGATTTACATTTGGGCATCTCTTATGATTGGGAAATTTATACTAATCTGCACGATTACATGCACAGGATGAATTGATGAAGTTGAAGAGAAAGTGGAACAGAATGTGCCAGAGCGGTCAGCACCAGGTCAGGCAGGATCAAAGCGTAATAGGGAAGAGCTGCTCCTATACTTCATCCTACCCCTGGTGGCCAAGTCAGAACAGACTCTTCCCCGACTCGAATTCGATTTCCTTCGCTAATTCAACTTTGAAGTCCGCCAACAGCACCAATCACGTGCCTCGATTCAGACGACAACAGCCTTGCACCATTGAATTCAATTTCAATGGCGGTACCGAGAAACAGCAATCAGCGGAACCGAGCTTGCACTCTCTTAAAGACAACGATGGGAAGGAATTGAAGATTACCCTCGCTCTAGGCAATTCTATGTTCCCTCATTCCACAAAATTGGTGGAGCAGAAAAGTGAACGAACAATGCAACTAGCTGACACGTATAAGCTGCTACAGGAGGTTGTGCCATGGCAATCCGAAACCATTCCTTCAATAGCCGAGGCCTTGATTGACTCCAAGCTGGCAAAGCAGGAGACGTGGTTCCTGGTTCAAGGGGATGACTCCACAGGAAAAAGAAGGTTGGCACGAGCAATTGCAGAATCCATTTTCGGGTCTGCTGATATGCTCCTCCACATGAACATGACAAAAAGAGATAATGAATTGACCCCAGGTACTGAAGTCCTTGCGAAAACTTTGAAAAACCATGGAAAGCTTGTCGTCTTGGTGGAAGATGTTGATCTGGCTGATTCCCAGTTCATGAAATTCCTAGCTGATAGATATGAAACTGGAAAATTCGGAGAATCAAGCAAAAGGGAGGCAAGTGTGGGCCAGACAATATTCATCCTGACTAATGGTGGTTCCACGAGCTATGAAGATAAGAAAAACCAAGAATTTGTTATCAAGCTGAGCCTGGAAACTAATGAAAGAAAACCTATTTTGGTGACACCTAATGTAGATAGAAAGCGAAAGGCCGAATGGGACTTGTCAAACTTTGGAAAGAAGGAAAGGGAATATGGATCTTCGGTGGCAGGGGAGACAGGCAACAGCAAGAAGGACTTATCGAGGCAATCGAGCTTTAATACGCTTGATCTGAACATAAGGGCTGAGGAGAACGATGAAAGCGAGGACAAACAAGGGGAGCATAGCCCCGTTTCGAGCGATTTGACTCGCGAAACCCCAACCGATCCCCGAAGCAGGCCGCATGGATTTCTTAAGTTGATCGAGAACCGCTTTGTTTTCGACCGAAGCCCCGCTAGGGATAGAGAGATGATAGAGCTTATCTTGTCAAAGATCAAAGGGTCGTTCGAGGAGGTTTGTGGGAAGCAAAACGTGGAAAGTTTCAGCGTAGAAGAGAGGGTGTTAGAGGAGGTGTTAGTCGGCTCTGCTTCTTTTCCCAACAGTTTGTTTGAGAAATGGCTGAAAGACATTTTCCAAACGAGCTTACGAACGGTCGATTTTGGAGGGAAGAAGGGTATGGGCGTTAGGCTGTGTTTGGATGGCAAAGAAGATGGGATTTTGGAGGATGGCTTCTTGGGTTCACGTCTACCTAAGACAATTCAAGTTTCTTACTAATTAATTAAATTTGGGGTGGGTTTTTTCTTTTTAATATGTGAAGTCTTTTTAATATTACTGCTCATTTTCCTAATAGGATCATGTGTTTTTTCCCTCTTGCCATGCCATCATTTGAATTACTTTTTGTCTTTTTTTTTTTTCTTTTTTTCTTCCACATATATAGGACTCTCGGGGCAAACGTTGCCTCATTAATCCAAATTAAGATTTCTATATTCAAGGATTTCAAACCTTAGAAACAAAAAATAGGATGCTTTTTTCTAAAAATGGTAGAAAACATGACCACTTGGGTCTAAAACATGACAACCTTAGCATTACTCGGCTGATTATTGCTAACAATCA
Organism: Juglans microcarpa x Juglans regia; assembly: GCF_004785595.1. NCBI lineage: Eukaryota > Viridiplantae > Streptophyta > Magnoliopsida > Fagales > Juglandaceae > Juglans > Juglans microcarpa x Juglans regia. Next base: position 3,121,574 of record NC_054601.1, on the reverse strand, counting down.
ATATAACAGCATGCACATAGGATCGATGATCATTGATCAAGATAAGTCATGGCTTTCAAAACTAGTATATCTCCCTACATAAAGGGTCTCAATACTCAATTTCTATGTAATTTCCTTGTGATCAACTTAGTATCATGGCATCCAATCGTATTTTAAGTCATTACTGGGAATAAGTTTGGAATTGGGCTGGCAATGTGGGCTTCGTCTTGGGCTGGAGCTGATTACTGATTAGGGCAGATCTGGCCCAGATCCAGAGTTCTTTTAAAAGACATGTGATAGACTCACATGAACAGTATAATAATAAACAATGATACACTGATGATCTTTTATATTATATGATATTTTAAAATGAGAATATTTCTATAAAATTATGTTATTTTTATAAATTATTTTATTAAAATATTTTTCATTTAAAACGTAATTATATAAAAAATTATAAAAAGAATTGTGACTACCACTGATAGAGGGGAGAGTAAACGGACAAGCACATAATTTTTACTATTCATTTTCTGTCTGTTTACTTCCCGTAAAATAGTTCTCAGATTCCAATCATTCTCGATAAGTTTAAAGTTTCACATTAATTTTTTTTCCTTTTAACCAAAGCCAGAATCATTTTTATTTTGTAAGCAGTGCCGGGAATATTCAACTCCAGAGTCCAAATAAAAAAGAGTTCTGCTACAGCTATCGAAAAAATAGTTCGAATTAGGCTATCGAATAGTCTATTTCAATTTTTTATTTTTATTTATTTTTATATTTTTTTAATCATCATAAACATTTTTAAAAAAATAAAAAAATTTCACAACATTATTTAAAAATATTTTCTTAATTACTAAATAAATAAATCATTTGAGACACTTTTTAAATCCCGAATTCAGAATCAAAGCATTTTTCAATAAAAAAATGAGGCAAAAACGATTGGTCATGATTACTTGAGAAAAAAATGGCTTGATCATAATTTGTTAGGTGGACCACCTAACTTAACTTCTAAATCTAAAAGTTTTAATTTCAAATATATTCCAACAAAAACTACCATTAACAGAAAAACATGGACGGGTAATTAAATCTTATATTAAAGTTGGATTAACAAATGGGTATGGGTCAAAACTCAAAAGGCTGCATTTTCTTCTTTTTTTTTTTTTTTTTGAATTTCAACATGCTTTTCTCGATTGAATTACTGCGGCTAGAAACCTGACATTGTTGACTTCTCAATTACAGAATGCATAGTACATACAGCTCCCTCTCGTTCGACCCAACCCATATCCATTTTCTTTTTAAGAAACATGAAACAAAATAAATCACACGAGGTTATGATCCGGCCGGCGGCCGATCTTGACTAAAAGCATCGGAAATGAGAAGGAATATTCTATATATGGGCAGGCATGCATGCATGTTCCAATGATTCCGACAACGTCGTTGTTTAAGATACGTGATCAATACGATGATATTGTCAAATGATAAGGATGTTAACACAAATTAATCAATTATGGATATTCTGATGGGTCGTGTAGGTTGAAAGTAGGAGTGTGCTAGTTTGTACATGTCGGTGATTTCTAAAGATCGTTCATTAATTTAGTCTATGATTTGCCTTTTGAATAAAACATTGTACATGGTTTTAAATTAAATAATAAAAAAAGGATTGAATTCCATAATTTTTTATTTTTATCAAATTACTCTAGATTCCAAAGATGCAAAGATTGTTTTTTGCATCAAGGTCCCCAATCTTGACAAGACGAGGCAGTATCTAATATGCCGTCTAGCTCCTTATGTGGCAGCATGGAAGGCCCCTTCTCCCTCTCATCGTGTAGGAGTTGCTTGGTCGTGGAAAATAAATTATTTTTCAAAGTTTTAAGATGTAGTTTTATTTTTTAACAAAATTTGAGTAGTTTTTTTTTTAGTTTTACGCGTGGCCAAACAAATTAACTCATGTCAAATGATTATTGAAGTCAGTGACTTGGATTAAAATTAGTCAAAGTTCATGGGTTAACATGTCGGAATTAATAATATCCCCAATTAAGGAGCATCATTATGTCTAGAAACAATTAAAACTACATCAACTATATTTTTACAAGATAATAAATAAAAGATTACGAAATTCTGCATGTAGTTTTCATCTGTGTAACCGTGGTTAATTAATTAATATATGCTAGTTATTAATATATATATATATATATATATATATTAGTTATTAAAATATACATAGTTGAAGTGCGAAGAAAAGATACATCAGATCTAGAAGAAGATTATTTGTTTGTATTATATTATAATTATGTTCCTAAACGAAAACTATATATCTACTATAATTATTTATATTTTAGTTGTTGGCAAGATCAATATTTGGGTTAATTTCCATTACAGGATTGAAAAATATTGCAACTGTCGCTTTAATGTTTGGGAGAAAGAAAGTAGGTATGGTTCTTAGAGCATTTGCAACGACCTAGCTATTTGTCAATTACAAATGCAAGTCCAAATTAAAAGCAAATAGGAAAAACAACATATGCATTGGCTTAGCTAAATTTCTCAAGTTTGATATATCTGCTACAGTATATCTTAGCTCCTTTCCATATCTGGCGAGGTACTGTTCACTATTAAAAGGAATATTTTATTATTTCATATGCCCTCTCTCTTTTCCTCGTTCTTTCTCTTTCTTCATCTCATTTCCTCATTTTTCTTTTTCTTCATCCCGAAACATGCGAAACGCAGAGACCTGCTTCTTCTTCGATCATCCACGCCTTCTTCTCTCTGTCGATCTTCCAAGCTGTCGTCTCCAGAGACCTGCGTATTTCCTCCCCAGATCTGTCACAACAAAATACCATTTGGGTATTTCTTACAAACTGATTTTTGATTTGGGTTTCGATTTACATGGATTTCTTTACATGGATTTCTTACATGGGTTTTGATTTACACTCTCATACAATGTGGAATTTATCCTTTTATTGAGTTGGATTTTCTTTTATTGTTTTGTTTTCCGTTGTCTTGAGAAATTTGAACAACTGATCGAAAACCATGCACATCTCTGTCATGTGCAAGGCCTACAATACAATCTACATTTCCCCAAATATGTACTTGTTGATGTACGTAAGTTTCATGTTAAAGATCTAGATTATGCATATTTGGTTTAGTTGAAGAGTTCACTGAGTTAGTAACTTGGGTTATCTATTTATCTATCAATTTATTCTATGGGAATTGAAATTGGATTGAGATTTCTATTCAAAGAGGTTATATTGAGCCTAGGGCTTTCAGTAATAGCTTCTTAAAGTAGGTTTTCTATTTATTAACATCTTTTAAAAAAAAGGGCCTAAAAATTACATGAACAAAAAAAACATTTACCAATATTGGATCAAGTAACTTGCATGCTTTAAAGTGAAAATTGTTTACTTGGCTAATTCAAAAGCAAGTTTTTTAATTGGTTTGGAGAGTACTCTTGTTGCCTTGAAATGGAAGTGGCTTGGTTGACGCTATAGAATATTGAACAACTTATTTTCATTTCTCCAGTTTGTTGGGCACTGGATGATCTAGAAAAATCAATAGGTTTAACATTATTTTGATGTTTAGTGTTGTTGCCTCTAGATTCCATTATCATTAGAATATGAGCAATTGAGAGACTACACATCTTCGTCAAGGAAGATCATAGTGATGAACAACATGGACCTTGCAAATCGGTCTCAAATTAAGGTGAATATTCTGCTTCACTTCTTTGTTTTTTGCTTATGTTTTTCTAGGAGAATAATGACCAAGTTTGAAGTAATTGGCCAGTTAAATCACAAATTAAATATAGAATATCTGAACTTTATCTAAAAGATTTTTTTTTTTTCTTTTATCTAGTATATACTATATGGAGAGGATGAAATTCAACCATATGCAGGGAGTTAGATGCCATCAAGACTGCTTTTAGAAGCAAGGAGAAGATGATGGAAGATATGAAGAAACAACTTGGGTTTCTGTAGAACTCTGTAGCCGACTGTTAATCCATGTTTCAATGTTTTAAGTGTTTATATATTCTTCTTGATGCCTTGTCTGGATTAGTCTGTGATGTAATTTACAATATCTCAATATAATGCTCCTACAATAGGTGGTTATCAATGGAAGTAAAGAGATTGTTGGCTAAGGCATATGTTGACATTGTCTTACTACACAATCAACTGGGATTGTTGTGATAAAACTTCAATTTAGGAGAAAAAACCTTCAGTTTTGTCTTGTGCTGATGTGAATTGTATAAAAAAAAAATTTTGTCAAATATTATTAAAATATATGAAGTGTATTTGCAAAATATTAAAAAAAAATTTGTCAAATATTATTAAAATATATAATATTATATTATTATTTTAATTTTAAGATGGCTAGTCCAATATAGACTCATCTAGTCAAAAGTTGATACTATAGCTAAAAGTTGAGATTCTATCCAAATTTTGGACTTGCTAGCCATTGCCAATGCTCTTAAATGTCAATTATTTTCGCCTGGGGATGGCAGAGTCGTTTCCATTCACACAGATATATGTGTGTATGGAAAACTCTAAATGCAGCAGACTTCATGTGCCGATCGCGCACCAAGATCCACGTCAGTTAGTAAAATGATGAGTTTTAATTAAATGAAACGTGGGTTGTGTTGCGCGCAGGAAGGGATAGAATTTAAATAAAGACGAATGGAATTTAGAAGGCTTTAATGAAACTACCATGGAAAACACTATAGATACAAAAGGGTCTCTCGTGCCTCTCCTGTCCTCCCCCTTTCCCTCTCCCTTTTCCAACCCCTGCCCACCCCCAGCTCGACCGAGAGAAGAGACGCCTCGCGGCACCATGCCGCGAGCCCAGTTGACTCACTGACGGTCACCATTTGGACCGTCGACTGTTTCTGGCTTAGCAACCATAACTCCCGTCCGCTGGGGTTGTGAATAGTGACCTTGTGCACACTACGTCGTGCGTAAGGAAACTACGCCATGCACGACAAAGTGCACCCAAACCAATTGACTCGTCGGCGGTCACCATTTGGACTGTTGGCAGTTTCTGGCTTCACAACCATGACCCCTGTCCATTGGGGTCATGAGCAGTGGCCCTGTGCACACCACTCCATGCACAAGGAAACCGCGCCATGCACGACAAGGGTGAAGGGCGACGTCAGCGAGTGGCGAGAAAGGTGATGGGTGCGACAGTGACGTCGGTGAGGGGCAAGGAAGGTTCAACAACAACTTTGGTGAGAGGCAAAGACGGCAACAACACGAGGAGAAGGGAAATGAGAATGAGGGAAAAGGTAAGGAGAGAATGAGAGAGGGAAGAGAAAAAAGATATAAAAAAAAAAAAAAAAAAGGAGACGTCGGGAAGAAAAGAAAAAAGAGAGAAAAAAAAATAACACGTGACACACTGCTATATTAACGTGAGAAATTCTTTTATATCTCTAACAACCCTATTTTTCCATTAGTTGGTTCAACAGCAAAACTGTTCTCAAGGGGTCAAAACTCAAAAGGCTGCATTTTTTTTTTTTTTGAAATTTCAGCATGCTTTACACTATTGAAACTGCGGCTAGAAACCTGACATCGTTGAGTTCTCAATTACAGAATGCATAGTACATACTCCGGCCCTCTCGTTCAACCCAATCCATATCCATTTTCTTTTTAAGAAACATGAAACAAATTAATAAATTACACGTGGTTATGATCCAGCCGGTCTTGAATAAAAGCATCGGAAATGAGAAGGAATATTCAATATATGGGCATGCATGCATGCATGCACGCACGTTCTGATGATTCCGACAACGTCGTTGTTTAAGATACGTGATCAATACGATGATCGGGGTCATGTAGGTTAAAAGTAGGAGTGTGTTAGTTTGTGCATGTCGGTGATTTCTAATGATCGTTCATTAATTTAGTCTATGATTCATTCGCCTTTTGAATAAAACATTATACATGGTTTTAAATTAAATAAAAATAATAAAAAAGATTGAATTCCAGAATTTTTCATTTTTATCAAATTACTCTAGATTCCAAAGATGCGAAGATGGGTTTTTGCAACAAGGTCCCCAATCTTGACAAGACGAGGCATGCAGTCTCTAACGTACATGCCGCCTAGCTCTTATGTGGCAGCATGGAAGGCCCTGGCCTTCTCCCTCTCATCGTGTTGGAGTTGCTTGCTCGTGGAAAATTAATTATTTTTCAAAGTTTTAAGATTGTAGTTTTTGTTTTTTGTTTTTTAGTTTTACACGTGGCCAAACAAATTAACTCATGTCAAATGATTATTGAAGTCAGTGACTTGGATTAAAATTAATTAGTCAAAGTTCACGGGTTAACATGTCCGAATTATTAATATCCCCAGTTAAGGAGCATCATTATGTCTGGAAACAATTAAAACTACATAAACTATATTTTTATAAGATAATAAATAAAAGATTACGAAATTCTGCTGCATGTAGTTTTCATCTGTGTAACCGTGGTTAATTAATTAATATATGCTAGTTATTAAAATATATATAGTTGAAATGCGAAGAAAAGATAGAGATCTAGAAGAAGATTATTTGTTTGTACTATAATTATGTTCCTAAACGAAAACTATATACTATAATTATTATTTATATTTTAGCAAGATTAATTGGGTTAATTTCCATAACAGGATTAAAAAAATATTGCAACGGTCACTTTAATGTGTGGGAGAAAGAAAGTAGGTATGGTTCTTAAATGTCAATTATTCCGGCCTGGGGATGGCAGAGCCGTTTCCATTCACGCAGACATATGTATGTATATATAGTTTGGTAATCTTTCTTTCTTTGAACGATCCCTGGAATTGCCGATTAAGCGTGTCAGCCAAACTATAAATAATAATAATAAGCACTAAAAAAATGCCCCAATAAGACTCATTTTCAAGAGATTCTTCTTCTCGGGATGGCAAGTGCAACACACAGGCGGCGGGCGCATGACCAAGAATAGATAGCACATCCATCCTATGACATAATAATAATACTTTGGTAGTCTATGGGCGTGCGCTGAAGCCGGGCATGGATAGCCGGGCATGGATAGAAAAAAGTATGACAAAGGCGCCCCATTGAATCTGGACCTTTTGTATCAGCAGGACTGGAAAAGCCCATCACGGAGCGGCAGCTACAATCTACATTCGGTGGGCCAAGATGACTACGACGTGGCCGTCGAGGTTTTGCCTTTTTTTTTTTCTTCCCTGAGGAGGCGTTAATATATAGACAGGATTAGTTTTGGGTCGTTCCCAGCTGTCGTATGCCAATATGCTATTAAACGTGCCGTAATTGCGTTCCTCTTCGTCGTTTTCAGCTTCTTTTTCTTTCTTTATTCAGTTCTTGCCTCTTGGCAACCAACCTACTCCATCACGTTTGCAATACCTTTTTTACTTCTAAAAAAAGATTTTAAAAAAAACACAACTACATTAAAAAAGAAAAAAAAAAAAACTTTGGATTGGCGAAGTTGAAAAAAAGTGCTATATATTAAACTCTGGTCTCCTTTTTATTTTGTTACGTAAAATATTTTAAAGAGTAGAATTAGATACAAATCTAAATTATACAAGTTTTCTACAATTAATTCTTTTGAAAAATAGTAGGTTCTATAGTATAAAATTTCTGACATGGTCCTTTTTTAGACTGTCTTAAGAGAGATTTAGATAGTAAATTAAGTTAAGATGAAATGAGATAAAAGTTAAATAAAATATTTTTTTTTTTAGATTTGAAAAAGTTGAATTGTTTATTTTATTTTATAAAAAAATTATAATAAAAAAATTAGATAAGATAAATTGAGAGTGTTTTTAAAACCATTTTTCTATTTTGTATATAGTTTAAAACGCCTTTAATACAAAATAAACTTTGCTGGGTAAGAAAATAAAGTGGAGAACTAGTCCGGGAATAGGATTATTCCGAACTAATCACAATACCCTCTCTATATATAGACCCCGCCACCATTACAGGGCTACACTTTTCCCAACCTCACTATCCAACTTCGCTTCTTAAATCTCAGATCCAAGGCAAGCAATTAGGAGGTCCCCCCATCTGGCCAACGCACCAAAGAAGGCTGAGAGTCACAGTACTGAAACAAAGAGAAGGCCGCCAAGGAAAATGTGGTTTCTGTTCGTGTGTGATGAGGAAGACAGGGAGTTGGGCACGCAGCAAGCTCCTGGATCATGCCCTTTCTGTGGAGGTAAAGTGCAAGCCATAGACATTGAGAGGCAGTGGAAGTTCTGTTTTCTTCCCATATGTTTCAAGATCAAGAGGAAGTACTTCTGTACTTTGTGTGCTAGGCGCTTGGAATTGTATTACTAAATAACTACTACTTCAGGAGCATATAATTATTTCTGGCGGTAAAACCAAGAAAAGGCTTTGCTGTTGTTGTTGTTGATGATGATGATAATTATGTCACGTCTGTTGCCAAGAAAATGGTTTTTTTTTTTTTTTTTGTGTATAGGATTTGTGTTTAAACTTGACTTAATTTAATTTCTTGCTTTTGTTGAAGGTTTGAGTGCTCTAATCAGATGCTTTAATCTGCCATATTTCTATGAAATGCAGATACAGATGCCCCTGGTTTTGGGGTCTGAGAGAAAAACAAAACCAGGTCTGAGAGAAAAACATGATTGATTGTCATGTCCTAAGGCGTTTATTTGCTTGCTCTCTCCAGCTCTCTCCACTGGATCTCTTGAGAGATTTTAACAAACTAAATATTAGAATTGAAGTGTGGAAAACACTAAATAATGATAAAATATCGTAATCTATCCAAGATCAGGAGTTTGTATATATAGATGCATTTTTGGCTGATGACTTGGGAACATTTTTTCTTCCTGTGATTTTGAAATAAGTGGAGGAAACCGAAGATCTCTGCCTCATTTCCGACACCTTCGAACGAGTGGTGCGTTGCAGACTTGCAGTGCCGCTCGTCTTTTCTCTCATCTTACATCCTTTTCATGACCACTCTCTCTTTCGACTTTTTTTTTTTTTTTTTTGCCCAAATTACTTATCAATAAAACTTGTTTGCCTAAATAATTTTCATTCTTTTTTTATATATAAAAATAATTCATAATACGGCATTCTTCTCTTATTCGGTATATTATTTATAATTGGATTAATGATTCTCTCCGTATTATTTATAGAATAATGATATACATAATATTTTTTACAATACATGATATTTCAATGATGATATTTTTATAAAAAAGTATTTAAAATAATATCCCTCATTTAAATAAGAAATTTACTGTAAAAACTATCTTGTGTTTTTCATTTTTCTTATTTATAATCAGATCGTATGATTCTAATCACCTATTTGTTAGAACACATGCCTCGAGGAAGGAAAAACAACAGTGATTTGACACGTAGATTGCATTAAATATAAGATTTCAGATCATAGGACCCACGACTGTCATGCCATGTGCAGCCTGGATCACGGAATCACCAAAGCTCTTTTCTTTCTTCATCAAGAAAACTGGGAACTCATCTTTCCCATTCTTGGTTAATTTTCAAACTTGCCCAAGAAAAGATAAAAAACAGGATAATTTTCAGAGTTTGGTATAGATCATCAAGGAATTAACAAGAAAATTAATGAATGAATTCGCTCGGTACACCACTAGTTTGATTGGAGAAAAGAAATTAGTAACATGTTGTGTAGAAAAATACATGTATGTAAATTCTCGTTCAGAAATATTTACAGTAATATTCGCTGATCATTATGCGACAAAAAACATACAAACATATAAAGGATCGATGTTTCCGAAGGATGATTAAATTAGGCGACATGTGCAAGACCAATTACCATGTGCCTAGCTAGCTCGGCTCGACAGCTTTTACGTTAATTAACATTATTCATTGTCCAGATGAAACTCACATGTTAAAAATGCGGTGCGATCGGAAATATATGATCAGTTTATATGTTTTTGTTGATATCATGTTGATGCATCGGGAAATTCAATAATTTATCGAAAAGCATTACATTAATTTGATACTCAAATACTGATTATCACCGTAAAAAATAAGAATTAACCCTTACCTTTTAAATTATTTATAGATTACATTAATTTCAATAATTTTATTATCAAGTCATTATGTAAAGTATACTATTTACATCACTTAAAGGGTAAAATTAAGATTTAAATTTTAAAATTAATCTTACAAATCAAATTATGTCACATAAACTGTATGTTAATCTTACAAATCAAATTATGTTACGTAAATTATACGTGGTGTAGATGACTCAGAATATCAATACTTTAAAAATCAGAAGGGATTGGTCCAAATGATGAAAGCCTATTCAATAACTCGTAGGCACAAACAATCATTTGGGATCATACCTCCTAATGAAAAGTCAGCGATTTAATCAGTTTTATATAGGAAAACTTCTGAGAGTATAGTATATAAGACTGAAATGTACTATGTAATAGAAGTACGGAAGAAATATGAATATTTTTTGCACGTGCTAACGTGGTACGCCACACATGTAAACGTAAGAATAAATTATAATATCATTCTATTTATTTTTTATCATTCTATTTATTTTTTATTTAGTTAGAACATACCAATTACCATGCACGGAGAAACAGAGAGAGATAGAGAGTAGGGCCAAACTCGTTACTCAGGACAGATGGCCGATGATGTACGTCTTGTCTTCACCTCTATTTGTTAATTTAGGTAGTGGGATCTCTCTTTCAATTTAATTACGAGGGGCACATGCAAACTTGTCTTTGCTGAAAATGGATCAAAACATTCAAAATAATATAATATGGACTGTAATTGAGTTACTATCATATTATTTCTTATTTATTACTCATAGTTTATTTCAAATTTTTTATTTTTTTATTATTTTTTTAAATATTTTTTTTAACATCTTTAATTATTAAAAAAAATTAAAAAATATCTAATTTTACTAATAGTTACTTCTTTAACCATTAAGTAAAATAAAAATTAATAAAAAAATCAAATATAAAATGAATAGTAAATAAATTTGAAGAGGATAGTAACCCTATATTAATTTTTCATATAATATTAGTGTGACTGTTACGTACATCTCCGTCAAGCGTTGAGATAATTAATTATTTCTGTTTTTCAGTCCCTCGTCTTATTTTTATTATAACTGTATTAATACGGTAATCTTGTATTCGGCAACTAGATCAATGGAAATATTTTAGTCACAACAAAATTTTATTAAATTAAGCCCATAAATTAATATGATTTGATATATTATGTGATACATTATATTATAAATTTATTTTTATCTCTTTGTAAATGTAACACTTCTCTTAAATTAAATATTCTTATAGTTTTTTTATTAAACTAAAAAGGACTCAAAGAAATCTGATACTCACCCTCTCTTATTATTAAAAATTCGAGATCTTTGTTATTTACAGAGTCGGTATTCGCATGCAGTACTGCTGATTGATGCCAAAATTGTCTGTTAACATATATATGTTTTGCTTGAACATTGCATTTTCGTGTCTGTTGTTATTCTTTCTCGTTGCATGTGCTACGTACGTACCTTAGTCTGGTCGGGTTCAAATGCCAACGATGCATCGATCCAGTACCGATGGAGGCTCGAACTCGAAGCGTTGGGGCCCCAAAAGCTAGGGACGTAGTACCCTTTCCGTTGAATTCTTGGTAGATCGAGTATGTTCCACGTATTTATGGTCAAAAATCACGACACAATAGTTTGAAAAAATGCACTTTCCTTTTATCTTCCTTTTATTTATTTTTTATTACCTACCTTATAATAAAGCTGTAATTGTACCACCTGCCTTGACACAAATGCTTCATAATTAATTTACAGTACTGCATAGGCTGTCACATGACGTACACTATTCTGTAAAATAATTCCAAGTACTGCATGGAGCTAGCCCTCGGTATCCCTGGCATAGCATAGATGGGAATGGGATAGCTCCCTTCGGAAAATCCACAGCACATATTCATATATCAATATTAGAATAGAGTAGTGTTACAGCTGAAAGAGATCTTACATAAATAAAATTATAAACTGACGTAATGGGGATTTTCTCGGTCCTTTCTTTTTGCCGTCTTGCATGTAGAAATGGGATTATTTATTTAAATTTATAAATAAGAGTGATTATAAGAGCATTTGGGCTATTGTCAAGTCTAAATTTTGATTAAAATTTGAGATTTTGGTTAAATTCAAAACTTTTGTAGAAAGTAATCCATATTGGACTAGTAAAATAATAATATTATATTATTTTTTAATAATATTTTTTTATATTTTGTAAAAAAATCTATATATTAATTAATAATTTAATTTTTTCTTAAAAGTATTGTTTCCCAATCATGGAGGATTATGGTGCTTACGGGTTTGTTGGGAATAATTATAGTGTAAAATAATAGTTTAAAGATGAATAATGACCAATCAAATCTGGAGAAAAATATAAATTTCCTGTAGCTCAAAAGTGGAGCTTTGAATGTTTTTCTAGTTGAATGCAAACTACTTAAGCAAATTTTGACTAGCCATTGGCATTTGACTACGCCCTCTAACTTATTTATAAATCACTTATAAATAAGTTATAAATGAATAATAAATAAATAAATTATGGGAATGAAATAAATTTTTTCTAATGACAAAAAAAAGGGTCCATTTTGTCGACCTAGATTATATTCATCAAGAATCATACCATTTAGCTTTGTTTGGAACTTAAATTCATCTCAACTCATCATTACAACTTTTTTAAATCCCAACACAAAATATAATAAACAATTTAATTTTTTCAAATTTTAAAATCATAATAATATTAAAAAATAATATTCTAACAATATTTTATTATCTCAACTCAACTCAACTCAACATCCAAACGCAGCCTTAGCCATTAATCCATTGGCGGGTAGATTATATTATATGTTTGCATGTAGGGAGATATTTGTGAGTCTCGTTTATTTTCACAATTTATTTTATCTCATCTAATCATTACAATCTTTCTAAATTTTTACTCAAAATAAAATAAACAATTCAATTTTTTTAAATTTTAAAATAATAATAATATTAAAAAATAATATTTTAATAATATTTTATTTAATTTTTAATTTTAAACTTAATTTAACTCACTATAGAAAAAAAAACATGAACACCCTTCCTAACTTGTTTTTCCGCTGGCAAAACAACATTGCCAATTTGCCAGAAGCTACCGGAAGTAGCTAGGCGGCGGGAAGACTTACGACCTAATTTAGCTTTTATTAACGTACGTACATTTCCACCATTACAACTAATCATGTACGTGGCAACAAAACCATGCACGCACATGCATGATCTTGCTGGACAATACGGTTTTTTTAGTTTAAAACGGATAATGGAATTCATCATTTAAAAAAAAATTCATCATTTTATGGCCACAACTTGCGCGCTTGAAGTGGTTGTGAAAAACAATATCAAAACGCGCGTACAGCTTTTCATTTTTAAATTATATATCCAAAGCTCATCAGAATCGATCAGTGCGTGCCTGCCCATGCAGCCTCGCATCTGATGATCTGCAATCGTATGCATGAACAATAATTGCATCTTATCTTCTTTCATTATATTTATATTTATCTTCTCAAAAGTCTTTTAACGAATCAATTGTCAGGACATCGATCGCTAGAATTAATGTATACATTAAAATTCTTTTCTGGGATTCGACTGGTTGTTATAAAGTCCCTCGAATTATATTTGATTGTTTATTTTCTTGTCGATTCTTTTCGAGGCAGGCACGCTTGATTTCTTTGGTTTATGTCGGGGTTTGCATTATATTTTTTTATTAAATTGTGATATATATAGATGATGAGTAGAAGATTAATATAATAAATTTAAATAAAAATAAAAAAATTATAAAAATATATAATTTGTAATATGTGAAGATGTGAATAGCAAACCTATAAAATCCTCAATCCGAAAAACAATAGTGTTTTTTGTTCCAGCATTTTGGTTTTCATTTTTGTCCCTATGTATTTCTCATTTTACGCCTTCGTCCCTCAGCTTTCTTCACCGCCACAGTTACTTCACTGCCGTAGTACTTATCTGCAAGTTTCTCTCTCTCTCTCTGTCTCTCTCTCTCTGTCGAAAGGGCTAAAATCAGATTTGTGTTTTGTAAATTTCTCCCTCCCTCCCTCCCTCCCTCTCTCTCTGTCTCACCTTCACACCCACCGAAAAGGCTAAATCAAAACCGCAAAACCCATCATTTATTCCTCTACTGTAGGGCTCTCGGTATGTTTCTCTGCTGATGAGGACGATGACCTTCGCTGTGTGCTTTATTGTTTTGTTTTGTTTTGTTTTTCTTTGATTGGGAATATAATTACTTTCTGGATTCTGATTTCGGCTGGCTTCTTGATACGTTCCTTTTTAAGTCATGATTTCGGCTGCCCTAGTTTTTGTGTCGTGGCCGGCATCCCTATTTAATTAGAGCATTTTCATTGTATTAGTTAAAGTTAAAGTATATTTTTTATTAATATAAGATAAATATAGTTTTTAACTATTCCATTCACATAAGTCTTTATATTGGAATAACTATTTTTTCATTATATGACAATAAAATAATAAAAGATGAATTTGACTTTGGCTATTCACATTAAATCTCTACATTGGATTATGAAATTATTTTTAAAAATATTTAATAATTTCAAAAATATTTTAATTTTTTTAATTATGAAATTATTTTATTTTATCATATTTTACTATTCATAATATTATATATTAATTAGTAATCATATTCTAATTAAATTATAGGTTAAAAATAGAAACTAGAAAGACATTAATGGAGACCTCGGGAGAGAGAAACAAATGATATAAAATGGATTTGATGAATGAACAGTGTCTTTCAAATTTAGAAATTACTTTAAAAGTTACTGTAGCTATATTCTAAATATTTGGAATATAACTATTCCAATGTGATACATTTTATGGTTTAATAACTAAATTCTCATTGGATTTAGCTTTTAGCTAATCCAATGAGAGTGCTCTTAGAGCATTGTCAATGGACTAACCATTATCAAGTCTAAAATTTGACTAGAATCTTAACTTTAGTTATAATATTAACTTTTGACTAATTGAGTCTACATTAGACTAGTTATCTTAAAGTAAAAATAATAATATAATATTATATATTTTAATATTATTTTACAATTTTTTTTTATATTTTACAAATAAATTTCATATATTAATTAATAATTTATATTTTACTTAAAATTATTGTTTCCTCAACCTATTTTTAATGTAATGTACCTAAAATTGTAAGTGTAATCAGCAGCAAACTAGTTTTGCACCATGATGCAGAGCATTGGATATCATCTCTACATCATAGCCTTGTAGTTTTGCATCATTTGCAGAAGCTGCAAATTAGAAACAACCAAAATATCCCAACTACACGATTATCCAAATTGGGAATGTTCTCTACAATAAAAAGACAAGTCAAGCAACTACATGCGGTAGCCATCACTTTCATCAGCATCCTAAAAGCAATATATGAGTTCCAAACAGTCACCAAGGTGCCCAAACAATAACTAAAGCTGTCATAACATAAAAAATGCACCTAAAAATCTTTCCATAGTCCCCATTACATCAACATCCAATGAAACTTATAGTTCAATAAACCAAGTGAAGAATCACTGCCACTACAGAGTATGTAGGGAAGGTGTCTTCCTAAGTTCACGAGGGCAATTAAAATTAATATAGATACAGGCAGAAGCATTAGCAAAGGAGTGAAGCGCAATTTTCTAACAGAAAAAAAAAAAAAACATACTCATATGCTGCCTTTGTTTTCAATGATTACTTCTTTCATCAACCATCTAATTGCACACTTGACATAGTCCCATTCAAGTCCAGCAACACAGTCCCATTCAAGTCTAACAACACAGTTCACTATTCAAGTCCAATAACACACATCACCAACAGTCTATATAAATACCTCTTTACATACCAAAAGAGTCAGAAAAATTACCAAAACAGTCCACAAATTACCAACAGAGATAATATCCACAGTCCACGCATTTAGTTGCTACCCAGCCACATATTTATCTAACCCACATGTGGCTGGACAGTTACTAAATTCTCAAAAAATTTAGTTATATAAATATTAGAAGTTAGATATCTACATAATAAGGTGTCGAAGGAGAGTTAGATCTACTTCCGGAATGGGACTTCGATTCCTCAAAAATTGCTAGTTGAATATTACGGAAATATTCTTGTTGCACGGAATTCATGCCACAGAGATCTAGCATCATCATCTTGCCTTCAAATTTCTTCTTCTTTAGTTCAAATACTTTCTCGCTTTTTTGATTTGCCTTCAAAGCAACATTTCTTCGCTCTTCCATGGTCGTGGCTCTATCCTCGGTCATTTTAGCTAAGGAAATGCTAATCTCAGACTCTTTGCCTTCCATTTACTTCCGCTTCCTTTCCCTTTCTTTCTCAGCTTTTTTGCTTAGAGGTCTCTCAGTAAAAACCTCTATGTTCTCCTCCATCGTGTCAATAACAACTTCACCTTGTGGCCTTCTCCTCGTCCCAAGGGTGGAGATGTGTTGCTGCCATTTTGGTTGGTGTCTCAGAAGATACCAACAGTGCTTCATTGTGAAGTTACTCTTTTCCATCTCTTTGTACAAAATTTTAGCCTTCTCAATCTACAAATCCATAGGAATATTGTTAATTCATAAATTAGTCCTGCATAATTGCGATAATTAAAGGAAAATATTACATACCTTGTCTTCCTCCGTTTCACTACTCGGATGCAATGACTCTACTTGTGCTAAAAATGCACCAAACTTATTTGTGCATTTCTGAATCGAGAACCACCGATTCATCAAAGAGACTACAGAACGATTCACATTGTTTGATTTTTTATATTCATGATAAAATTCTGAAATTCTGTCCTACATTTGAGTGGACTTTTGATCAGTACCCTTTATTGTATCGATATTAATGTTGAGCCAAGCTGAGACGAGGAGGTTATCCTCCTCTGAAGTGAAAGATGCACCCTTTTGAACTTTTTTTGGAGGATACCTCTTTTCACCGTCATTGAATGTTGCTTGGAGCACAACATTAGAATGTTGCGTTGGGGTGCTATTACAACCCTCTCCTCCACTTTGTAATAGAGTGGTGAAGAATGGGTCATCATCAATTTGTGTGTCCATCCTTAAAAAATATTACATTTTCAAGGAGTAAAAAAAGTTTAAAAATTTTCAAGTCCCACAAAGTAGCAAATCATGTTACCACAAATTAAACAAATGTTGCCAATATATAGATGTTATATATGCAGAAAAACAGAGTTAGAAATAAAAGCCATTTGCTGATCTAGTATGCAAAGAAACATGTAGAAAAAAAGCAAAGAAAAAGAGCAAAGAAATATGCAGAAAAATAGCAAAGAAAAACAACAAAGAAACCAATTGTATTTCCATCTTCACTGGAATTTCATTGGAAGGAAAGGTTATCAAGATGGTGGATTACTAATCACAGGAAAGATAATGCATCTCCACTTGCTTCCAGAACTCCCTTACTAATTATATGGGAAATATTGTTATCTAGTAATGAGCACTGCTTTAATGAAAATAAGCCAGTATTTTCTACAGTTATTCATAAGATTACAATCTGGTTTTTCTAAAGTAATGCATTTGTTAAGCCATCACAGCTTAGGAGATTACTTCAAAATTTTCCTTGAGGACTTTGGGCTTAAATTCCATTCAAGTTAGGAGTAAAGACCTGTTTTAGTTTGTGGGGGTATTCTTCATTCTAACAATGGTGCTTTTATTTTTGGTTTTTCTCTCCATTTTGGGATAGTAACACCTTCACAGAGTTGATGGCTTTGAAACAAGGGTTGTTATATTGGGTACAAGTAGGATTTCCTGATGTAGAAACTAAGGTCATGTCATCTTTAAAAGGACAATTAATGAATAAAATTCTATATAGTCTAGCTAATATCTTTATAAGAGAGTAGTATAACTCAAACTTGGGTTGACACATACGTACGTCTGAGTTATACATAGCTAGGTAGGTACGTATCATATTATATAAGATAGATATTAAGATGTTGTTGCCTAATTAGTACAGGTAAGCCTTTGAAAGTCGAAAGCTTCAAGATTTTATTTATATCTCCCATGATATGAGACATCTTCCCGCTCTTTGTTCAAGAATTTAAGACTTAGCTAATTTAACACTACGGTTTGCCCCCACCCAGGTTATTTATACTTGATGTGTTATAGTCCATTGGTTCCTGCATTCAGCTTCCCCTCCATGGCAGTATTATAACTTATGGGATGATATTCTTTCATTTCAACTAGTGTTACCATTTTCTATTCAACATACATATAGAGAAGGTAATTTGAAAAATGTTCATAAACTTAACTATCTTTCATTCAAGCCTGAAAAATGTTCATAATATTTCTGAATATTAAACCAAAAAACAGAAATAAAAAACTTTAGTATGGAATTTGCAAAAGAGTTCCTATACTTAACAAGCATAAAAAAAAAAGGTGAAAATAGAATAGATAAATGGGTGAACAAGGGAACGGTGGGACATACCTATAGGGCCTGCTTGTATGACCTGTATAAGAATCAAATAAGAACCATAATAAGACAATTTCATAAACTTAGATATGAAAGCCTAGTCTGTGCATGGAGCATGGAGAAGAAAAAGAAAAGAAAGCCAATTACAATCGATCCAACACAATTTGATACTTGTGCTTTATTGTTCTCATATGAGGACAATGAAACCTTTAGTATCAAATATGGCAGATGGTTTTCATTATGAACTGATGTAGTTTCAATGCATATGCAAAAAATACTATATTATTTTTTTATCAGATTAACATTAAGAGTATTCAAATGATATAAGAGATGAACATTCTCCTATATAAAGGGGTTAAAACGTTGATTGATTAAGTGGTGCCATATGCGTCAATATAAAGGAGTCTAATCTGAGCCATGGATATTTATGACTTCATCTCCCTATTAGATTACAAGCTGTCTAAACCCCTATACATGCGGTTATCCACTCTCATAATTACATTTAGCTTCATCTCTTCTAAGCAAATGGTGCTAAGAGCACATAATGCTGGCACTCCTTCTCTACAGGAACTATTGCTTCCAAAACAATGAGTTTCCCCAGGTAGTAGACAAAGCTTGATAATGTTGATCTGAACTACATACAAATTAAAAAAAGCCTGAGAAACTGATTTGAGAGTTTCCATTATCTATTGTTAAATTCTTCACAGAAGCTTTTTGCGAACATCAAAACCATGTTCTCTTTTCCAGTATAAAGAAAAAAATACTGGAAAAGACAACTAAGAAAGGGGAACAACAATTTAAATTAATATCCTCCTGTTTTCACTTCCAGAAAATCAACAATTACTTTGATCACTTTTCTCAACCTCCATTGTTGGAAAAGAGAAAAAAATAACGAAAACAGATCCATAAAATTCTCAGGGTCTGTAGAGTCAGATTCCCTAAATCAACCTCACAAAAATATAATTTCTTAAATCAATCGCACAAAGTTCATACCGTGGGGATATTCTGAATATTCTTGAGCCAAGCCGAGAGAGAGAGACGAAATCGCACAGCCGACGGGAAGCAGCAAGGAAAGGGACTCCAGAATTTTTGGACCCAGGAACGTAGAGACAATCGATCGAAGAAGATTGAGGAAGAGAGAAAACGGAGATAAGAGGGACAGGAGCGATGGCCTTCTGTGAAACAAAAGAGAAAATACGAGAGAAAGAGGAAAAATACGAGGGAAAGAGGGAGGGAAAGTGAGGAAATAATAAAATACTCATTTGGTGCTTCAACAGTATGTCGCCAAATATGACTAGGAGGAGAAATTTACTAGAGCTCAAAATTAAGAAATATGCCTTTGACTAGTTCAATATAGGGATTTTGTGACAAAGAAAGGTAAAATTTAGACTTGACGTTGGCCATTGCCAATGCTCTAAGAGCATTGGGTCATTCTCAAGTTTAAATTTTGGTTAAAATTTAAAGTTTTAACTAAACTTTCGAAGAGGTTAATCTAGACTAGTCATTCTAAAATTAAAATCATAATATAATATTATATATTTTAATATTTATTGTTAATTTTTTTATATTTTATAAATACACTCTATATATTAATTAATAATTTAATTTTTACTATCCAAACAAATTATTTAACATGAAGAAAAAAAGAAAAAGAAATGAAGAGAAATGAAATACTTTTTAATAAAACATTCTTTTAGTTAGTTAATAGTAACTCACCAATATGACTTTTGTTTTCTATTTACTGTAGCTCATAATTTGATTTGAAGTGATTTAACTGATCCAATATAGATTTATGGTACGTTTGGTTATCAAACCCATATCAACTCGTCACAATTTATCATTATAATTTTTTTAAATTTCAAATCAAAATATAATAAACAATTCAATTTTTTTAAATTTTAAAATAATAATAATATTAAAAAATAATATTCTAATAATATTTTATCAATTCAACTTAAATCAAATCAATTGATCATTCAAACGCATCCTTAGACTTGACTGGCATTTGGTATGGCTATGAGTATGCATGATATGAGCAGCAGCTATATAGCTCATGCATGCTACATCTTCTGTAGCTGAAAGGTATTGTTTTTGTGGGTGATGTTCTCTACGAAGAAAGCCCATGTGATGTTGCTGCTGCCTTCTTTGAGATTTATCATCCTTTCAGATTTATATAATATAGGCCGTAGGATGATAAAAGTTTAAATCATTGACACACGTACCATGTGTAGCCGCTTCCTTCTTTCCAAAAACCCCAACAGCTCAACACCATCATCATCGACCTCAATCCCATAAAAGAAATTTAGACTGTTGTTTTTAATCAGGACAAAGATATTTTACTGTTCACTGTTTACTTTTTGTTGGGAAGTCCAACCTTGAATTTGTACCATTATTTGTTTACAACAAGTCCACTGGTTGAAACACAAATTTTAATATGGGTTAGGCCATGAAATTTGTGTGTGCGCTTTGAACTTCAAGCCCACGCAATATCATCTTGTGGCCCATAATCTCATGACCTTATTTAACAGCCCCACAACAATTCTCACCCCTCCACAAACAAATCAAGATGGGTCCTGTTCAACTTTTTATAATTAGGTGATATATATGTGGTATACCCATAACCCATTGCATGGATGTCCTTTTAACGTAATTATTTTCCTTTCTTAGGCGTTATATATATTTTTCATGGAGATTATTGAGACCATAGATAAGAATATACATATATATAAAGAAAGTTCTAGATATATATATATATATATATATATATATATATAATTTTTGTGTTATAATTAGGATTGTTTGGACCTAACAATACACAAACAACACATGCCTACATACAGTCCCCATATGCTAGCATGAGATCCCGTTTGGATACAGAAACGGATTCATCTCATCTCATTCTTACAACTTTTTTAAAATTTTATATAAAATATAATAAAAAATTCAACATTTTCAAATTCCAAAAAATAATATTCTAACAATATTTTATTCAACTTTTAATTTTCATCTAAAATTATCTCATTTAATTTTACTATCCAAACGAGACCCGTCGTAGGTTTTTCGCTTCTCTTTACGACCTTGGATTAGGCGAGAAATTGAGATGGATGAGCTAGGTAGGGTTGAGTGGGCTAGGTTAAGAGAAAACCACTTACAAAGAAGGGATAGATTTCATTCGGACATTATTGATTCGATACAAGTGTTGAATGATGATATGAACCAAAGTTTATATTAGCATGAGGACCATGTCAGAAATAGGTTACAGTCGGATTCCGATCTTTGTGTGTGGGGGTGTGAAGCATATCAGAACTGAGGCCTGTTGGGCGATTGGAGCATCAATGTTATGTGCCCATGTAGAGCACATGCAAGGCTTGTTGTATGTAAGGAGTGCATCTACGTGAAGCTAGCGTGTGGACCATGTGAGCATAACAGGGCTTATCTCACATATAGTGTATGAAGTACGTTTTCCTTCCACAACTGATATATAGTTTATTCTTTGTTGATTGTTTGGAGCTAGATTATTATTTTATAATATTGATATAGAGTTTGCTTATTGATAAACATAAATTATTAATACGGCTATCACTGTAACAGTAATATTACATGAATGGGGATCATGTGGTACTTAATTCATTGCTAGGTCTCTGGTGATTTTTTGTTTTTTTTTTTTTTTTACGTTCCTGATTTTTCCCCCTACATTCTACACTTCAGGCGGGTAGCTAATGATCTCTACTTTCTTCCAATCTCGATTTTATCGGCAACAAAAATTAGGTTCAATTTTTTCCCTTACATCATACAGTCACTCTTACGTACTTCTTGCACACTCTATTGATGTGATTGGCCAAAATATTTATTTTATATTAAAAAAAAAAGTGATGCAGCCAATCACAATAATTGAGTGCATAAAGAATACGCAAAAGTGATTGCATATAGAATTTTTGTAAATAATATGTATATTGCGTTGTGAGAGCTATCCCTGTAGATCTTAACTCAATCAACATAGCTAATGTTTAAATTCAGATGGTCATTTTCTCTATGATTCCTTGATGGAACTGATGTCAATGAGTTCTTAAGCAACAAAATTATTGTTTTATTCTATAACCTAGCAAATTACGACCAAATCTATTCTATAACCTTAAAATGACAAATCATTTCCGAGCTTCCATAGAATTACCATCATACATCAAGAACAACTGTTATCCTATGTTCACTTCTCAGGAGACTTCTTTTGGCCGTCTTTAATACATGCATGCATGTGCCTTGTGGAGATACAATCAATGTATACCAACACATGGGTAGAAACTGCAGAATAACTTAGAAGGGGTTTGACTTTTGGAACATATAAACGCCAAACTACACTGAAAAAGGGAATTGAAAATAGCAAACAAATCATTAAATGAAAAGATCATTTGAGACTTCCAGATTTGAAGTGCAGAAATAATTAAACATTAAATAAATAATTAGATAACATGCTATTATAATAATTAATGCTTAATTCTCAACTAAGGCAGATATATTAAACCCTACCAAAATGGAATCCAAATGAGGCAAAACATATATATATGAATATATCTATAGAAGTTGTGTAAAGAAGCATTGGGTACAAATGACTAAAATGAATTTATTTGTACATTGGTTCTATTTTCGAACCCTCAGATTGGCCTTTGAGGCTCAGATTCAACGGCTGGAGATACCACCCAAGAAAATGGATAAGTGGGGTCCATTTTGATCTGTGTCCGAAGTATTAATCTTTGTGGAAGAAATTAAAGCCAGCATATTTGAACCAATTCACATGAACCATGAAAGTGCTATTGCTATTGCTATTGCTGATGGGTGGTGTTCTAAGACCAACACATGTATTTCTCCTTGGGCAAGAGGCATTGCTCGCGTTGGAGGACATAATTGTTTACGGAGGTTTCTCGATTTTAGGAGAATCTGTTCATAGCTCTGTCTTTTACTATATTTTGCACATCATTCTCCAGATGTATAAATACTAAAGCTACTACTAAATTATTGTTAGAGCGTTGATGACATAATCAGGATAAGTAAGCATGCACTTTTGGCAACTGGACACTCGTGCAACACATGTTGTGCATGCCCTTACTAGTATGTATGTGTGTGTATATATATATATATATTCTATATTAAAAGTGTCAATGTTAAAAGGAATAGTATTTTTTCGTCTTTCTTTTTGTTCCTATTTTACCCTTGTTGTTTTAGTAATTTCGCCCACCGCCTTACTCACTTTTTGGAGGTTCAAAGGCTTCAAGTATTGCCTTGGTCACTTTCTCTAAATCACATTTATACTTTTTATTCTTCCCCCTCTGCTATGTGCATGTGAGGGTTTTGGTAAGTGACTCCTTCTGCCGTTTGGATGATTTATGGACTATGTCCTATAGATTTTCGTACCAACCAAACCAAGACCAGATTCAATTTCTATGTTTTTGGGTTATTCAAAGGCATACATCCATAGAATGAAAAAACCAGATCAGAAGGACCCATCAGATGGCAAAATTAACAAAAGGGACACGGACTGCAAATTTTACAAGAGGGACACAGATAATATAACATTCATGAAAGACCCAAAAACCAGATAAAATTTTTCGAAATACACAAAATCCTACAAACAGATCCGAACAAATACCCATTCAGATTTGTAGAAATTCACAAAGGCATTCATAGCCATTTACACTAAATGACACCCTTTCAGATTTGTACAAATTCACAAAGGCATTCATAGCCATTTACACTAAACGAAATAGAGTGCAAAAACCCATTAAATATCTCATGACCAATAGAAAAAGCCGCCTATTCACACCCGGAAACCCCCAACCATCGTCTACAAACAGAGGTAACCTACGGTTCCAACCATTGCCTATTCACACCCGTGTGCTTCTATAGCCACTGTGTCCATCACTGACCTCTGTCTTCCCATTGGTATTTCATCTGATCTAGGGTGGTTGTGAGGTTCTCGACTACGCGAGACAGAGAAGGGAGGAGAGAGAAGAGAGAGGGGCTATGAGGTTGTGTGGCGCGAGGGATGGAAGTGAAGGGACAAAGGAAAAAATGAGGAAACCCTAGGGAAAACAGAGGTCGGCGAGGCAAAGAAGGGAGGGGAAAGAAGAGAGAGGGGCTGTGAGGTTGTGTGCGTTGCGAAGGAGAGATGTGAAGGGAGGTTTCTGTTGGGAGAAATCTTAATAGCGACTTGGAATAACCAAATCAATTACCAAACAGCGGAGATAATTCTCTCCCACTTTGTGTGAATCTGTTAGGAAGTAATTTAATAGATAATAATCTAAAACAAAATTACATACACACAAAGAGCCAATAATTTTTTTATGTGAAAAACCCTTCAAAGCAAAGATAAAAAACCACGGGACCTAGTCCAATTAAACCTTCCACTATCAACAATGATGTGTACACAAATGTTCTCTCTAGATAACACTAGAGGCATACAATCAACAATAATCTCAAGAAAACACTTTCTTGGCAACCAAACAGTGTGATAGAAGAGATTTTACCAAAGAAGATGTGGTACTGTTTACGGCTACAAACACCAGAAAGATTGCTCTAAATCCGATCTCCACCGTTCATATTGGAGAGCCTTGAGTTCTCAACGTCTCTACAAAATTTCAGATGCTGATCGGAAAGTTTGATAGAAACTGTATGGCCTGTTCTGTTTTTGACAGCCTCTGTCTTCTTTTTCTCTCACACGATTTTTTTTTTCACACACACTCTTCTGCTAATAGCAGCATCACTTAGGTTTTAGTAAACCTAATTAAACTGGGCCTAAACCCTCTCTCCATGTGGGCTTAATGGATCCACATGGGCTATTCTCCATATAGGAGGGAACCCACACAACAAATCTCCCCCTTCCCGACTATGTGGGGGGACTCACCATACCTGTTTTTGCTCTGCATACTTCGAGTTTTTGCATAGGTAGTGGTTTTGTCATCATATCTGACCCATTCTCATCAGTATGGATTTTTTCAATCTGTAATAACTTCATATCCAATGCATTACGAATCCAGTGATATCTCACATCAATATGCTTGGATCTTGAATGAAAGGTTGAGTTCTTATTGAGATGGATGGAACTTTGACTGTCACAATAGAGAGTATACTTCTCTTGTTTCTGACCCAGTTCTTCTAAGAACTTCTTCATCCATATCAACTCTTTGCTTGTTTCAGTTATGGCAATATACGCAGCTTATGTGGTAGACAAAACAACACATTTCTGTAGTTTGGATTGCCATGACACAGCTCACCCTGAATAAGTAATCAAGTACCCTGAAGTGGACTTTCTAGAATCAATGTCACTAGCCATATCTGCATCTGTAAACCCTTCAAGTATAGGTTTACCATTTCCAAAGCACAAACATACCTTGGAAGTACATCTGAGGTATCTCAAAATCCACTTAACTGTATTCCAATGCTCTTTCCCTAGATTTGAGAGAAAACGACTGACTACTCCAACTGCATGAGCTATATCTGGCCTCGTGCATACCATTGCATACATTAAACTACCCACTGCTGAGGCATATGAGACTCTTTCCATATCTTCTTTCTCTCTATTTGTGGAAGGACTTTGCTTCGTGCTCAACTTAAAATGAGTAGCAAAAGGAGAGCTAACTGTCTTAGCTTTATTCATATTGAATCTGTCGAGTACTTTTTCAATATATTGCTCCTATGACATACACAACTTCTTCTCTTCTCTATCTTGATAAATTCAATTACCAAGAATTTGCCTTGCTGGCCCCAAGTCCTTCATAGCGAAGGACTGATTTAACTACTTCTTCAGATTTTCAATTCTTGAAGAATTCTTGCCAACAATCAACATGTCATCAACATAAAGCAGTAATATTATAAAGTCATCTTTACAAAATTTCTGCACAAATACACAATGGTCAGATGTGGTCTTCTTGTAGCCTTGCTCTTCCATAACTGACTCAAATTTCTTATACCATTGTCTGGGCGCCTGCTTTAGACAATATAAACTTTTCTTTAGTCGACACACACAATCTTATTTGCCTTTCACCCTAAAACCCTCTGGTTGCTCCATATAAATCTCTTCCACTAAATCACCATGTAGGAAGTCGATTTTCACATCCATCTGTTCAATTTCTAAGTCTAGGCTAGCTGCTAAACCAAGAACCACATGGATGGAAGACATCTTCACAACTAGAGAGAAGATCTCATCAAAGTCGATACCTTTTCGTTGACTAAATCCCTTAACAACAAGTCTAGTTTTGTATCGGGGTCAGGAAGTGTGTTCATCTTGCTTCAATTTATAAACCCACTTGTTCTTCAAAACTATTTTGCATTTGGGCAACTCTACCAATTCAAAAGTGTGATTGTCATGCAATGACTGCATCTCATCTTGCATGGCATCAACCCACTTTGCCTTATGTTCATCTTCCATGGCTTCTTCATAACACTTGGGCTCTCCCCCGTTAGCCTTACGGTTTCCCTTCCTTTAAATTTCAACAAATGTGGATTTCACATGAAAGCTTTATGGATCTTGTTTCTCGGGTTTGGATGGAGGAGGCCAATGGCTTGGCTCTTCTCAGATTGGCTAGCAAGCTCAAACATTTAAAAGTTTCCCTGAAGGTCTGGAATAAGCAGGTGTTTGGGAAGACACAAGCTCATATTGCTGAACTAGAAGCACGAGTCCAGGGGTTAGAAAATAGTTTGCAAGAATTTTTTTCGCTAGACTTGGAGTCGGATTTATTGGCTTCACAATTGGAGTTAACGGTTTGGATGGATCGGGAAGAGACACGCCTAGCCCAACATGCGAAGGAGACGTGATTGCAAAAAGGTGAGGCGCATGCTGGGTTTTTTTGCGCTGTGAGTAGGAAGAATAGGTTTTTAATTAAGAAGATGAGGCTTAGGGATGAGACTCTGCTTACTTCTCCCGAGCGATCCATGTGGGTGCAATCGATTATTTTGCCAATTTCTTGGAAGCTCGTCCGCGCACAATTCTCCCAGCCTTAGCTGGTTTGGTTGATCCTGTTATTACCGATGAGGAAAATCATGGATTGTGTCGTATTCCGTTGCAGCAAGAGGTCTATGATGCGCTTTGTTCTATCCCTGAGGATAGCTGTTCGGGGCAGGATGGCTTCAACTCGGGGTTCTTTCGAAGCTGCTGGCACTTTGTCAGCAATGATGTGACGGATGCTGTGGCTGAGTTTTTTAGAGGGGGTGTTCTACCTCGGTTTTACATTGCTTCCTATTTGGTGCTTATTCCAAAAGTTGAGAATCCG
The DNA here is from genome assembly GCF_004785595.1 of Juglans microcarpa x Juglans regia. Taxonomy (NCBI): domain Eukaryota; kingdom Viridiplantae; phylum Streptophyta; class Magnoliopsida; order Fagales; family Juglandaceae; genus Juglans; species Juglans microcarpa x Juglans regia. The sequence continues at coordinate 3,093,880 of NC_054601.1, read as the reverse complement.
GGGAGCTTTGACAAATTCTGGCCAATTAGTCTTTGATCAATTATTTATAAGGTATGTTAAAAAATCCTTGTAAATCGTCTCTCACCCTTGCTTGCTCATATTATTTCTCCCGAACAGGGTGCCTTTATTCTAGGGCGCAACATTTATGAGAATATTAGCCTGACTCAAGAGTTGATTGATGGGCTTAATAAATCAACTCGTGGGGGGAATGTTGTGCTTAAAATTCATATGACAAAGGCGTATGATAGTATTGATTGGGGCTTTCTTCTTCATGTACTGGCTTCCTTTGGGTTTTCTACTTCAATCTATGATCTAATAAGTCAGTGTATCTCTACTCCGTGGATCTCTATTGTTCTCAATAGCATTCCAAAGGGTTTCTTCAAGGGTGGTCGTGAGCTACAACAAGGTGATCCTCTCTCTCCATACTTATTTATTATTGTGGAAGAGATCCTTTCACTGCTGATAAAATCTCATGTTGCAATGGGGAAAATTCAACATTTCTTTCATCCAAGGAATTCCCCTGTGGTATCTCACTTATTATATGCGGATGATATTGTTATATTTTCTAATGGGGGAAAAGCTTTTATGAGAGTGATTATGAAGATTTTGCAGAATTATGAAGCTTGGTCGGGTCAGATTGTGAACAAGGCTAAATCTTCAGTGATTTTCTCCAATAAAATTATGTTAGCAAGGCGTCGTGTGCTACTGCGACTAACAAGCTTTGTTGAAGGTAATTTACCTTTCACTTACCTCGGGGTTCTTATTATTTCGGGGTGATTGTTGACGGGCCACTTTGATGATTTAGTTTATAAAATCCAAAGCAGATTAGAGGGTTGGAAAGCAAAATTGCTTTCAAATGGTGCTTGTCTCCTATTGCTGAAACATGTGTTGCCAAGTATTTCGATTCACTGTTTATCTATTTTGCCTACGCCAAATACGATGCTAGATAAGATTAAGAGACTCATGAGTACTTTCTTTTGGGGTGTTCGGGAAGGAAAGCCAAAGAGGAAATGGTGTTTGTGGGATGTGACGTGTAAACTGGTTTTGAAAGGGGGTGTGGGTCTTCGAAATCTCCATGAAGTTCAAAGTTCCCTACATATGAAGCTTGCTTGGAATCTTCTCCAAGGTAAATCTCTATGGTCTCAATTATTCTTAGCTAAATATGTGGGTTCAAAACATATTTCTTTAGTTGATCCCCATAAAGGAACTCGATTTTGGCGCATGATTTTGAAGAGTCATCCTTTTGTGCACTCAAATTCTGTGTGACAGGTGAAAAATGGCAATCTATCTTTTTGGAGGGAACATTGGGTTGGAGAGGGTCCTTTATGTGATCAGTAGCAGATTACTAATTTTCCTTCTATAACTCTGGCGGAGTGTAAGTCTGGTGATGGATGGAATATTGATATTTTTCAAAGACTGGTGGGTTTGGAAAAAACGGATATGTTGCTTGAAAAATTGGGCAATTTAAAAAATGGGGAAGATGTTCTTATTTGGGTTCCTAAGGCGGATGGTAATTTTTCAACCAAAAGTGCCTAGGATTGCCTTCGTATTCGTTCACCTATGATCTTGTGGATGAATTGGGCTTGGCATCCTTTTATTCCCCAAAAAATGTCGGTTTTAATGTGGAAAGCTTTGCATGGCTGCCTTCCTGTGGATGATAGACTGCGAAGAGTGGGTATTACTTTGGTCTCAAAGTGTGATTATTGTGCTTTGGGTGGCTATGAAGATCAGGATCATGTCCTGGCTGTGGGTGAGTTTGCCTCACAAATATGGAGTCAGGCTTGTATTCAATTAGGTATGTCAAATTTGATGGGTAGAACTTGGAATGAGTGGATGGCGTGTTGGTTTCGTAGGGCCAAACGCTCATCTTGCCAAGGCTAGATTTTTTGTCTCCTTCCTATTATTATTACATGGCGTTTGTGGTGGAGGCGTTGTAAGGCTCGGATAGAGGGTACCATTGAATCTATTGATACGGTATGGTTTTCTATTAAATATTGGTTATCATGGGTAGCTTTAAAATTTAAAGATAAAAAAAAATCTTAGCAAAAGGGATGAAGAGTTACTGCAATCTTTGCATCTTCCTATCCCGAGCACTCATATGAGGGGTGATAGGATTGTTAGGTGGGAGAAACCGAAGACTAGTTGGTTTAAACTTAATGTTGATGGCTACTCTTTGGGTAACTCGGGTGCTTTAGAAGTTGGAGGTGTAATACGTGATCATAATGGCGAGTTATGTGTAGGCTTTTCGACGTCTATTAGTTCTAGTTCTAATAATCATGCGGAGGTGATGGGATTACAAGGCATGCCAGGCGTATGGGTTTTGATGCTATTGAGATTGAGATGGATTCAAAATTGATTATTGATTGGATTGGAAAGCAAAGGTGTGGTTTATGATATCTAGAAGACTTTTGGGAAGAAATTATGAGTTATCTTAGTCAGGTTGGCTTCACTTGTAGACACATCTATCGGGAGTGCAATGCGATTGCTGATGTGCTAGCTAAGTCGGGTGCTAGAGGGAATAATGTTATCTATTCTTCTGCGTTGGACCTTTCAAGGGAGGCTAGAGGTTTTATTAGACTTGATAAGGGCGGCTTGTCTTATTTGAGAAGAAAATAGGTTAGGTTTCTTTTTACACATCTAAATTAGTTTAATTCTTTATCCAGGCTTGTTTAGTTGTTTTTTTTTTTTTTTTTTGAGTCTTGATGGTTATTTGTTTAGGCTTGTTAGAATTTGTTTTTTTTTTTTTTTTTTTTTTTTTGAGTCTTGATGGTTATTTGTTTAGGCTTGTTAGAATTTGTTTTTTTTTTTTTTTTTTTTATTTGGCTGGTTTTATTATGATTTTTTGGCTTGTCTTGACACTTGGTTTTGGATTAGTTTATAGCGTTATAGCTTGTAAACCCCCAAGTGTAATGATGTTACCATGATATTCATCCGCCACAAGTGAGGGTTTATTAATAAACTTGGGACGGAGCTGCTATATGTGTGGCTACCGGCTCTTCTTAAAAAAAAGTGGGGCCAATAGTGCATATGGCTCTGATCATCCGTTACCTTATAGAACTATTCATATGGAGGAGTGAGTTTACTTAAAACAGTGCTTTCTTTGATCGTTTTCTTCCTGACACAGACCTGCTTATCAGTCTTTTATTAGATAATGTGAATTAAGTATCTTAAACAATTACCTCATAATTATCTACTTCTAGTTTCTGCCAATGTAAGAGCTCACCGAAGGCCAGCCTTTTGTTAGAATATCAAATATGCTATACGACTTATTCTGGAAATAACAATACAGTTGTTTGTTTAGCAAAGCATATTGCTTGTGATTTTTTTTAATTGTCCTTTTAAAAGCCTTTTCATTTCCTGAATCCTGATGCTTTGTTGGGTCCCCCCCTCCCTCTTTTTTTCTTCCTCCCCCGGTTTCCTTTTTTTGTGGGGTGGGGTTGTTTTAAATTTTCTTCCTAGATAGAGTGGTTCCCAAGTTACGTCTGCATTGCTCACTGCAGGAGATTATGTAGTAATTCTATAATATGCATTTAACCTAATAATAAACCAACAATGTAGTTCATGTTAACTGTCACAAAATCGCATGACTCAGAAATGCATGCTTTGATCTATTTCGTATTCGTGCCATCAAGACATTTCAAATGCAAGATCATCGTTTAGTTTTATGTGTTCAGATAACCCAATAGATTCTCACTATATAATCCTTTTGTAGTACTGGCTGTGTTAGATTTTATGACTTCTTAAAGTGTTCTAAGACTAAAGGCTTGTGCTCTTTCTGAAGAGGTTAGTTGCCCAAACTCTCATTTCTGTAACATGAAAATGTTTAGATCTAGATCAATGCCTTTCCATGATCATTTTGCTTTCCTTTAATTGGAGCTCCGGAATGAAAGAAGTTCAAAGCATAAATTTTTGTTGGAAATGTTTTCCTATTGGTGAATATTACATTGGGTTCTCCTTACACCCTTATATCTTGTATACACAATTTGAAGTTACTGTACTCGGTATTGTTGGAATATTCCTTCTTTAGCATGAACCCTTATGTTTCATGGTAAGGTAGAAATAGGTCTGAACGAAACTAATAGTGGAGCAGATGTCAGTTTCTGGCAAGGATGATGAGGTATTTTACCTTGGGGGAAAGCTAACAAATATTAATGCTGTGTATATTCAATTGTATTACCTGTTCCATTGTAAATGGTAAAAGAATAACAAAGATCATGTTGGACTTACTGAACAGTAAATTGTCTATTTGAACAGCACTGATTTTTTTAATGGATTCATGTACAACTCAACACAAGTAGTATTGATCACAAGTGATTGGGGTCAGCTAGAAGAACCATTTTCGACGAAACTTTTCTTATCTTAATAATTTTTTTTCTTTTTTTTTTAATTACTTTTTTCATCTTTCTTCTATTCTGAAAATCAACTTTGATCTATAGATATTTGCATTCATTGATGTGGAGAAAAATGGAACAATCACATGTAAAAACACGAAAAACATGCTAGAAAACAGAACTCAATGAACGAAATAGAGTTTGGAATGTAGAGAATGTACTTGCAGAAGTCATGATTGGAGAATGCAAATAGACCGATCTTCTCCTCCTTGCTCCTCACAAATTATCAGCTATCAATGGGGCAAGCTAATGGACGTATGGAGAGGAGAGGGGACCTAGCCTCTTATAAATAGAAAACTTATGGAGTCCTCCCATTAAGGACTCATATTCCAATGGGTCTAGAAAAATTCCAGAATAAAAACCCTTAAGTTTTCAGGCCTACATACGTAATTTTACCATAATTTAGATAGGATATAATCCTATATTACTAAGGTGCAATAAACAACTTAGTGGGTTAAAACCAAAATACCATTGTGAGCTCTATATATATATATATATATATATATATATATATGTTTAACCCGTTTTATAAAACGTGCAATCAAATGAAGCCCATATTTAAAATTATTCTAACATTCTCCCACTTGGACAAACATTGATTGCTATAAAATAAAACTTATTTGAAAAATGACTCCAGGGTTAGACTACATAGGTGGCCATACAAATATATAGCTCAAATGATAGCACCTTAGGAAACACGATCCGGTCTAACAAGAATATCAACATTGAACATGGAAGTCGTTACACCACTTAGCACCAATATGATCAAAAGCTGTGTTAATTCATATCAGTCCTCATAATGCTTCAAAATGAAGCCACATGTCTCTAAAAGAAATTCATTTTATGTCTTTTATCCATATATCTCGAGATCATAATAATATCATAATAAAATACATAAGCTAAATGCATGCTCAAAAACATAGTTTATGAATAGGGGAGATTTATTTTTTTTATTTGAAAGGGGCTGCACCCTAAAACAAATGGGTTGCCTACGTACCCTGTAAATGGATCAAGCCAAAACGTAGTTCTTTTTACATAAGTAACTCCCACTAACCAAAAACATCAAAAAAGTTTCCACAATACCCATATTAGTAACATGTGTTTTAAAAACTTTAGGAGCGAGTCCCTTAGTCAAAGGATTTGCAATCATTGCCTCTATATTTATATACTCTATCTTTGTCTGCCCTTCCTTAACTCTATCTCTGACCACCAAATACTTGATGTCAATGTGCTTGGATGCACTAGAACTTTTATTATTCTTTGAAAAGAACACCACTGCACTATTATCATAATAAATAGTAATTGGCCTTGAGATGGAATCAACAACTTTCAGTTTAAAAATAAAGTTCTTTAACCAAACAGCTTGGATAGTAGCTCCATAACACGCCACAAATTCAGCTTGCATAGTAGAAGATGCCACCAGAGTTTGCTTAACACTCTTTCAAGAAATAGCACCCCCAGCTAGCATAAAAATATAACCTGAGGTTGATTTCAAATCATCTTGACATCTAGCAAAATCAGAATCTGAGTAGCCTACCACCTCAAGGTGATTTGAACGCTGGAAAGTGAGCATGTAACCTTCAGTTTTCTTCAAGTATCTCATAACTTTCTTAGCTGCTTTCCAATGCTCTTGCCCTGGATTCGACTGAAACCAACTAAGAACACTAACTGCGTAGGTAATATCTGGTCTAGTGCAAACTTGAGCATACATCAAACTCCCCACAACACTAGCATATGGTATGTTCTTTACAAATTCCCTTTCGAGCTCATTCCTAGGATATTGAGTTTTGTTAAACTTATCTCCTTTTGTGATGGGTACATCACCAGGTGTACAATTTTGTATTTCAAACCTTTATAGTACATGTCGTATATAAGCTTTCTGAGAAAGTCCCAACAAACCACGAGCTCTATCACTACATATTTCAATGCCAAGCACAAAAGAAGCTTCTCCTAGATCTTTCATCTCAAAATTAGCAGATAACATTTTCTTTATTTCATGAAGTAATCCCAAGTCACTGCTGGCAAGAAAATGTCATCTACATACAGAATAAGAAAAATAAAGTTTCTCCCACTAGTCTTGCGATATATACACTGGTTAACTGCATTTTCACCAAAACCAAGTGAAGTTACAATCTCATCAAACTTCAAATACCACTGTCGAGATGCTTGCTCCAGGCCATATAAGGATTTATTTAACTTACATACCAAGTTTTCTTTTTCTTTCACAACAAAACCTTCAGGTTGTCTCATATAAACCTCTTCATAAAGATCTCCATTAAAAAATGTTGTCTTTACATCCATCTGATGAAACTTCAAATCATAGTGTGCTACGAGTGCCATGATAATTCTAAAAGAATCATTAGACAAAACTGGTGAAAAGGTTTCATTATAATCAATGCCTTCCCGCTGAGTGAATCTTTTTGCAACTAATCTCGCCTCCTTTCTTTCAACATTCCCTTTTGAGTCTAATTTACTTTTGAAAATCCATTTATTGTCTATGGCCTTAGCATCTGGAGGAAGTTCAACAAGTTCCCAGACTCTATTCTTTTCCATAGAATTCATTTCATCTTCCATAGCACTTAACCACTTATCTGACTCAGGACATGTCAAGGCTTGCTTAAAAATAGCAGGATCAACTATATGCTCAATATTAAAATCACTCTCTAACAAATAGACAATGTAATCATTAGGCAATGCAGACCTTCTTTCTCTTTGAGATCTTCTGACTTGTGGCTCAGAAACTGACTCAACCACTATTAGAATTTCTTCTTATTGTCCAGGTTCTTCACTAACAATTTCAATTGGCAGAGAAACTACTCTTTCCTGTACAACTGGAACTAGAACAACAACTTGATTAGGTTCAACAAAAAATTCCTTTAATACAGAACTCCCATTGACACCAACATCATTATCCAAAAATTTTGCAGTAATGGATTCAACAATTCTGGTGCCACAATTAAGAGAATAGAACTTATATCCTTTTGATCTATCTGGGTACCCAATAAAATAACCAGGGGTAGATTTTGGGTCTAGTTTCTTTTCAAGAGGATTATAAATCCTAACCTCAGCTGGACATCCCAAACTCTTAAATGAGTCAAACTTGGCTTACTGTCTGTCCACAATTCAAAAGGAGTTTTTGAAACAGCTTTACTGGGAACTCTGTTTAAAACGTACATAACAGTTTTCAAAGCTTCACCCATAGATACTCTGGCAAATTTGTTATGCTCATCATACTCCTAACCATGTCCTTTAGAGTCCGATTTCGTCTTTCAGAAACACCATTATGCTCGGGTGTTCCTGCCATGGTTTATTGAGGCACTATTCCACATCCTTGTAAAAATTTTGCAAAATCGCCCATGTTTTGACCAGACTCATCATACTTCTCATAATACTCACCACCACGATCAGATCTTACAACTTTAATACTTTTTCCACATTGATTTTCTACTTCCATTTTGAATATCTTAAATTTCTCAAGAGCTAGGGATTTATCATTAATCAGGTAAACATATCCATAGCGTGAGAAATCATCAATAAAAGTTATGAAGTACTTATTTTCACATATGGTAGAAGGTAAAGGTCCACTAACATTGGTATGTATTGAGTCTAAAATACCGTCGCTCCTAGTAGAACCCTTTCTTGTGGATTTAGTCAGCTTTCCTCTTATACAGTCCACACATATGTTAAAATCTGAAAAATCTAGAGAGAGAAGTATCTCAACTTTTACCAATCTCTCCATTCTTTCCTTTGAAATGTGTCCTAACCTCTTGTGCCACAACATAGAAGATGATTCACGGATTAAGGACCTTTTCTTCGCTACATTGGTAACACAAGAGACTTCACCAAAAGAAGCCAAAGACATTCTATATAAACCATCACATAAAAAACCATTTCCAACCAAACGAGAATTATAAAACAATTCTACTTTTCCATTACCAAATTTAAAAGAAAAACCAGATTCATCAAGTTCTGATATAGAAATCAAATTCTGTCTCATTGACGGTACAAAAACTGTATTCTCCAAAACAAGAGAAAAACCAGACTCCAAAGATAACTTTACTACTCCTATAAACTCGACCTTCACTTGAACTCCATTCCCAACGCACAAACTCACTTCATTCTCACTTGGCCTCCGTTTGCTTATGAACCCTTGCAAGGAATTCACAAAATGAAAACTTGCACATGAGTTTATCCACTAAGAATTTAAAGGCACATCCACTAAAGAAGACTCAAAACAAACAAAGGCCAATGAGGTACCTGCCGAGTTCTTCTTTTTCTTCTCCAACCAAGTTTTAAACTTAAAACAATCATTTTGCCAATGACCCTTCCTTTTACAAAACTTACATCACATTCAAGCAGGTATTCTCCGCCAACTCTATCTTTAACTGTCTCTCTCTCTCTCTCTCTGCATGATGTTTGCTTTTACTTATTTATTGTTTGAAGTCCTATGTAACCAAAGCTATGTCTTGTGCACCCCTGGGATTAGTCGGGACACTATTCTTGGACACCCAGTACCAATAAAAAATAATGTAACTAGAGCTATGTACACAACACATAGATCATTCTGATTTCAGGGCTAGATAATTGCTTAAGTTACTTTTTTGTGCTAGTAGGGCAATATAATAATTCCCAGAGACCAAAATGGGAGCACTATTTCTTTTTAGAAGGATTTCAGCCCAATGCCGATGCCAAAATCAACTGACCCCCACTGGGGTTGATTCAGCAAACATCCACCAGCCTAAGGGGATTGATAACAACCAAAACCAACTTCCTGTGGGTGCTTTTTTAATGAGGCCCATCCATTTAAACTAATGAAACCACCTAATGTCTCATTTGGCTGTCGAGAAATTGCAACAAAATGAAATGAACAATTCCCTTACAGAAACCAAGTGAATCCTCCATTGCACTTGGAGCAGAACTGCAAAATTGAAGGACTTCTTAACAGGATGCAATCTTGAATGGTATCGAAATCTTTTAGCCATTGCGGCCAATTTCACTAGACCCAAAATTGTTCACTTATGTTGCCTCCAGTGGTTGTGCCACCAATACAATCAACGAAGCCAAAGAAAAATAGAACGAGAATAATTTGCCATCGCTACTGGTGGTGGTTGCTAGCATTATCTTTAAGGAAGGAGCAATGAGTGTTGGCATGGGGAGGGGATTGGCGGGGTGGGGCGGAAAGTCTCTTAGAATTGTGGGGGGGGGGGGGGGGGGGAAGGGGAGAGAGAGAGAGAGAGAGAGAGAGAGAGAGAGAGAGAGTAAAAAATTTGGACGGGTAGTCTCCAAAACCACCTGCTTGCCCAAGTTTGGTGGATTTTTCTAGTGGGTTGCTGATCAACCCTAATTCATTTGCTCTTTCTAGGCTAATATAGAAAACTTATGATTATCGTTGTGTTATTAACTATATATTATTCTATTTTCCCATCTTTGTAGTTCTTATTTGGATCAGCACATGTCATGAAGCAGCCATTATTCAGGCAAGCTTGTGAATTATCCTTTACTCAACGCACGACTGGGGGAAATGATTACATACTGGAACATGAAGTATTGCTCTTTCCTTCCTTTTCTTTTCCTCTCTTATTTTGCCCTCCATACTCAATACTTTATTGAAGTCTGAATTGCATTCGATTTCTAATTGCTGTTTGGATCAGTTGGGAGATTTCCTTGGTCGTGGAATCCTAGACTTGAATGCTGATGAGGTGAGTCACTGATCTATCCATGCTATTATCCTCTTCTTTTGTTTTCTTTTGTGGGAATGGCATCATGTCTATTAATTATATTGAAGAGAAATATGCTTCCACTGTCAACATAAAATATCCAGTTGTCATATGTAAACTTGGTCGTGCGGGTTACTTGCAGGTCCATGGGATGTTCAATTTATTTGATTCTGATAATGATGGGAAGATAAGTAAGGATGCTTTTGATTCCTGCCTAAGAAAGAATCCTTTGCTGATAGCACATTTCTTACCTTGTTTGCTGCACAAGGGCTTCTCTTCTCAGAAGCTGGTGTTAGAACGCTGGAGGGCATAGTGCGAAGATTAGGTTGGGCTATCCAGGTAATGTCGTGCTCTTAGTTCAGCTGCTTCCGTTTTGAAATCTCCAGTTGCTGAAAAATGATGAAAGTTTTCTGAAAAATAAGGAGGCAATAGGCCTAAAATTGTTGTCACAGGAGATCCAAAAAATCCAAATAAACCAAAGGGTCCAAATTTGCAAAATAGAAACCAAAATTTCAGCCCATTTTTTATTTTTAATTGGCACTGGATGTTTAGGAACAAAGTCCCGGCTAATTTTGAGGGTGCATAGGCTATTAGTAAAGAGTTTTCTGCAAGTATACCTCGAGAAATTCAAATAGAAATTCTCTCGATCCAGTAGCGCATCTAGAAATTATTTAGAATTTGAACCTTAGACTTGTAGGGAGTATACTACCAAAATCAAAGTCTTACCACTTGTGCCAACCCTTAGGGATTTAACAGTTTATTCCAACGATTGACACCCGCCACTGAAAACATTCGGTTTGGTTAATTTGCATTCAATGGTTAGCAATATACAATACTAAGCATGATCCATCAATCACTTATTGATGAATCCATTATAATTATTGAAAGAAAAAGTAAGAACAATAATAAGTTTTTATTCTAAATGATGTGGTAAGCTTCTATATTAGTGGTGTATTTGTTGTATCAATAAATGGACATTCAAATAAAAATTTTCTTAAGAATGATTATTATTTATAGGGACATGAATGGGATTTAGGAAAAATGTGAACGGTAATCTGGAAGATCTTAATTAAGGGTTTGATGGATATATTAAGGGATGTGTAAGGGGGTTTTTCCTCCCATCGGACCGTATAACAAGCCTATGAGGGAACACTGAGAAAGTAAGTCAGAGAGCTCGGTCAAGCCCAACCAAGCCCAACAACCCTCCTATAAATGGAGCTAGTGGGCCTCTGTAGAGTACTTGGCCCGTGAGCAAGACCTACCCACGAAGCAACCCACGCATGGGGAAAGAAGACAGTAGGGCAGATGAGACTCGCCGCCCTGACACCACCCCGATGACACCTTACCCTCGGGAACTTGCATAGGCAGGTAGGCTGAAAATATGGAGAAACCTTGATCTTCTGACAACAGGCATGGAGGAGCTTAATAGGGAACATCAGCAGGATAAAGTGAGTCAGGGAGCCACACCGCATTAATGGCGCCACTCTCCGGACTCTATGCCACATTAATGATGTCGACCCAAAAGTTACGCTGCATTAAAGGATTTTGACTAGGCGAACAATTGAAGTGTAGACTCCCAGAAGCCATGTGTGAGCTGTCCCCACTCAGAAATCTAGTATAAAAGCCAACCCCCAAGTACGGAGAACTTTCATTGATTCCTTTAAGCTCATGCACAAACTACTAAGGAGCTATACTAACTTTAGCATCGGAGACTTCCCAACCTCACCCCCCACACTCCGTGTTTTCTCAATTGTGCATGTGAAAGACTAAAGACTCGAGTTGCTGGAACCCAACCCAAAGCTTTACGAAATACGACGTTAACAGTGGCGCGGTCTATGGGATCTCTATAGACTTCACGTGTCCTTCGTATGCCTGCCACAACCCGTTCTCAGAAAACTCTGGGACAAGAAGAAGCAAAGTCAACAAACATGGAAGTAAGGCTCACCGCGATGGAGCAACTGGTAGGGAAGCTAACTACTGAAGTGAAGTCCCTCCAAAAAGAGAATGAGACACTCAACTAAGGGTTACCCCACGGACCAGAGAATGAGGCAGGACCAAGCAACAGTGAGCACGTAGAGTCTAGAAATGCGTGAGGGGTAAGTGGCGTGGAGAAAAAAAGAAAAAACATGCAGGACGAGTTGCGTAACCTCAAAGGAAAATACGAATAAATCACGAGGAAGATGAACACATCATCATCATACATCATCATCATTAAACCAACTGCTCACCAGCACGGGTCTACTCCTATAATGAGGAGATGATGGTTGTGCCCTTACCACTAAGGTTCCGAGTTCCCCTCATTTACATGTTTGATAGGGCTAGAGACCCCTTTGAACACTTGGAAACCTTTAGAGCTCACATGACCCTGCACAACTTCCCAGGAGAAGTGGCCTGTAGAGCTTTCCTGCTAACCTTGAAGGGGCCGGCGAGAGTATGGTTTGGGTCCTTAGCACCCGGGTCCATAGACAGCTTTGGGGAGCTGGCCTGCCTATTCCTCACACAGTTTATGGCGTGCAGGAGAAGAAGACGCCCCATGGCGTACCTCCTTACCATCAAGCAGGAGGAAGACGAAAGTCTGAAGACATACCTATCACAGTTCAACAAAGAACGAATGACTACAGACGACCAAGACAAGAATATAACCTTGATAGCACTTTTAGGAGGAGTACGGCCCCGATCCCAGTTCATGGCATAATTAGCAAGGAGAACTCCCACCAGGCTGCAAGAGTTCATGGATCAAGCCGACAACTTTATTGACACGAGGACACACTTCGGGCCTTAACTGAGCCAATGAGGAAAGAATTGGAAATTGTAGAAAGAAGGGAAAGACACTGACCAAAGGAAATCGTGAGAAGCCGAAGAAAAGACCGAGTGACAACAGGAAAGAAAAAGCCCCTGCAAGAGGCCTAGGGTTTCGATTTGACCGGCCGGCACTCACCATCCAAAAAATTGACCATCAACCCACCCAAGAAGATAACCACAAGAGCACCAGTCGCCACTATTGTACCTACCATTAGTCTAACGCTCATAACACGGACGATTGTATTTTCTTGAAAGAGGAAAGTGAGTAGGCTGCGAGGCCGAGGCTGTAATGCTAGGCCAAAGCAGAAGTCAAGGAGGAGATGACGAGAAAGAAGTGCGGAGAGGGTCGGAAGGCTAAGGAGGAATAGAGCCCGAGGCAAATGGTAGCTGTGCAGGGACCCCTGCATAATTGCCTCGTGCACCACATCAAGAAGGACCACCGGTGGGGGAAATTAGGACTATCGCAGGAGGATTCACCGGAGGGGACGCGACCTCATCTAGTCGGAAGCGCTAGGCAAATGAGATATCGAGAAGTGTATTAAGCAGAATACCGCCCCACCAAGTACAAGATAAGCGAATCGACACCTATCATCTCCTATCGAGAATACGATGAGGAGGGGATCCTCTATCCACATAACGACGCCCTAGTGGTGATTATGATGATCGCCAAATTCACCACTAGTAGGATCTTTGTTGACAATGGCAGCTCCTCAGACATCCTCTTCTGAGAAGCTTTTACTCGGATGGGGATAGATATCGCTCGACTCCAAAAAAATCCCATGCCACTCAAGGGTTTCTCTGGAGAAATGGCCCAGCCGATTAGGACCATCACATTATTTGTCTTGGGGCGAAGCGCCCCTTGTACGGCTCCTGATGTGGTCGATTTCTTGGTGGTAAAGGTCACTTCGTCTTACAACTCCATAATCGGCATGCCTTCCCTCAACAATCTAAGGGCGGTGACGTCGACCTACCACTTGCAGATGAAGTTACTGACCTCTTAGGGAGAGGGAAAAACTTGAGGAGAACAGGTCCTAGCGCAGGAGTGCTACTTGCAGGAATTGAAGCCAAGGGATGGCAGGGTGCATATGGTCCACACCCCTAGAATGGTGAGCACCTGCGGGAAGTTTCATTGCTAGAAAAATTTATGACTTGTAATTTTCATTTTCATGTCAATGGTGTATATTCTATTAATAAAAATGTGGGTTTTTAGGAATAAAATACGTCCCGCCTACCTCGACTCGTTACTCCAACAACGTAATCCCCGTCAACGTATTCTTCATCAACGTAATCTTAATCAACGTATTTCCATCAATGAAATCTCCATCGACGACTACTTACCTCCCCGTGAGGCACCAAATTGATGAGTTACGCCTAAGACTATCTTATCCTTCTCCCGGTGGAGAGAGGGCCAGCCCTCGGCTACCAGACATTTACCTTCCTCGTGAGCGTCAACAGGCGGGAGCGGGTCCAGTCCCAAACTACCCGGTAACTTACCTCCCTGTGGGGCCCTAAAGGGGGAGATTCGCCTTAAGGCCATCTCATCCCTCTCGCGACCGAAAGCGGGTCTAGCCCCTTGGTTGCTTGAAAACTTAGGCTGACCTCCACCATGATAAAGAGTGGGATCAGCACCAGCCTTACCCAACACTTACCTTCTTAGTGATGTTAACGAGTGGAGCAGGTCCAGTCCCAAACTGCCCTACACTTACTTCCCTATGGGGGCTAAAAGGTGGGTAGGCGGCCCAACCTCCCTTGTGGGAAGAGGGTTCATCCTCTTGGCTACCCGACAACTTACTCTGCCCCATTACGGTGAAGAGCGGACCAACTGATCAGTTGTCCAACACTTACCTCCCCGCGAGAAATCAAAGCGATGGGTTACGCCCGAAGGCTGCTTTATCCCTCTCACGGTGGAGAGCAGGCTAGCCCTCAGCTGTTCGACACCTACCTTCCTCGTAAGCGTCAACAAGCGAGAGTGAGTCTAGTCCCAAACTGCCAGATAACTTACCTCCCCGCGGGACTCCAAATGGTGGGATATGCCTTAATGCCATCTTCTCTCTCCTGCAACAAAGAGCAGGTCCAATCACTCGGATGCCGGCCTGACCCAACACTTACCTTGCCTGTGATGTCAATGGGTGGGAATGGGTCTAGTTCCAAATTGCCCGGCAACTTATCTACCCGTGAGGATTAATAGGTGGGTAGTCGGCCCCAACCTCCCTCACGTGGGAGAGGGGATCCAGCCTATTGGCTGCCTAACAACTTACCCCACCCCATCACGGCGAAGGGCCGATTGGCTTCTATTACCTTCCTGGGACTACCAAAGGGGCGGGCTTAACCTAAAGCATCCAGACCGCTCCCCCGATGGAGAACGGATTTAGTCCTTCGACTAACTGACATAACGCCATCTCCAACAACGGAACTCCACTAATATTATTGCAAAGTCGTTACAAATAGAAGAAAAAAGAAATACATCGGTACAAGAGGGAAAGGTAGTTAGTTGGCAGGGTTGACACTGGTGGGGTTGTATGAGAATGTGCTCGGATCAGCTCATTCCCTATCAAGGCCCCACGCTTCAACGCCACTGGGTCCGGAGGAAGTTCTTACACTTTCAGTGCCCTCAAATTGCTTCAGGGATTCAGCAGCACGTGATCTCTCATTCTCTCCAAACCCTCCAAATAGTCGTGATTCCAGGTGTCATCGTGTCTCCACTGACTTGCTTTAACCTTGGCCTCAGTTTACGACGCCGATGAGAAGACCAAGGGAGCCAAGTACTGTATCTCTACAGGCTTGCCTCATCTCCCACCTCAGTCTACGAGGTAAATGAGAAGATCAGGAGAGCCAAATATCGTGCCTCCACGGACCTGCCTCATCCCTCGCCTTAGTTTATGACGCCAACGAGAATACCGAGGAGAGAAGGGCCTGGTTCTCCACTTCAATTGCTTTCTGGCCATCTACAATGAACGCAGCCAGCCGAGATACACCCTATTGCTAACAAAAACAAATGCGAGAATAGTTAGTATAGGATTCCTAATTGATAAGATGACAGAAAAAGAATAAACTAGTCTGAGAGACCTTGGAGAAGAAGCCCATCAAAGACTTGGCCACCTGTTCGAGAGACTCTACTTGAGCTCCTCTCACCTCTGATTGAGCGAAGAGAGGAATGACCTCCACTGAGCTCTCTTCGAGGGATGGACGGGTAGCTACCTCAACATCTTCAACTGCGCCTGAGACCCTCTTTGCAGGGTTGATGGAGGGCTGGGAAAGAAGGTGGCCCTCGATGGTGGAGCAAAGTTCCTCGCCAAGACATTGAGGTCACCCTCTCTCACTAGGGCTCTACAGACTCTCTCCCTCGGTCCTCGCCTCCAAAACCATCTCGATTTTAGCAGTAGGCGACCTTGCAACAGGCAAGAGAGAGAGAGCAGCGGTCGTCTTCTCAGCAGAGAGGCTAGGAACAGCGGCCAACTTTGGCTCTACTCCTTCCCCTCCAGAAGTTCTCCCTACAGGATCCTCGGCCAGGGCCACCATGAGCTCTACGACTGGGTTGGCAGAAACAGGGCCCTTAGGAGAAGACATCCTCTCCACACCTAGGTTGGAGCCTCGTGTACAATCATCAACAACACGCTTGAAGATCTTGACCTCTGTTGGTAGATTGCACTGTGGATGGAGAGGAGGAGATCACCTCCACGTTCAACTCAGGAGAAGGCTTTACCAGAGTTGGCCAACAAGGAGCCGGTTTCAGGAGGCCCCCATAGAAATGCTTTAAGAGCATATTGGCCACAAGGGATAATCTACGCGGGTCTAACGGCGCAGGGGGCACTGCAGGGACCGCAACTGTGATGAGCTCTGGGTTAAAGCGCCTACGGAAGGAGGAGCGGCAGGTGCCTCTGGGATGACAGGACCCTTTTTCCCCTAGCTCCTTGGTGGATTCGACGGATGGATAGATAGGGCTAGCAGTGGGGTAGGTACAAATGGTGGGGGCATCGTACCTAAAATCAGCGCCGAGGACTGCCCCAAAGGAAATCGAGGAGGGGACACTAGGCTATTGTCAGCCGTAGCAACCTTCGTGCGGAGTTTCTTTCCCTTGTCTGCAGGAGGAGGACTTAGGGAACGCTTCCAAGCCGGGCTGGCTTTGGGCTACATAGGAATGGCACGATCATAAAAAAACGGTGTGACCAAGAGGAGTAAAAATGCCCTCATATTTTCCTCCCCAAGGAGAGCATCCGAGGGGACATCGAATGGGTGATTCTTTACCCATTCTTTGACCAGAACAATACGACTTAACTCCTCGTGAGAGGCTGTCAACCGTGATACTTTGTCGTCAGGAACTACCCCCTATATGGTCCGAACGGAGAATTCACGGTGATTCATCTGCCCGATTGGAAATCCTGACCCTCGACCAGACACGAAGAAAAAATTGGAGGTCTAGTCTTTGACCTTGTGATAACGCTATTCCAAAGAGACGAGGACATGCATCGCCCTGAAATTGAAAATGTTCCCCTCACGTTTTATGAGGTTGTGGGTCAGGAGAAACTCGTGACCAGTAAGGTCAGCGTACTCCAGGTCTGATTTCAACAAAGCTCGCCACTAGAGGACACAACAACACATCAAGCATATCCAAGCATTTGGGTGGAGTTGAGAAGGGGCCAATCCGATACGATCTAGTAGGTCACAGACAGGATGAGGGAAGGGTAATATCAGCCCACAAGAGATATGCTAGGGAAGAGGGCAATCTTCGAGGCATAACCCTCATTGTCGACGTCCCCCTCACGTCGTCCAGGAGCCTAAAAAACCACATTCTTCGAGACATGAAAGGTGGAAGCGAGTGACGACAAGAACTCAGGGGTGACGTTTGAATGCCAGTTATGAACAATATAGAATTGCTCTGTGGTGCAAACCTCGGGCTAGTCCAGTTCCCCAGGAATCTTGGGTTGAACGGCCTTCTTGGGAGCCATTGAGATTGAAGTTGAGAAAAACAACAGAAAAGAAAATGAGTTGAGCAAAGAGAATGAGTCTATTAGAGCAAAAGGAAATGAAGATGTGGTAAAGGGGGAAAAGAGGGCAGAGCATGTTCATATAAAGGGAAAGTGATGGTTGGCCTTCCATATCAATGTGTCAGACAGGGGATGCGAAAGGGTTCGAATCCCGCAAAATGTGCAACACGACGAGACATGGGAAACCAACGGCACATCAAGACAAGTCTGAGGGGTCTAGTCGTTACGTCGAGAAGGGTAAAAACATAAAAAAATGGAGAATGGAAAAGAAGAGGGCTCCAACGACGAATGAGGAGAATTTAAATAGACCCTAGCGACTGTTAGCATCCCAAAGGCGTGGGAACGCACGCACCCCACGAAGCTGGAAAGACATGCTTGAATCTCGTAACATGTACTGTACGATGTGACATGAAGAGAAGGAGCCACCTGATAACATCATGAGGGAATTTGAAGGACACAATCAAGTGTAAAATCCAACCATCAGAAAATGTGCCAATAAAGTTGGAAGAGGAACCGTCGCCTGACATCGATAAATAATAAAAAAAATCATACGGGCGTAATCTATAGCCCAGAACCTGACATGTAGAAGAGCCGGAAGAATAATAACAGCCCATTTCTAGGGAAGAGGATCTCCACAGTAGCGATTGCGGGAAAATAATAACAAGAAGACGAAGACAAAGAAGAATTCTCATCGCAGTTCGATAAGAATTGACAGGATAATTGTAAGAGGGTTTTCCCTCCCATCGACTCATATAACAAGCCCATGAGGAACCACTAGGGAAATAAGTCAGAGAGACCACCCAAGCCCAGCCAAGCCCAACGACCCTTCTATAAAAGGAGCCAGGGGCCTCTGTAGAATACTCGGCCCATGAGCAAAACCCACCCACGAACCAACCTACACGTGGGGAAAGCGGACGGTAGGGGCTGATGGGACTCGCCGCCTTGACACCACCCCGATGACACCTTACCCTTGGGAACTTCCGCAGGCAGGTGGAGGAAAAATATGGAGAGCCCTTGATCTCCTGACAACAGGTATGGAGGGGCTTAATAGGGAACGACCACAAGATAAAGTGAGTCAAGAAGCCACATCGAATTAATGGCACCACTCCCCAGAAGCCACGCCACATTAAAAGATTTTGACTAAGCGAACAATCGAATTGACATGGACTCCCCGAAACTAGGTGTGAACTGTCTCCACCAAGAAACCTAGTATAAAAGCAGACCCCTAGGTATGAAGAATTCTCTCTAATTCCTCTAAACTCATGCACAAACTACTAAGGAGCTAGACTAACTTTAGCATCGGAGACTCCCCGGTTTCCACCATGCCCCCACTCTCCATGTTTTCTCAATTGTGCAAGTGAAAGACTCAAGACCCGAGTTGCTGATATCCGACCTAAAGGCGTACGAAACACAATGTTAATAAGATGCATAAAGATCATTTTCAATTTCGTCCGAATAAGATGGCTTAATTCAGAAAATAATAATTAATACATACATACATACATACAGATTTCAAAACCTATAATGTTATCTGTGTAACTAATATGAATTCGGTATGATATCATCAAACAAAGTCGAGAAGATTTCAATCTAAAAGGATGCAACAAAAGGAGGATATGTTACGTTTGGATTTTGAGATGATTTCATATAATTTGTGAATAGTAATAAAAAAATATCGAATAGTAATAAAAAAGTACTAAATAGTTTATAAATAATAATAAACTATTTATAATTAATAATAAAGTAATTTGAAATTACTTCATTTATCAAACACAACCTTGAAACATCGAGCTGGGGAATATAGCCTATGTTGGAGTAGGTAGTACGTATTGATGTTTTGGTCAGGGGTGTAACGGGTCTCGTTTTGTACATTTTTTATAACAGAACCGGTATATACCGATTTTGAAATTTTAAGAACCGATACCGGACCAATTCATAGTTCACTATAAAAATCGAAACTTCCGATTTTTCCGGTTCGATTTTTCTGATTTTACAAATTATTTGTGTTAGTAATAATATGTTTACATATACTAAGCTATTAGTCTATTTACATTATAGTATAAATACATTATTTTATAATAATTAACATATACTAGTATAGTATTGAATTAAACTATAGTCTATATAAGTTCTAGACTTTTTATATGGGTATATATGATCAAATGTGTAAAAATATATTTATAAAATATATATATTATAACTTATTATGCCAAATATATATATATATCAAAACTAAGTTTATATGAATAACTTAATATTAATGTTTACATTATAGATTAAAATTTATATGTTATATTAAAAATTATAAAATTATTTTTATATTATGCCAAATGTTATATTAATTAGTAATTGAATATATAATATATATAATATAATATAAAAAATTATAGATATATATATCGATCTAATTCAATTTAAATTGATTTTTAAAATATAAAAATTGATATTACATTAATTTAGAGTAATTTTAATTCTTAAGAATCGTAATGGATCGCTTAAACACCGGATGGTCCAGTTAATTCGATTTTCTGAAATTTTTTATTTTTATTATTTTTTTACTTTTTAAATTTTATACTCTTGTTTTGGGTTCGGTGAGAATTTGAGACACACAGCTTTGAGAGCAAGCTAGCTCGCTGCTGTTCTCACTTTTTGTCATGGACCCACCATTGCTAGTCTCACTAAAAAGTACGTTTTAATTGGTTGGCTTCAGCTAGAACGCCTAGAGGCCTCGTGCGCAGGGAATATGCTTTTATGGTAATCTTTTTCTACCGGCGTGGATTTTTTCAGAATTGTTGTACTCTGATTGTGAACAGTCGATACACGCCCCACCATGACGTTTCCCTCCCGTCGATCTATTGGAACGATGTGGAATTGCGTCTAAAATGTTAGCGCGTGGCCTTCACGCGCAGTTTGTTTCCGTACGTGATCTTCACACACCGTCGCACTCTGATAGCTTAGCCAACTACACGCGCCGCACCAGCAGACTCTTCACCCTCCGATCCTTCAGATTGGCTAGACCCCTCCTTCATTCTACCGGCTTGTGGTCCCCATGTGCTACTCAAGAGGCGTGGGTTGAATATTCCTCTGCTGCAAATTTGCCCTTCTCCTGTCAGTCTATCCTGATTATTGATTTCCTTAACTGGTGATCATGCGAGAGAGACGAATGACCTCACCAACAAATACCTCAAGACTTTTAACTACAGTGCATCCGCTTGCACTGCTTCTAGAGGTGGCTTACCTTCAAAACGTCTTTTAAGACGGTTCCCTATTTGTAAGGCTTGGGTAGAGACCAATAAATTAGTCTCAGAACTCTTTTTTTTTCACCACATTTATACTGTAGTTGTTATTTTAGAGTATTTTGTTAGGGAATCTCATTCTTTTTAACATATATCATCTTTTATTTTAATGAAATTTGTTAACTTAGAAAAAAAAAAACTATTATATCGGGACCGTAGTTTGAGAAAGATGATGTCATTAATACTTAAGGAGTTGAGTCATTATGAGGAGGACCACATCTTTGTAGCTAGGAATCTAAGCCTTTGGAAAGTCCCGAGATATTTGGCAAGTTTTGACTCTTGTGAAACCTAGCAAGGATATACATACATATATATATATATATTATATTATCAAAAAATGGAGTTTGGGGAAAAAGAATAAATAACGCGGAGGAAAGATGACAATTTATTGCCTTAACGATAAGGAACATTGCCTTAATTAATAAACAAGTAATATTTTATTGAGAAATGCTTCTTGCAACCGGTCTATACAATTGGTGGAAAATCTCCACGTCATTAATACAATACTGTATTTCATTTTTACATTAGAAGAAGAAAAAGTAAAAGAGAAACGGTAGGCCTCATGGCATTGCGCGCAAACCAAAAGATAAAGAGAGCGGAAAGCAGTGGTGGATCCCCTCTCTGTTTGGTAGATCTTTTTTTATTTTTTCTTTTTTTTTTAATTCAAGATATGAAATAAACAAAAGAAAAACAGTCGGTTGCACCATGGTTTTCATGACCCGTTGCAGCTAGTAGAATTGTATTTTATCAGCTAACTAGCTGCCGTTTCTTTTTTACGTTTTTTTTTTTAAATTGTGTATTTAG
The DNA here is from genome assembly GCF_004785595.1 of Juglans microcarpa x Juglans regia. NCBI lineage: Eukaryota > Viridiplantae > Streptophyta > Magnoliopsida > Fagales > Juglandaceae > Juglans > Juglans microcarpa x Juglans regia. The sequence continues at coordinate 3,071,885 of NC_054601.1, read as the reverse complement.
TAATTATAATATATATTATATTTTTTTTTATTCATACTAAATTAAAGTGATCATCATTTATATATTACATATTTATTAAAAATAAATAAATAAAAATCGGCCCCTTCGACATCAAACCAGCTAATTGTCATCATCATGATGATCGTTCTGCACTGATGGAATATTGTACACATTTTTTTAGTACACGAGATCAATGCATATATATGTATATTTGCTTTAGCCGAAATAATGATCAAAATAGTCGAGACAGCTAGCCCCATTATTAGCATTCATATTCATACATATCCCGCTGATAAGTTCCTTAATCCTTGTAGAACTTCCGATCCGGAAATGAGTGCAATGCACAGGGATTTAATTATTTTAAATTGGACGCACGTACGTACCAACGATAACTTCTGCTCTAATTTAATTGGGTTAATTTAGACTGATCATCAGAATTTACCTCGGAGCCATGCAATGTATCTTTAGAAACAAAGAGCCAGTCCAAGTACTCAGACTCAGTCAGATCAGGAGGCATAAGTTGAAAATCCTCCGAGCCATGCAGTTCTGTTTCTTTAGAAACCAAGAGGGCATGATCAATAAATGTTGGTGAAGAATGGACTTTATCACAGGTAGTGCTGCTGCTACCACCCTCATTATTAATGTTATTGTTTTCAAAACATGAAGATAGCTCCGAGAAATCTGTGTTGACCAGAAACCCTGACAGGAAGCTTTTGTCAATCTCAAAATCATCCATCATGAAGTTGGATAAATTATTTTCTTCCAAATTGCATTTTGAAAATTCAACTGTCATGTCGTGATTCTCATCAAGAACTAAAGAGGGATGTTCAACGACGACTGGATTGGTGTGATCAAACTGCTGCTGCTGATGATGATCGTGAGGTTCCTGTGGCCCCAAGGTACTGATCGGGATAACTTTGGTGCACCTTGTTGCCTTTGTACGTATCACGGTGCATGAAGCGCCTGCATTTGCTTTTGGTGGCTCCATTACAGCTGACGCTTTGGTGGGCTTTGGCTTTTCTTGTGCTTGATTTGAAGATGATGATGATCTACGTTTTGAGGTGGGGTTGGGGTGACCTAAGAGTACTTTCCTTCCAATGTTGGTGTTCCAGTAATTCTTGATTTCATTATCCGTTCGACCAGGAAGCCGCCCAGCTATCAGAGACCATCTGCAATGAGACACATGAGACAGGACATTCTTATCATCAATCTGCGGTTGTCTGTAAACTAAATACTTTTAATTACTTCATCACCTGTTTCCCAAGAGTTTGTGAAGCCTGATAATAAGCTCCTCTTCATCATTGGTTATGTTGCCTCTCTTAATTCCAGGTCTTAGATAATTCAACCACCTTAGCCGGCAACTCTTCCCACATCTCTTAAGCCCTGCATAACCCATTAAACTATATTTTTATTTTCTTAAGCTTAATCTACCGCAATAAAGAAAACGAAAAACACAAAAACGCATAAGGTTGTTCCTCTGTTATTTAATAGATGGACAAAAATATCTAACCCGCTCTTTTGGAAACGTTTCTCCATTTTCCTTCGCCATGAATTTTGATGTATCCTTTGAGTATTTTGTCTTCAATAGCTGTCCATGTTCCCCTGTTCAAGCTCTGATCTTTTGAACAACAAGGACTCCTTCCCATTTTAACCAATCTCCAAAAACCCTCCCTCTCTGTCTCTCTCTCTCTCCCCCCACAATTGTTTGCAGTAGTGGACAAAGAGATTGTGATCAGACTCAAACCCTCTATGATTGAAAACGGGGGGATTGTAGTGTTGCTATTTATATGAGTATTATTATGTGCAGTTGTGAAGTACATAAATTATACCGTACAGTCGCTTTAAAAAAAAGTACGAGACACTATTAAAAAATTAATTATTTTTTTATGTAGATTCTATTTTTATTCATTTTTATAAAATAATTATACAGTACTTATACAATCACAATTGCAACTATTAATTCTCTTTATATATTTTGTCACGAGGAATGGTAGAGAGCACGAACCACTGACATCATGTCCCTATGGGCCTCATGTTCCCCATCTTTAATTTAGGTCTTATTTAGCTTCAAAATAGTAATAAGAAACATGGGATCCAAAGATGCCGTAGGTTGCATATGATCAAGAACGTCGTTCGTCCGGGACCTTCAATTTACCGAGCAGCTTCTACAAATTAACACCACGTTTTGTGAGTGATGATGACGAATGTCTCTCCGTAAAATCTCTGAAGCTAGTAAAAAAACAGGCAAGAGGGGAAGGATATGTCAGGAAAAAAAAATTACCACGGCGAGAATTATAATTAATTTGACTGCAAATTAATTAAAAAAATTAAAAATGGGAAAAGATGCAAAACAATAGGAAGAAAATTTTGAAAAATATTGATTAATGATAAAATTCAAAATTATGAGGATTTTCTCGAAAAGGAAAAATCTAAATTATTGCATAAATAGAAGATTTTGGAAAAAAGAAAAAAGAGAAATGCTAAACCCACACATGGGGCTCCCCGATGATAGTTTTTTTTTAACTTAATTAGTGATTAAGAAAGTATTTTTTAATGATGTTATAAATTTTTTAGAAAAATATATATTTAAAAGTGTTAAAAAATACATAAAAAAAAAAAACACAAAAAAAATTGCAGTGTTGGGATCCCTCTATGTGGGCGTTGTAGAGCCACTAAAAAAAACTAATATTGCCCCAATCTAACAAATAAAGATTAAGTTTTTTTTTTTTTTTTTGTCAAATTGGAGCAAATTCATCTTCTTGAAGTAGTTTAACGCAATATTCAACGTAGAATTTGAATCGAATAGTACCCCATATCAATTTGTATTATATACAAAACTTATACAAATCTTTCTTGGAGCTAAACTAGCATATATTTCTAAAACAAAAAAAGAAAAACAGAGAGAAAAAGAAAATCATCATAAGTACTGCATGCACCTGCCCTTCTACCATGCATGGGAAACGCTTTTTCTTAAAGCTAACTTTCTTGCTGGTGAAAGTTCGTTGAAACTCGAAACCTAAGGACATAAAGCTATGCTGAAAAAAACCGTGATCTTTAAAGCTAGTAGCATATAGAGTTTTGTTGGATACAAGCAGTTTGACGCATCAAATCGCGTATCAACACTGACATGAATTTTTTAATTGAATAGAAAAATAAAAGAAATTTTTTTTTGAGATAATTTCTGTCTTCAATTCGTATCGTTTCATTAAACAGATGCTTACATCTCAGTATCAGTATGCGATTTGGTACGCGAACTCGCTTGCAAGAAAAATCTTCTCCTTACTAATTACCTGCATGTCGCCTTGGACCACATGCATGAACAAATTAATAGGGTTCGTGTGGTTAATTTTTAGATGCTAAATTGTATGCATGCAAGTCATGCATGGTAGGTATACATTGAAGGAAATTCTGGAGTACTTAATTGAGTTGCAAAAACAAACTGATCAGGTTGCATATATGTTTTAACTTGTAAATTTGTAGGTATGAGCTGGGAATGCTAAGCTGCTGATTCCATGGCTGCTGTCTATAGGCGTAAATTTGTGCGTTTCGTCATGTCACATGGTGGCCCTGCATGCAGTGATCAACTTGGATTAATAATCATTGCGCGCAGGCAGTGAAATCGACCAGGGCGGATCGTTTTCAATTTCCACGTCGCGTAGTCATACTGGCATGCCAACGATCGATCCTATTGGTCGTCGATCGTATATTATGGTACGATATTATTGATGATGAGGACCATATATGAGCTGCCATTTATCTGCCACACATTTATTAGAATAGCCAACAGTCTGACCTTTTTTTTTTTTTCTGTCTTTTTTTTTAACAAATAGATGAAAAATACCCAGGATATAATTCACCCGCCCAGCATTTCCCTTGCTCCGGCCCGCTTACATTTATATTATATATATATAAACATAAATATATTTATATTTTATAAATTATGTATATATAAATATATATTATAATTTATTAGACTTGTTTACAAAATATATACTAAAAAATTTAAAAATTACATAGTTTAAAAATTAATACACTATAATTTACACAAAATATGTACTAGTAAATTTAAAAATTATATAGTTTTCATATTTACAAAATTTAAATTTATAATTTGAGTCTAAAAATATATTTTTAATTATTTTTAGACTTAGAAATAATTTTTAAACCAAGTAAAATGTAGTATTTTTTTTTAAGTAGACGGAAGCGGGGCAGATTCCTAATCCGCCCCGCACTCTGCGGATGCGGGGCCGGGGGACGGAATTGAAAACCCCACCCCATGCGAGGCGGAGTGCAGGGAAGGGTGGCCCTGCCTTATAGGGGACAGGTAGCACCCTTAAAATAAACCATTGCATGGGGATGCTCCAAAGCTTTTATTGAGAAAAATATACAAATTGGTTTCTATAAAATTTATTGGCATGTAATTAATATTGTTTGGGAGAGTTGCAGACAATGAATTAAACAGAGTTCGAAACATGCAAGGAATTATAAGCATATTCTCTCCAAGGAATGAGTATATTTTCTCATAACTGATCTACTATATAAAATATATATATACACCACAAACTACGCCATCTAATTATCATTTACTATAAATCCAAAAGATTGTAATTAGCCCCAAAAAAAAAAATCCAAAAAATTGTTTTTCCCCCAGTACCTCTTTTCCGTCCGTTGAAATCATGAGATCACTCCAAAAGTCTGAAGGCAACGTCTTTCCAGAAAGAATTAGCTCAATAATGCAAATCCCCTGTACTGTGATACGTACAATTTACAAAGGCAACGTCTAGGTGCACCAAAGTTATCCTGATCATGAGTGCCTCGGGGCCACAGGAACCTCATGATCACCATCAACAGCGGCTTGACACCAAGCCAGTCGTCGTTGAAAGTTCCTCCTAATTAGTTCATGATGAGAATCACGACACTTTGATTTTCCAAAATACAATTTGGAAGAAAATAATCTGTCCAACTTCAGGACGGATGTTGAGATTGACAAAAGTTTTCTGTCAGATTGTCTGATCATGAACACGCTTTTCTCGGAGCTATCTTGTTTTGAAAACAATAACAAGAATGAGGGCGGTAGCAGCACAACCTCTGATAAACACCATTCTTCACCATTCTTTTACGGCTTGCTAGCTAGCCTCATGTTTTGACTGCATTTTCTCATATTGTAATAATTAGTATATATAGTTATATATCCATAAACTAGAGATCAGTACGTAGAGAGCCAATTTAAAAAGAAAAAGAAGAAACGCGGCTAGCTGACATATACTTGTCTATCAAGGCCAGCAATATTATTCTAATTAAATTACATCGACCAGAAGAAATATATATACAACAGTACGTACGTACCGAGATCAAAAGAGACAAATATTATTTGACATTGGAAAGGTATCCTATGATAGTTTTGTGGCAGGTTGGAGTTGTTTAATTAGATCTGTAGGATGCAGGTCATGTGGTTATGGGCCCATCATTTATTTTTACCATTTATATATATACAGAAATTATATGACAAAGATAATGATGTCAGGCCAACATATATTGTATCTTACATGCGCATGAGCTACATATGGGTCTAAAATATTAATTGGGTTTGCAACGAAATGTACGTTAAATACAAATTAATGGATGATTATGGTTTGTCCTAAAGTACTTGATTTGCTTTTTAATTGAATTCTGTAGTACTCATTGTAATTGTAAGACTGATCAAATAGTTAGCAGCAGCTTGGCGCTGCATGCCCTTAATTATGAAAAATAAATAAATCAAAACTTAAATATGTGACAAAAACTTTGAAGTCATGTAAAGAATAAAAAACTAAAATAAAACATAAGAAGAAGCTAGCACTCGGCCAGGTTCCAAGTTCAATTAAAAAGGGGACCAACTTTGTGTGTGTGTGTGTGTATATATATATATATATATATATATATATATATATCATGTAATCCATTTCATACTTAATGAATACTAATTAAAAAAAATCAGGTTGGGTCGATCGGCCATGCATATAAAAATGGTATCTGGAAGGAATGTGGATGATCTTTATAAGACCTTCCTACAGTTTTTCTCGAACTAAATGGTAGTCCAATTGGATATGCTTTGTCCTCTCGTGGTGTACTGGGTTTGATGCAATTTCAGAAGCAGGTTTATTGTCTGTGTATGGCAGTGTAGCTTGAGTATGTTCAAAGTTTAAATCAGACAGCAAGTAATTTAACCATTGAAGTTCACAGGTAGTTGATGTCAATGCTCGATACTCAGACTCTACAGAGGACCTACTGATTGTGGGTTGTTTCTTTGATTTCCAAGAGATGAGAGAATCTCCTAGAAATATTGCAAAGCCAGTGACACTCTTTCTGGTATCAATGCAGCCGCCTCAATTATTATCTGAGTAAGCCTTTAGATGCAATGGAGACTTAGTAGATAAGAAAATTCCTTGGCCTGGTGTTGCCTTAATGTATCTGAGAACTCTCTATGCTGCCTTGAGATGTAAGGTGCTAGGATTAGCCATAAATTGACTCAATGCCTATACTGAATAAGCAAGATTAGGCCTAGTAATTGTTAGATACAACAATCGACCCACTAGTCTTCTATAAGATGCTGGATCAGATAAAGGGTATGATGAGTCATTTGCAGTCAGTTTCAAAGTTGATTCCATAGGAAAAGCAATTGGTTTGCATCCAGAAAAACCACTATCTTGTAGAATATTGAGGGCATACTTTCTTTGACATAAAGTAATGCCTTTGGCTGACCTAGCTACCTCAATCCCCAAAAAATACTTCAATTCACCCAAGTCTTTTATTGTAAAAGATTTATGCAGAAAATCCTTCACATCAGATATAAGCTCTAAGTTGTTGGAAGCAACAATAACATCATCAACATATATCAATAGAGCAATGAAACTATTTTCAGTTTGCTTGATAAAAAGAGATGAATCTGACTTTCCTTGAGTGAAACCAAATTGAAGTAATGAAGTGGACAGTTTTGAAAACCACTATCTTGAGGCCTGCTTTAGGCCATATAAACTCTTTTTGATTTTGCATACTCGAGGGTCATTAGGTGTAGAAAAACCAGGTGGTAGCTGCATATATACTTCTTCATTTAAGTCTTCATGCAAAAAAGTATTATTTACATCAAGTTGATGTAAATACCAATTGTTTGATGCGGCTACAGCTAGTAAAGTTCTCACTGTTGTCATTCTAGCAACATGTGAAAAAGTGTCTAAGAAATCAAGTCCATCTTGTTGAGTGTAGCCATTTGCTACCAATCTAGCTTTATATCTATCCAATATGCCATCAGCCTTAAATTTTATGCAATAAACCCATTTGCAACCTATTGTTGTTTTGTTAGGAGGCAAAATTGCAAGTCCCAAGTTTTATTAGTTTCAAGGGCTTTAATCTCATTTGCCTTGGCTTGTTGCTATTGAGGTTGTGAGATGGCTTGTTTAAAAGTTCTAGGTTCAGATATAGAGGAGAGAACATGAACAAAAGCTTTGTGATTGTTGGAAAGTTTAGAATAAAAAATGAAATATAGAATTGAGTAAGGTTTACCTAAAGAAGGACATCCAGGAGGTTCATGAACTACTGAAGATCTTTTAGTCGAATTACCACAATAATAGTTCTGCAAGTATTGAGGAGAATGCTTAATTCTTTCAGATCTTCTCAGATTTGTAGGTAATGGATTTGTAATATTAGAATATGGTAATGAAACAAAATTTTCTGTAGAAGGTGAAGGAGAATTCTCTGTAGAAAATGAAGGAGGATTCTGTAGTAGGACAATCATATATTTGGGGAAAATTAGGGAAGATAAATGGGATATGGATACAATTAGGAATAGATGGAAAAATGGATTCATGAAATATGACATTTCCGGATATGAAGGTTTTGAGAGTAAGTATATCAAGCACTTTTTATCCTTTTACATATGATGGATAACCAAGAAAGATGCATTTGGAAGCTTTAGGTGAAAACTTCCCTCGATTGTTTTTAAGTGTGCTTGCAAAACACAAATATCCAAATACTTTGAGGTATTTTTATTTGGTTGTTTGTGGAATAAGAGATAGTATGGTGATTGAATATTTAAGATTAAAGAATGAGTACAATTAATAAGATGGGTAGCTGTCAGAACACAATCTGTCCAGTAAGATAAAGGTAGATTGCTTTCGAACGGAAGGGCTCTAACAACATTTTGTAGGTGTTGATGTTTTCTTTCAACCCTACCATTTTGCTGTGGAGACTCAACACATGATAATTGATGTATTATTCCATACTCTTGATAGAAAAGAGGCATGTTAAGCTTCTGACCATTATCTATTTGAAGAGTTTAAAATTTGTGTTGAATTGAGTTTGAGTCAACTCGGTGGCCACTAGAACGAAAGGAATCACGTTCTTCCACAAATAATACACATACAAGGCCGGTATGTGCATAGAGGATCCCGGCCTTTTGTTTTCTAGCCACCTACGATGTATATCGATGAAAACTATTCATCTTCCTATTTTCTATCAAAAATCTTTTAAACTAACATGGAATAAAATTATTAAACGTTATTAAGTTGTGTACCTCTTAACTGGAAGTAGTATTTGACGGTGGCGGTGACGACGGCGAATCAAAAGCAGGAGAAGCGTTTGATGTCGTACATGGAGAGTTTAGAGAGAGAGAGAGAGAGAGAGAGAATGTGATCGATCGGGAAGTTCAAACATTGTTTACATGTGTTATACCGTTCAAACGTAAGTTTTACTTTTGAACGATACAGTTCAAACATTAAAATGAAACGTTTGATGGATGTTTCATACGAGGTACTGTTTGAACGTCAATATTTACCGTTCAAATGGTACCTCGTATGACTCCCAAATATGCCCACTCATACATTTTTATTTTTTTATTTTTTGTTTTTCTTAATAGTTAAAGAAGTGACTATCAGTGAATTTATATATATTTTTATTTTTTCTTAATGGTTAAGGATGTTTAAAAAATACTGAAAGAAAAACAAAATAAAGAAGTCATTTGCACTAGTTTTGGAGTGAACATTTGGCGTGCACCCTAGCATTGTGTATAAAGCTAAACCGCCAAGACTTGGGTCCCAATGGTGTCTACTGACACATTTTTTTGTTTAAAGATATAAAAAAATGTATAAAAATAAAACATAATATAAATAAAAAATCATTATGCCTTATCGGTAGAATTAGTGCTACACCCTCGGTGGATCTAGCACGACTCTACTACTAATATTATAGTATAGTAATATACTATAATATTGGTATACTACTATACTACTATGTATAGTAAAATCATTATACTATACTATACTATACAATACTATCATATAATAATAGACTATACTATACAATACTAAATTATACTATACTATATTAAACTAATACTTTTATGACAATTATACTAAACTAATACTAATACTATATATAAATAAATTAATAACTTTATAAATCACTATAACTATATTATAGTATTAGTATATATATTATACTATACTAAACTATAATATACTATATATAAATAATAGTGATATACTATACTAAACTATACTATACTAAACTAAACTAAACTATACTATACTATCCTATACTACGTGAAGAAATGATCCACGTGATCTTTTTGAATGCCTATATACGGTATATATCCAAGAGGTTCAAACAGTACTATTATATTCCTAAAACTTGAAAATTCGTACAGCCAGCGAATCAGGTTTGGAAGGTCAGCAATTATGATTCAGCATTGGTGTATAATTTGTCCTATTACATGATCTTCTGAAAAAGTCACTTTTTAATATGTGGCCTACCATGCGCATGCTGTGCAGAGAACGTCGACAGAGAGAGACTTCACGACCATGCATTAATATGTTCAATTGTATGATCACCTTTAGCAACATTAGACTCAGCCTCACGTACCTGTACTGCATGGTCCACAATTACATTAATGTGAATTCTATGTAACTGACTTTGGATGAATAAATGTATTTGATTACGAGCTGAAAATGTTTTCTATTTCTTTGTGGTGTAAATTTTTTGTAAGACATAATCTATCTTATTTCAGGTCAGTCACTAAATATATATATATATATTTAGTGACTGACCTGAAATAAGATAGATTATGTGTTACTAAGATAAATTAAGTGTGACAATGAACCCCAGCCAAAATGGTGAAGAAAAAAAAAATGAACCAAAGAATCTTTGCGGCGAATACAAACTCATTGGAATTAACCAAATGTTAATTTTAAAACAGTATTAGTGGCGATCATTTATCGCCGCAATTCATCATTTGCAGCGATTTATATGCGCCACGGAACTATACCGACGACTAATTAAATCGACACGATTAATTTTTTGCGGCGATAGCATAGTTTTTGCGGTGATTTTACGTCCGTTGGAATAAGTTCAAATGCAACGAAATCTCAATATCACTGGAAGAAGTAAACTTTTTTGAGGCGATTTCTTAAATTATTTGCGACGATGTTAGTCGTTGCTTTTGACTTTTCCCAACGATATTATACCAAACAAACACAGTCTTTTGCGGCGGCTTTTGACATTATTTGGGGCGAACAAAAATCGCTAGAAAAAGTATGTTTTTCTAGCGAGTTTTGTCTTTCACTGCGATGAATCAGAAAATACATCTTTATTTCGTCGAAGATGCAGCGATTATAAAATCGCCAGAATTGATCAACTGCAACGATTTTGGGATGTATTTGCGTCGATTTTGAGCACTGGAAAAACCCTTTTTCTTGTAGTGCATATTACATGTTTTCTGATCTGAACCTGTGACATGACAGAAACTGCTTTGAAGCTATGAATTAATCTCACCCCATGATTAGCCACTTGAATAGGACTCAGTCTAACCTTCTCAAATTCTAACTTATTTCTCCTAAACCAAAAACCCCATGCTAAACAGAAAAATTGGGCCAACTTATCATGATCCAATACTATACTATACTACATGAAGAAATGATCCACTTGATCTTTTTGAATGCCTATATATGGTATATATCTAAGAGGTTCAAACAGTACTATTATATTCCTAAAACTAGAAAATGCGTACAGCCAGCGAATCAGGTTTGGAAGGTCAGCAATTATGATTCAGCGTCGGTGTATAATCTGTCCTAGTACATGATCTTCTGAAAAAGTCACTTTTTAATGTGGCCTACCATGTGCATGCCGTGTAGAGAACGTCGACAGAGAGAGACTTCACGACCATGCATTAATATGTTCAATTGTATGATCTACGTTTAGCAACATTAAACTCAGCCTCACGTACTTGTACTGGTCCTCTACAATCTCTCTCTCTCTCTCTCTCTCTCTCTCTCTCTCTAGATATATATATGCACTTTTTCCCCTTATTCCTCTAATAATTTCCGAGTAAAACAAAGCTGGGTTTAATTTTGGTCTTAAACAGAAGCAAACACATGTAGTAAAAATGTCAACTTAGAGGTGTAAAGTTGGGAGTGTCGGCCGCAGCGCCTGTATTTGCTTTTGGTAGCTCGACTACGTACATGCAGCTGAGGCTAATTTGGTGGGGTTTGGCTTTTCTTGTGCTTGTTTTGATGACGATGATCATCTCCATCTTGTGCTCCTGATCTTCATCATTGGTTATGTTGCCTAGCTCTCTTAATATTAGGTCTTAGATAATTCAACCATCGTAGCCGGCAACTCTTCCCACAGCTCTTAAGCCCTGCATAACCCATGCATTAAAATATATTTTTATTTTCTTAAGCTTCTACCTCAATAGAGAGAGAGAGAGACGATGTAAAAAAAAATTGATGCCGGCAGAATTAGAATTATTTTGACAATTAGTTAATTAACAGAAATTAAAAATTAAAATTGAGAAAAGATACAAAACATGAAGAAAACTTTGAAAAATATTGATCAATGATCAAATTCGAAATTATGATAGTTTTCTCAAAAATGAAAAATCCAGATTATTGTATAAAAATTAAATACGTAAATAAACAAAAATTCTGTAAAAAATCTGGTCAAAATCGAAATCATGATCATTTTCAAAACTTGAAACGAAATATTTTCTAATAAGGAAAAATTTAATGTAAATAAAAGTTTTGGGAAAAAATAACTGATATTGCCCAAATCTAAAGAAGATTAAAACATGTTTGGGTGATGAAATAAATGATATGAGGATTTTGTAAATAGTAAAGAATTGGAGTTTTGTGAATAATAATGAAATGGTTTGGGTTAAGTTATTTTATTGAGTTTTAAAAAATTAGAGAAAAAATTTGGATAAAAATATTAAAAAGTTAAAAACTTGTTTGAATACAATTTTTTATTATTATTTTGTTTTAAAAATTTTAAAAAATATTTATTTTTTATGTTTTGTTTGAAAGTTTGAAAAAATTGTAATGATATAACCCAGATATCCCAAATAAATTTGAAATTGTACAAAAGACTTATAAAATTTAAATTATAGATTGATGTTCTTGATGTCGTACATCATATTATAAAATTACTTTTATTATTAAATAAACTTAACATATTATATTTAGACACATCAATTTATTTTTGTAACATCTTTCTTCGAGCTAAACTAGCATTTCTAAGAAGATTATAAAATTTACTCAAAAAAAAAAAAGAAAAAAAAAACAAGAAGAAGATTATAAAATCATCGTATAAGTACCGCATGCACCTGCCCTTCTACCATGCATGGCAAACGCTTTTTCGTTAACTTTCTTGCTCTTGGAAGTTCGTCGAAACTCGAAAACTAAGGACATATATAAAGCTATATTGCTCCAAATTTGATAAAAAAAAAAAAAAAAAAATGTATCTTTACAGCATAAGTTATATATAACATCAATAAAATTATAAGATTTGATTATATATTATATATGGCTACAAAGACACCGTACCATGTCTCTTATCATTCAGGCCACAGTAAATTTAAGAGTAATTAATGCTATTTACAGTTATAGAGTGTGTAAGTACTGTATAATCGCTTTGAAAAAGAGTGGCGTCTGTAAGAGTTTTATTTAAACTCTGTGTCTCACACACCCATCTTGATAGAGTTTGGAATAGTTCAAAACTTATCAGTTAATAAATGAGTTATAATGGGATAAGAAAACTCTTAAGAGATAAGATTAACTCTATATCTCTAATCATAGTCAAACACAAAGTCTTAGATTTCTTGATGGTCAGAAGTCTATAAATAGTATTGATGGATTACAGGGTTCTTACCCAGAACATCAGAGTACCTCTAGCCATGTATTGGAACCAAATGAAAAATTATTCATGAAATTTTTTTTACAATTTATGGCATAGAATTTGAAACATAATTTGTGACATAAAAATTTGGAAAATATCTCAAAGAAAAGTTGTAGAGATTAGTAAATAAATTATTTTCCGCATTTAGATTTTCTAATCTCAGAATGTGTATTGATTTGTATAAAAGGAAAACAAATCAAACATATCAAGAAAGATGGTATAAGGAATAGAGAATTTCTTGAGATAATGCATATAGGCGCATGAAAACCTTTTCTCTATAATGTTTGATAGATATAAGTATTTCATTACTTTCATAGATGATTTTCATGGTATAAATGTATCTATCTGTTACATGAGAAGTCTCAAGCCATTAGTAATTTTTGAGGCACTTCTCATGGAGAGGAAATGCAGCTAAGTAGAAATGTGAAAATTATCGAATTGGATTGAAGTAGTGAGTGCCAAGAATGTATTATGAGTCAGGTCATAAAGCTGACCTATTTTATTAACTTCTTGAGAAGATGTGTAGTAAAATTATTAAATACAATGGTATATATTTTAAATTGTGTTCCCAATAAATATTCTTAAAGACTTTTGAGTAGTGAAACTTGATTTAAGGCTTATACATGTATAAATAGTCAATTTAAAGTAAGGTTTTATAATTCAAATGAAAGAAAGTTGGATCGTATAATACTTAATGGGTACATTATTGATTACTCAGGGAGATCCAAATTATTTAGGTTGTATTGTCTCTATTCATAGTTTGAATTATGAGGAAATTGAAATATCAGATTCCTTATGGTTGGCAAAATCAGTGATAGTATAGTAACTAGAGATGTGATTATTGTGAAATACATTCTTGTACTTCGAAAATGCTTATAATTCATTTTATAATTATCTTAATGATAACATGAAACAACAAATAAATGATCATCTACCTCATCAGAGAAACACCATTGAAGAATTGGCCATAGAGACATCAAAACAGGTAACCTCATAAGATGTTCTTGATTTGATTTTTGGTTAGGTTGCGCGATGTATTTTCAAAATTTGAATTTGACATAGAAATAAATAAAGGTTCATATATGTTTTCACAAGTTATAGAAATAAGTGATTTTATAAAAGACCGATGCATAAAAGAGTGATTGAAATCCATGAATTAATGTAAAGTCTGTAATTTCGTCTAAATTGTCTTAAATGTATAAAAGTCAAATGAAAATAGGAGTTGGAGACAAAACTCTGACTTTAAAGGCAATGATGAATGATATCGAGTCATACTTGTAATTAAGGATTTTACTCAAAAATGAGCATTAATTAGAAAAAGATTTCTAATAAATTTGAAAGAACTCATTAAGAATCACTATGACATGAGTAGCTCATTATGGTCTAGAGTTAAATCAAAGAGATGTGAAAACAATTGTAAAATGCAAATCTAAAGTCTACAAGAAACGAATAAAATGATTACTTAGAAATGTAACATGTTTTGAAAAATTTGTATATAAAATTTGATAATACCAATACTGTTTTAGAATTAAGAAAAATATTGTTAATACATATACCTTTAAGTCAGTAAGAGTATATTTGTATTTATGGTCATGCATGTATATGACTTTTAGCAAGTATGAATTATGGTTTGTAGTATGACATTAAAGTTGTCTCTAAAAAATTTTAAAAATAAAATTTATGAACGAGACATATTTCGTAATTGGGATTGAATCTTAATACCAAGACGATGACTATTAGGATTGTCTTCGTATAGTTGCATAGAGTTTTGGAAGATTTTACATGAAGAATTGTTGTTCAATAAATGCTTTAACAATAAAATGTGGCATGCTCAGTATTTTACAGTTTCCTCAAAATGATTAGATTATTAAGAAAATTTTATATATGATTGTTATAATAAATCTAATTATTGCACAAACTTGTATAAGGTTGAATGTCAGTTTTTCAATTGACATTTTTTATTGTTGCTAAAGTAGCCCAAATATGTTTGATCCAAAAGCTGTGAAAAGAGTGCAAAGTTATTTGCAAGAAATTAAAGACTATATTGTTGCTTTAAGAAAAACTGATACTCTTATGGTAATTAGATATTCAGACCCTATTCTGTGGGATTACTCTAATGATGAAAAATACAGTTATGGTTATGTATTTTGCTATCTAATAGAGTTATTTTATGGAAAAGTATGAGGTAAATCTCTTACTGCTTCATGTGCAATAGGGACTGAGTTTGTGGTATGCTTTGAGGCCACAATGTATGATATCTTACTAAGAAAATTTATCTTAGGACTTGGAATTGTCGACTTATAGCCAAGCCGCTAAGAAAGTATTGTAAGAATTACTCAAAATATGTTTCTCCGAATGATAAGTATTTAATGAAAATTTAAATACATAAGTGTTAAGGAGAAAGTACAAAAACAAATATGTCCATAACAATAATGTATTAATGATTATACTTTAAAGGACATGTTGAAAAGATGGGTCATACGCTTATACCCATGATGTGAACATGTTCAAGAGATCATTGATATGCTGAGTATTTTGTTACTGAAAATTAACAGATATATATTATGGTTGTTTCTGTTTTCTTGTCTTTCCACTTTATATGTACATTAAATGGTGTGAATGAATGATGATAAGATAATGTCTACAATAGACATGAATTGGAACCTAAGATATTACAGTATTAGCCTTAATTGTCCCAATTAAAGATCGTGTTAAATTAAGTTACTAGTGTTGTGGTACATGGAAGGAAATTTGTTGATCATATAATAGAGGACCGCCATGACTCGCATTGGTAACTGGTTTGACATTGATATTACGGAATTCATAAAATATATTTTGAGTTATGAAAGTTTCAGGAAATGAATTTGCGCAATATAGTTAATTTCCGATGATAAACCCATGAAAAGAAAATATTATTTTATGGTCATATGGGCCAAGTGGGAGAATGTAAGGTTTTATTTAAACTTTGTGTCTCACACACCCATTTAAAACTTATCAGTTAATAAATGAGTTATAATGAGATAAGAAAACTCTTAAGAGATAAGATTAACTTTATATCTCTAATCACAGTCAAACACAACATCAGAGTGCCTCTAGCCATCGGGAGACACTTGTGAGGCTAAGTTGCTAGGGTGATTCTTCTCTCATAGTCAGATCAAATTCTTCATCAAACAGATAGAGAAAGGTACGTGTTTAATTATCATTATTTTATAATTGTGGATCATAGAAAATCAAAGATCTAATTATTAATGTTCATGTTAAAATATTTAACATGATCCACTATTAAAAAATTAGTTTTTTCATGTAGGTCTTGTATTTACTCATTTTTTTAAAAGAGATTGCGAATATTTTGTGCACTTCATGATTACAAATATCCTTGCTCATAGATTAATGGGGTTTGTATGGTTAATATTTAGATGCCAAACTGTACGTATGCCTGCCATGCATGATACATTGAAGGAAATGGAGTACTTGAGTTGCAAAAATAACTGAGTTTGTGTTAAATTCAAAATTTTTAAACCCAAAGATATACAATAAGTAACTTTGATTTTGTGTATGTATATCTACAAATAAAAAATAAAAAACAAAATCAGAATTAAGAATCAGGGGAAGCTAGGCTCTTCAGGCTCCCCGATTCCATCACTGCTGTGTGTGTTGTTTCGTCACATGGTGTCATGCACTGAACTTGGATTCATTGGACTAACTTGAATATTCCAATTTATAGGGGGAAGATTCTGGAAATTGGCCAACTATATATTAATACTAATATAGTTAAAGGTTGTACAAGTACCGCAGATTCCTTTTAAAAAAGACTGCATTTCACCATTAAAAAATTAATATTTTCTTGTAGACTTCATATTAACTTATTTTTTTAAAAATAAGTAAAATAAATATATGACACCTGCACACTCTATAATTACATGAAATATTATTTCTCATATATTGGTCATCTTATGAGGAAGTACATTATTACTAAGGACCATATATGATCATCTATCACGCATTTATTAGAAGGGTGGTGCTACACCCACCAATGATCGGTACTGATCAGTGTTATTATTATTATTATTTAAATATTTATGTGTGTATTTTTTTACATACAAAAAGATAAACATACATAAATACTTTAAAAAAAATACTGATTAGTACATTTTATCGGTACACTTTATCGTTGTACTAAGCATTTTCCATATTAAAATAGCTAACCCTAGTACCTTTTAATTAATAAACTAATTCCAATACCTTTTATATATATATATATATATATATATATATATATATATATATATATATATTGGAGAACCTTAAATTGTACCCAAGATCTTTTATAGTTGATCTTGATCGGAGCATTCTTAGCGGTTTATGAATTGGAAAAAGATTTATTTATAATTACTTTACAATTACTTTACAACTATATATAAATGAAATGAATTTTATAATATTGAAATTTTATTTTTAATGGATATGATTGTATTGGTTAATTGAAAATGAATTGTAAAATAGTTTTGCTACTCATCATCTTCACACATCACAAAATTTTTATTTTTTATTTAAAAAAAAATTGATTTTATTCTTTTTAAACTAATTGAATCATTCTAGTTATCATCCATATACCACAAATTTAATAAGAGAAAAAAAAATGTAATGTGTGAGATGATGAATAGAATTTTTCTTTATAAAATAGTTGTAAGGAAATTGTAAACGTGAATAATGGTCCAATACTTTATAATCCATGTTCCAACTTCCGCAGGTTATTTTTCTCAATTCTAACTACTTATGTGATAAAAATTGATTTATATATATATATGAAAAAATGGAATAAATTCAAGAACTTTATTCCTTTACTAATAACGCTTAATACCAGCTTATAGGTATCAAAATAGATTGTTAACTAAAAGAGTATTGTTAAAATCAAGTTAGAACATACAAGTCTCGTACAGCTTTCTTGAAAGAATTTTGGAGATGCACGGTATAAGTAGGTTTCTACTTTTGATAGTAGTTTTTTTTTTTTTTTTTTTTTTAAGAGTTTGCATGTGACTTGTATACTTTATACTGATATAAATTATTTTCTTAATCTAAAGAGTAATGTACATGACATCGTTGCAGTACCATGTTACATGATTTCCTAATTAAAATATGGACTAACCTAACATTAGAAAAGGAGGAGTTGCCTTTTACGGAAAAACTCTAGGCCGGTCAAGTGAATAATTTACTTTTACACTAGCCAATACGAATTCGCCACATAGGAGGTGCATGAAAGACAAATATACACCCACACGCAGACCATTCTCCTTCCCCTCCCTCTCTCCCCCGATTTCTTCTTCCCCCTTCCTTCCGATTTCAGATCTTCCCCCTCCCTTCCTTCCCCCTCCCTCTCTCCCACGAATTTTTCAGCGAGTCTTGACCCCTCAAACTTCACCGGCGGCTTTTCCTTTCCCCACCCCCTCCCTCGCACGCAGCACCAATTGCAGCGAAGATCTTCTCCACTAGGAAAAATTTATTCTTCCCCCTTCCTTCCTCCTTCAGTCTAAGGAAAAGAAACAAAGCCAACGGTTACTACTCCGAGATGGTTTGCTTGTTCCTTGTTCTCAGTGATGGGTTGTGTTTATTGGAGGGTTTGTATCGGCGGAAGTTACTACTACAAGAATCAAAGATACCCAAAATGCGAGCACGGGGGAGATCAGCGTGTTTTCTCCGGCCTCTTCCGATGATGGCAAAGGGGCCAAAATTAGGGACTAGTTCAACCGCGAGATTAGGGACTAGTTCAACCGTTTGGTACTAACCTGGATGACCATTTCTTCGGGGTCTTTGATGGCCATGGAGAATCCGGAGCTCAGTGTTCGCAATTTGTGAAGCGAAAGTTATGCACGAATTCGGGGTCTTTGGGTTTGATATATGCTTTATGCGTGACATTAATTTTCTTTTGATGCTCCAATAGACCAATTGGTGCTCGATTGAGGAATTGGATTTATGGGTTTGATTTATGCCATTTTCTGTAAGGTCTTTCCCAATAACTATGGGGCTGATTTATGGGTTTGAGGCTGATTTATGTCTTTCTCGTATGCAGTTTATTTCTTTTTCTAGTTGGAAGTTTTTGTTTGTTAAGAGAAGTGGTAATGATCCAGCTCATTGTTTAGCAAAATCTTCACTTGAGTTTGATGAGGGTGCAGTTGGACTGGATTTGAGTCCAGGATGTAGTCATGTAATCTTTAAAGTTTGAAGTTAATATAGTTATCTTGATTTAAAAAAATAAAAATAAAATAAAAAAACTATGCAAATTTATGTTTCTTTTTGCACTCGGTAGTGTGTTTTTTTTTTTTTTTCGTCTCTAATGGGTTGTGGGGTAGCTCAATATACGACTGAAGGCATATTATCTGGAGATTATTCGTCTCAAGTCCCACAATCATGTATGTAAAGCCAAACAAAAAGGAAGGAATTATCTGGTCATATGAAAATCTATGTCCGATATAACATAATAATAGACCATAGTGATAAGCTGAATGGTCCCGGCCATCTCAAAAATCACCATAAAACCAAAACTGAGTCTTCATCTCGGCACTACAACAATAGTCATCTAACAATGCCATTTTGGCACATTGAGAAAACAAAAAATGTTTAACTGAGTCTAATGATCATCTGACATATGAAAATTCCACGATGTTCCGAACTCTTTATTTTGTGATATTGTCAGATCTTGCATTTTCCTACAAACCAAAAAAAAAAACATAGATTAGAATAACCCACTAAATCGAAAGTCTAAATAAAAAATAAATAAGATCAGTGTAGTATTATCAAACATTCATCACTCTTTGATTCTCATTGTACTTAAATATTCATTTTCGAAATTGCTCTCTGTCTTATGCAAGTTCGAACCAGGTCCAAAAAATGATGGATACATGAAAATAATGTTACATAAATTAATAAATATGATCTTTAGATTTTAAAAATATAATAGTGAGATATGTAAAATTAAAAAAATATATTAAAAAAAAAAGAGAGAGAAATGCCTACTAGTTGTTTCAGTTGATTAAATTCATAAACCTAGAATAATTTGAAAAAATAAACAAACAAACAATTAGAGAGAGAGAGGTTCACTAGAGCCCCACAAAACAAAAATGAAGACATAAATAAACAAAAAAATTTACCTTTAAAAAAGGGTTACCAGAGCCCCTACAAATAAGCGCCACAAATCTTGAACCAGATCGTATGAGAGAAGAGAGAGAGGGATAGATGAGGGGAGAGTGGGACGATCACGTGGATGGGGGAGGGATCCAAAGAAATTGAAATTATCACCTGTGTGAGGGTGCAAAAAATAAAAAACCTATGGAGACACCTATGTGTCATGCTTCAATTGGCTGGTGTAAAATTATTTTTATCACCTGACCGGCTCCAAGTGACACTCTGCCTTTTATCATATATACACATACACAAACACATATATATATACACACATATATATACATATACACATGCAAACTCAAACCCAAGTTAAGAGCTGCTAGCTTGATAAATTCTAAAGTTTGAGACCAAGCGTGTGTGAAATAACTGTAAATGATGTACACGTAGTACGAAAATGATACAGACACTTGCAATGCCGACGATTGTTACACTCAGTACACTTTGTTTGAGTAATGGACAAGTTTTTTTTTAGTGTACTTGACATGTGCGCGCGCGCGTATATATATATATATATATATATATATATACATACTAGGCGGGAGCAAGTTTTATGAAATAATTATTTGTAAAAAATAATATTTATTTTATAAAAGTGATTGATTTCACTTGATAATTTATGGCATAGTGAAGAAAATAAAAATATTAGTTCAAAATATCATTCAATCCAATACATGTTATAACATCTATAATTTTAGCAAAACTTCCTGCAATAAATTTAATTAAAGTCCAACAAAAACGGTAGTTCAAAATATGTGTCGTTTAATGTTTGTACTATGATTCATCATATTGGGTCATCTTGTACAGAATTAATAGAGACGGCGTTAAAATTCTTGTGCTGTTGTTGGTTGAGTCAGTTAAGATTGACATAAAATTGAATCATCCATTCTTTTTATGAAGCTTGTGCTGTAATATTTTTTATATATGACAAATGTTCCTGTAAAATAACACAAATTTTATAATGCAACGTTTATAATGAATTTAGTATTCATGATGTAAATAAAAGTCAATCTCAATATAAAAGTCCTTTTACTTATAGATAATGTAGCAAGTGTGTGAAAATTTTAAGATTGATTTTTTTACTCACATCAATAATGCAATGGAAAATAAGGAAAAATACCTCGCCAATATGATTCATAAGCTCAACTGCTGAACAACCGAATGATTATTTTACAACTTCACCAAACATAACAGCAGATAGTCTTCCTGTACCATCATCGAGTTGTTCGAGAACTATAAATTTGATTGAAATATAATTTTAAGTTTGTGTCAATAAAGACTATACATTAAATCTGTTACATTAATTATTAAAAAAAATAAAAGATACATATTGTGGTTGGAAAATGCTTTAGTTTTTGCAACGGTGACAAAGGAAATGAAAATAACAAAATAATACATCTAATGAAAGAATAACATGAGAAGGGAATCTATAAAACACATCAAAAATAACATATAAAATATTTGCCAAAATTGATTTGTTCTTCGAAGTAAGTCCCTATTAAAGATTACAAGCAAATATTAGCAAAAAAGAATATATTTATAAATATAATATAAAACAATGGTCTGTTTCAATTTAAGTCTATCTATATATAGAAAATTCGGTTTGTTTTAATGGTTGCTTATTTGCTAAACTTGTATCAATTTTTGGTCTATTTTAGTTTTATACTATTGCACTTTCTACTTTATGAACAGATTATAATTCCTTTGTATATTTATTTAATTACTTTATGCTTGGATGTCAAAATCTTGATTATGCGTTCTTGAGTGTGGTGCTGCAATATAGCCCCTTTTTTTACCCAAAATAAACAAACTGCGCTCAAAAGGCCGAATATGGTACTACTGCTAACTCTTCCTCTATTTTAGAATATAATACCATTATGAGTGGCCATTTAATGATTTTTGAGTACTTATTCTAAATCGAACTTAAATATAGATTTACATTCGATTATTAGTATTAGTCACCTAACATGCATCCATTAATCGAAATCTTAAGTGGAAGTGAAGTCTCAAGCCGTATGTACGTAACATGACCCCCCTCTCTCTTGTTTTTTCTCTTATAGGTTCAAAGTTTGTACCAAATCCTTCATATTTTAAAAGTTCCTGATTCTACTTGCTTCCTAATGACTCATGTCCATTTTTAACTAATTGGTCATTAGACGGTCCCCTTTTTAAGCACATCAAATATAAACCCTATAACCTTTCATTTTTTGCCCGTCTTTCTCATGCGCACCGCACACTTTCTTGCCTCTCTTTCCACTTTCTCTTGAAGCTTCTCCCCCTCCTATTCTCTGTTATGAACTCACTAGGTAGAACTCACCCTTGAAAACTAGCTTACAAGAGAAGGATGCCTAGGGGCTTATAAACTATCAATCAATCTCATACTTAGTCGATATGGGATCATAACAACCACCCCGCTCCGCAGCCGACGTCCACGGAGGTCCCGACACTCATACGGGCTAGTTGTACGCTAGGTCTTTTCCTAGCTCCAGGTGAACATTGTCACGCTGGCATCACCCCCCGTGCCACATGATTGCAACCGTCGCAACATGGCCTTAAACGTATGGTGGCTCTGATACCATTTTTGTAATATTTTGAGCAACAGAGAATCGGTGTCTCTGATACTGCTTGTAATACAATTGATAAATAAGGGAAGAATGACAAGGAAAAATGTAGAAAATGTGATAGCTTTCTTCGAGGGAAAGCGCCTCCAGAACACAGAAAGAAATAGGGTTTTTTTTATTAAACTGATTGATACCTCACATATTTCAGGAAATACACTATAAGGACTCTATTGGGCTATACACGGCCACTTACAACAGACTCAACAATTAAAAGACCACTCATAAGACTCAGGCCCACGGCCCACTGAGAGAAACGCTTGACATTTAAATGTAACTAACAGGCTTGCTAATTTACTCAACAATTAAACTAAGAAGCCCACGGGAGAAGCCCATGGCCCAGGACCCACGCATGCGCCCTCCCGACATATCTGCACTTCACTTGAACTAAACACTTCACTTGCACTTGTCCTTCGGTTTCCAGAAGCTCCCTTTTAGATCTAGGGTTTGTCATAACTCCATCAGCTGCTACTGCTTCTCTTGCTATCTGCTGTCTCTCCCACCTGCTCCTCATCCATTGCCGGTGGTTGTTACATAGCCCCCCGTTTAGAACACCTTGCCCGCAAGGTGGGGGAACTCCGTTTTGAGTTTTGTGTATCCTTCCCATGTAGTGTCGTCGGCCTCTTGGCCCTGCCAACGAACCAGCAGCTCCACCCAAGCTTGGTTGCTAACTTTAACCATGCGGCGGCTTAGTATTTCGGCTAGCTCTGGCCGAATCACCCCATTTTCGTCCACGGGAGGCAACGACGGGAGAGCTGTCACTTTGGATCCAAGCTTCTTTTTGAGTTGTGAAACATGGAAAGTGCTGTGAATCCGTGAGGAGCTGTGAAGATCCAGCTTGTAGGCCACCTGTCCTACTCTCTGCAAAACTCGAAGTGGGCCAAAAAACCAAGGGGATAGCTTGTGATTTTGTCGTTGTGCCACCGTGCTCTACCTATAGGGCTGGAGCCTCAGGTATACTTCATCCCCTTCACTGAATTGCTGCTATTTTCTTTTAAGATCAGAATATTTTTTCATCATATTTTGTGCAATCTGTAAATTGTGTTTGAGAAGCTATGATATCTGGTCCCTTATTTTCAATGTGTAATCCACTACTTCACCCATTGTTATCCCTGGTACATAGTTCAGTAGCCTATGAGGCGGTTGGCCATACAGAGCCTCATAGGGAGTGATCCGTGTAGAGGAATGCTGAGTGGAATTGTACCACCACTCAGCTAGAGGTATCCACTTAGCCCAATCCTTAGGTCGATCTCCACTAAAACATCTTAGGTAGTTCTCAGAAGTTTTGTTCACAGCTTCTGATTGGCCGTCGGTTTGAGGGTGATATGTTGTGCATAGGGAGAGTTGAACTCCCTGCAATGAGAAAATCTCTTGCTAAAACTGGCTAGTAAACGTGTTGTCACAGTCACAAACAATGGACTGGGGCAATCCATGTAATTTGAAGATATGTGTGAAAAATAGATGAGCAATGTCCCTAATGGTGTAGGGGTGTTTGATAGGGATAAAGTGATTGTATTTAGTCAGCCTGTCAACCATAACCCACAGCGTGTTGAACCCCTGGTAGTTGGGCAACCCTTCCACAAAATCCATGGTTATGTGAGTCAATGGTTTGTGTTGGCACAAGAAGTGGCTGCAGTAGCCCACTAGGGAGGGTGTTGTCAACCTTAACTCTTTGGCACACATCACTACTTCGGATAAAATCCTTAACATCTCTCTTTAGGCCTTCCCAATAGAAATCCCTTCTCATATGATGGATGGTCTTATCATACCCCGAATGGCCCCCCTAAGGACTATTGTGCGATAGTTCCAACAGTTTATTCTTAAACTCCTCCTGTCGAGGAACATACAACCTAGCCTTATACATTAGGAGACCATCCCTCATTGTGTACTTAGAGCCCAACTTGCCCTCTAAAAATGACTTGGTCAGGTTTTGCATCAGTGTATCCTCTTCACATGCTGCCCTTAAATCTTCCATCCACTGGACACTAGGGAAAGAAATCAACATCAATTATGCCCACTCCATCAACGTCCTTCCGCGACAAGGCATCGACAACCTTATTTTCCACTCCTTTTTTGTACTCCACTACAAAATCGTAACCAAGCAGCTTAGTAATCCAGCGTTGTTGCACTTTTGATCTAAAAGGTGCTTGAGACTCTGCTGGTCAGTCCGCACCACAAAGGCCTGGCCTAGTAGGTAGTGCCGCCACTTAATGACCGAAGAAACCAAGGCAAATAGTTCATTTTCATAAGTTGACATCATGAGAGCTCTTCCCTTTAAGGCTTGGCTGAAAAAGGCTAGAGGCTTGCCTTGTTGCATCAAAACAGCTCCAATAGCATTACCCGAGGCATCGCACTCTACAATGAATGGTTTTGAAAAATCCGGAAGAGCTAAAATAGGGGGTTGGGTGACAGCCTCCTTTAGCTTATGGAAATCCAGTCGTGCTTCATCACTCCACTTGAAAGAATCCTTTTTTAACATTTGGGTTAAGGGAGATGCAATTCTCCCATAGCCTTTTATGAACTGAAGGTAATATCCCGTTAACCCCAAAAACCCCCTTAGGCCCTTGAGTGACTTGGGTAACGGCCAGTCTATCATGGCATGTAGTTCCCCGGGATCTACCTGCACTCCTTCCGTTGAAATCAGATGGCACAAATAGGCTACTTCCTTGCACCCAAAGTGGCACTTTGACCACTTGGCGTACAACTCATGTTGGCGCAGTATGTCAAGGGTGACATGGAGGTGTTGTACGTGTTCTTCCACTAATTTGATGTACACAAGAATATCATCAAAAAAAATAAGAATAAATTTTCTCAAATAGGACCTAAATACCTCGTTAATGAGGCTTTCGAAAGTGGATGGTGCATTAATTAGCCCAAAAGATATCACTAGAAACTCATAATGGCCCTCATGTGTCCTAAATGCTGTTTTGGGAACATCCTCTGGTTTGACACGGATTTGATGGTAACTCGACCTCAAATCCAGCTTGGAAAAAATTATTGCTCCATACAATTCATCCATAAGCTCTTCCACCACTGGAATAGGATATTTATCCTTGATAGTGGCCTTATTCAGGCCCCGGTAGTCGACACATAGCCTCCATGTACCATATGCCTTACAGACCAGCAGCATCGGGGATGAGTAGAGACTTTGACTAGGCTGTATAACCCCCGTGGAGAGAAGTTCTTGCACTATTTTTTCGATCTCTTCCTTTTGGTAGTATGGGTAACGGTATGGTCTTAGGAAAATGAGTTTGGTTCTGGGGAGTAAGTTTATGGCATGGTTATGAGTTCAGAATGGGGGCAGTCCATTAGGTGCTGAAAACACATCGGTGAACTGCTGTAACAGTGGCTATAACACTGCTCGAACTTCCTCTACATTTGTTGAGCTGGTGGTTTTGACCCCTTCCATCACTTGTAGTATGATGCCCTTTTTTTCCAACCCATCGGGCCTCTTAAAAGTGCCTTCTTCTATCATTTTAGCCCCTGCCAGTCCATGTATGGATACCAATCTGCCTTGGTACTGAAATTGCATCACCAACTTCTCAAAGTTCCATAAAATTGACCCTAAGTCCCTTAGCCAATTAATTCACAACACCATGTCGTAGCCCGCCAAGACCAGAACATGAACATCCACTGGGAAAACAGTTCCCTAGATTAACACCTTCACCCCATTGCATTTGCCTTCACTAGGAAGCAATTCACCATTGGCCACTCTCACTTGCACCCTCTCCTTGGTGTCAAAATGAAGTTTATTTTTATATATTACTGATGGGTCCAAGAAACTGTGAGTAGACCCTGTATCCACCAAGATAGTAACCCATTGGTTGCCAATTTTTCCGTTCACACTCATGGTTCTTGGGTTGTGAGTCCCGGTGAGTGCATGGAGTGAAATTTCTGGGTTGTTTTGGGTTTCAACCAGGTCAGGTGGGGTTGTTTCCTCACTTGGGACATCATTAAACAATTTTTCTTCACAAACAGCCATTGCCAAATCAACTTCCAGCAACACATCTTCCAATACGTACAGCTTAGGCCTTTCGCACTTGTGCCCCAGGTGCCATTTTGAATCACAATAATAGCATAGTCCTTTCTCCCTCCTCTATTGCATTTGTTGTTGGTTGATTTTCTATATGGGAAATGATGGTTTTGAAAAGGGTTTATTGGCATATGGTGGGGTTTTTGGATGGGAAAAAGGTGGCTGGTTGGGAGTTTCGTGGATGCCTAGGCCTGGAGAGTAGTTATGGCTAAATCTGGTTGGGTTTTTCTTGATGATGTTGTTTTTTTCTTCTTGGATTTTGGCTAAACTGTAAGCTAAGGTTAAGTCGGGGGGTTGAACATTTTCACAGTCAACTGGATGTCATCGCTTAGCCCACTAACAAAACAACTGAGTTTGTAGGGATTTGTCAATGCTTTTAATCTGTTAGCTAAGGTTTCAAACCTTGCTTTATAGTCCTCCACAGTCCCATTTTGTCTCAATCTTGTTAAGGCCTCCATGGGGTTATCATACACACTAGGGCCAAATCTTACTAATAATGCCTTAATAAATGTCTCACAATCTAGAAACTGTCTAGATTCTTCCATTCCTTGGAACCAAGTGAGGGCCTTACCCTCCATGTGAAATGAGACAAGTCTAAGTTTGTGTTGTGGTAGTGTATTATGGAAAGAAAAAAAACTGATGCACCTTGTAAATCCAGCTTGCAGGATCCTCTCCATGAAACATCGAAAAATCAAGTCTGATGGTGCGAGCTTGGACCTTGTCGTGTGGTCGTTGTGGGTCCGACTCCTCATGATTCTGGACACTGAAAGAAAAGCCTCCACTGCTGTTTCGCCGCTGCATTACAGCATTCAAGATTGCTAGCTGTTTTATAACTGCCTCAAGTTGTCCTTTTATGGTTGTTACCTCTGTACCTTGCACTTTAGTTGTTTGTTTTACAGCATCAAGACCTTTTTGTAATTGATTCATTCTTTTGCCATCAACCATGTTTGTAATATTTTGAGCAACAGAGAATCGGTGTCTTTGATACCGCTTGTAACACAACTGATAAATAAGGGAAGAATGGGAAGAATAGTAGGGAAAAAGGTAGAAAAGGTGATAGCTTTCTTCGAGGGAAAGCGCCTCCAGAACACAGAAAGAAATAGGGTTTTTTTTTATTAAACTGATTGATACCTCACATATTTCAGGGAATACACTACAAGGGACTCTACTGGGCCATACACAGCCACTTACAACAGACTCAACAATTAAAAGACTACTTATAAGACTCAGGCCCACGGCCCACTGAGAGAAACGCTTAACATTTAAATGTAACTAACAGGCTTGCTAATTCACTCAACAATTAAACTAAGAAGCCCACGAGAGAAGCCCATGGCCTAGGACCCACGCATGCGCCCTCCCGACACATCTGCACTTCACTTGAACTAAACACTTCACTTGCACTTGTCCTTCGGTTTCTAGAAGCTCCCTTTTAGATCTAGGGTTTGTCATAACTCCATCAACTGCTGCCGCTCCTCTTGCCATCTGCCGCTTCTCCCACCTGCTCCTCCTCCATGGCCGGTGGTTGTTACACTCTCCCGCTCTCTCTCAATCCTCTGTATATTCTCCCCCTTCAAATCTACTCTCTCTCAACTCTCTCTGTTTTTTGCTGTTTGTTGGTTTGCTCTTCCTGCACTGGTTTTTTTTTTTTTTTATCTGTAAAAATCAACACCTCTGTTTATTTTTGTTTTCTGATTTTATAGAAATAAAATTTTAAATCTAACGGATCTGAAACTTCATCTTTCAGATCTGTTTTTTTTTTCAGCTAATGCGTGGTGATTATCTTTGTGTGCTTGTTTCTTTTTTTTTGTTTTTTTTTGTTAATACATACAAATCTGAGATTATATTTCTCAGAAACCGCCATCTGTGGTTTTTTTCCCTTTTTTTTTACAACTTCATTTTCTTAAAATGTTACGAATCTGAAGGCTCATTTTTCAGATCTAGTTTTTTTTTTTCCAGCTAATGCGTGTTGATTAACTTTGTGTACTCGTTTCTAAATATTTTTTGTTAAGAAGTTCAAGCTGATCAATTGTTCAAGTTGATCTGATGTTGATTCATACTATTTCTCAAATCTTGATTTATTGTTTCTTTTTTCCTTCTATTTTTGTGTGTTGGGAGTTGTTGTGATGATTTTTGAATAATAAGTAGTCAGCAATTAATGGCACTTAATTATGGCAAATTGGGAATAATGCCAATTTTGGACAAACGGTGTTAACTTATTTAACGGAAAAATAATAAAAATCGTTAAAACAAGATTTTTCGTTTGATAGCCACTTTATATATTATATATATATGTATGTATATTTATATAATTAGAGAAATATTTTAATCACAAAGGTAAATTCATAAACTGACATAGTTTGATACAATACGTTAAATTGTAAATTAGTTAGTTTTAGTATAAAGTAGATCTAACGGATCATATAAAGTCACGTCAGTTTATAAATTTATTTTTGTGTAATCTTTTTATGTCTAGCAATTTTCATATAATTATATGTTGGGCAAAAAGTGTATATATTGCACGTGCATATATATATATATATATATATATAATATATCTTGCACATGTAATGATGATCCATCTCCGATTCTCTATGGTCTAAATTTAGAAAGGTGAATTAAAGGAGACAGAAAATGTTGAATATTAAAAATATCTCATAATATTTATAAATAATAGTGAAATAATTTGTAAATAGTAGTAAAATAATTTGAGTTGAGATATTTTATTGGATTTTGAAAAATGAGGGAAAAAAATTGAATAAAAATACTATAAATTAAAATATTATTTTTGCTTTAAAATTTAAAAATCTTGTATTAATTTTTTTGTTTCGTTTGGAAGTTTTGAAAATTTATGATGATTAGGTATAATTAGATGAAAAAAGTTAAAGATTTAAAATTAAAAAATATTTTATGATTGAGTGATATTTGAAAATGAAACATTTAAAAATATATGATAATCTTTGAAATGCAATAAAACAATCGTATTCCTAAACGGTCGTAAGTCTCTCTATGCTGTTCTCTATCTTGCATGCACACGCTAGGCGAATAATAAATGACTTTTTCAGAAGCTGTATTAGGACAAATAGTAGAGGCCCAACAGCATGGGTGCGAGACGTCAATCGCTTTTCAGAATTGTGCTGAATAGATGATAGATTAATGTTAAATATAATTTTAAAATGTGTAAATTTTGTATATTTTTTTTTTTAAAAAATATGATCTATTATAGAAAATTATTTTTAGAGAAAAAAAAGTCGTTTGTTTTTACAGACAAGATGAGATGATTAGTTAAAATAAAAGTTAAAAATTGAATAAAATATTATTAGAATATATATTTTTTAATATTATTTTTATTTAAAAATTTTAAAAAGTTTAATTATTATATTATTTTGCGTGGAAATTTAAAAAAATTATAATGATCAAATAAAACGAAATAAGTTAAAAAAATTTGTAAAAAACAGTATGCTCATTACTGGGTTTGGGGATACAGTACGACAACTTTTTTTCCCGATTGTTTAATGCAGACAGGACCAAAAATTAAGGACTGGATCCATATATTTTACCATTTATCATTACATTTATCTAAAAAAAACATGGATTGTTTTTTAAAGATAACATTTCAACCTACAACGAACAATGGAATAAAATTAAATAAAAAGAACAAAATTAAATAGAAATTTATTGAGGAGAAATCTGAGGGCCTGAGGCCATGAAGAAAATTAATTTCTCTCGCCCAAAAAACAGAGAGAGAGAGAGAGGAAACGAATTCAGTGACACTGAATTAATAGAAGGCTTATAACGTCAACGGTAATTGCCGCCTTAATAAGATGTCATGATCACATCTGATTTTTTAGTTGGCTTCAAATTAAATGGTCTAAAAGCACCTGCGCCAAATTAGCATAACTTAATGTAATACTTTAGATAGTAAATCCATTTTTTATTGTAAATTAGATATGGCTTACTACATCAAAATTTATAATGGAGCACTTTTCAAAGAACAAAAGGCAGGCATTTATCAATAATAAATTACAATAAAATCCCACCTGACCATGAATCTGTGGAAAATTCAGATAAAAAATGGATCCTTGTTAAGAACCTGGAAGATGGGTGTATGTAATGGAGGAATATGACTATGCTGAAGATGGTTACTGCAAAAGGAAGAGCAGAGTGCACAGAAGATGTTTGATGAAAAAACTATGAGAGTTTGTATTGCTACGGGAGTGCTTCGAGGGCTCCCAACCTCCTTACAATAAAATTCCTTACAATAAGATTCTTCAATGCCGTTCCTCTCCACTCACATTCCCCTTTATGCTTACATTTTCTCTCACTTGTAACTAACTCTCATAATGATAAACTAACCTTACTGACTATGATATTCAAAATGACAGACTCAATATCTATTTACTCTGTGATTTACTCTCAGTATTGACCCCAACGCACCGTTTGAAGTCTTCCAACTCAAACGGTGCGTTTAACAGTTATTAAACGCTGACAATATAACATAAAACGCACGCCCTCTGCTTAATTCAAAACGCACGCACACTGCTCAGATTCCACCCAAAACGCACGCAACCCATGCTTAATTCAAAACGCACGCACACTGCTCAAATTCCACCAGAAACGCATGCACACCGACTCTGCCTTCAAGACCTCACTACGCACCGTTTCCCTTTCCTTCTTACGTCGTCGTTCCGAGTTATGCACTTAACACTTAACACTTCAACTTCCACTTCTCACTTCCAGTTCGACGCCCATCAGTTTCTCTACTCTAGGGTTCTTCGCTTCTTGTCCCAATGCCAGCCTCCGGTTCATGACAATCCCAGTCCAAAACATAAGAAAATCCTTTCTCTAGTAATCGAATAGAATACAAAGGCAAAGCCCACCCATCCCCGATCGTTTGACTGCTAGATGGAGGGCAGGCACGAGCTCTATCTGTCATGGTTAATTTCTTACCCCCAACAAAATGATAATATTATCTACTTAAAAAAACATTATAGAAGATGGTCGACTGCAGCGATCTCTCCCTCCTATAGTTCATGTAGTTGCTAAGTAATTACAGCTATTTGCTATTGGCAATCTATATTCATTCCTCCAACCTGTGATACAAAGGAGCAATTAAAAAGAAAAGTAAATTTAGCAAGACAGTAAAGCATTGTAAAAAACATGCATGCAAAAACCATCAAACACAAAATGGTAGTAACTGCTACCATTTTCTTGACTCGACAAGGTATTGTTTTAACAAATAACTAAAGCATTCAAGAAATTGTGAAATGGGCTCCTTGATTAATCTGCATGTGCAACATGCAAGCTCAGCATCCGAATGCTGAGTCACACTTACCGATGGTGTTCATGAAGTCATACACAAGCAGCATAAGATCAAATAAGAATTCGAGAGTGCATTTCTACTAAATCCGTGTCAATCTGCTGTAGCACTTGGGGACCAGTAGAATGGGAAACTAGCTGTTCTGAACTAAGAGAAGGTCGTACAAGGTAATTGGCACCAACTGGGTTACCAAGTCCCTGCCTTACCATCTCTTTAGGATTACTTGTATTTGTTTCGGAGTGTGGAGAGTCCATTAATGTGCGTATCTGATTAAATAGTTAATGCAAAAAGACAAGGTATTATTGCCAAATGAAAGAGGAATATAGATCAATATATGTATATACTCAGGAACTTACCACATCAAGACGCTTCTTGTGGAGATCACTTGTTAACTGCAAGATTGAAATTAACTCGAGGAATCAAAAAATATTTTTCGACTGATTATTCTTTTGAAAGTAATGACGAATCTTATATAAACTTATAATAGTGCAAATTCATCTTTAAAAAGATCTTAGTGTAGAAGAATGCAAAATCTTATGATATTAATCTATGGAAAACATTACTTATCTTTAAATAGTTCTCTGATACAAACGCACCAAAACAACAATTGTGCATTTAATTGATGCATTTAATTGTTCTGTTTTAATGCAGCAATCGACATTTTTGGTTAGTGGTTGATTTACATCAATCATTCTATTACATGTCATGTGAAAATTGCAACAAAACAACTGGATATGAAAAAAAATGAAAACTTTTTATGTTATAGTTGCAAAGAAATAACGACTTCACAACCAAGGTAAACATTTTTTCTCATATTCTGAAGTTAAAAATTTTTACATTATAATTAGAACATATTGATTGCTAATATTAACAAATAATAATTTCTTTATTATTCTTAGATGTCGAGTTTATTTAAAAGCGTATGATGATAGCTCGTCAACCCTTCGGATCTACATTAGAACAAATTTTAGATTGTACAATGACATCTCGTAAAACATGTAGGGGAGGTCGGATTTATACTTTTAAGTACATTTAAAAAAGTTAATGCATTGCCTTTTTATATGTTTTTATCGTTACAAAAACACCTCCCATATCTTGAGAATATTGCAAACAAAATTTGAGATAGGGAATGGATGAGTCTTTTGCGCACTTAGAATTTGAAAAATTGCGTCAAAATAAGCTTAATGTGTTGTCTATTAATAATGTGCCAAAAAGAATAAGATAATTTTTTCAAAACTTTCGATTATTGTAATATATAAGTACAAAGTATTTATGTGTAGCTGTAAATATGTTTGTAAAAATTTCTATTTTATGGATATCTTGCAGATAATATATGTGATTTTTTTATGATCAGGGATAAAGTCTTAAAATATAGATAAACTCTGCTCATTCATAGTTGATATTTTTGCTACGTCCCATAACTCCAACATTCCCGAGTTTAACTATGATGGCAAAGTTTCATCTATATTTTAAGACTTTCTCCTTGATCATAGAAAAAAAAAATCATATATTATCTGCAAAATATCCATAACTATAACATAGAAATTTCCACAAACATATTCACAACTACACATAAATACTTTGTACTTATATTACAATGATTGAAAGTTTTGAAGAAACGTTTTGAAATAGTTATCCTATTCTTTCTGGCACATTATTAACAGACCACATTAAGCTCATTTTAGCGCAATTTTTCAAATTTGTTCATAAGTGCGCCAAAGACTATCATTCATTCCCTATCTTGGATTTTGTTTGCAAAATTCTCGAGATATGGGAGGTGAAGGATATGTATTAACTTTTTTAAATGTACTTAAAAGTATAAATCCGACCTCCCCTACATGTTCTATGAGATCTGTCGTTATACAATCCAAAATCCGTTCCACTGTAGATCTGAAAGTGATTACTGGCATTGGCGCGTTGTCATCATACGCTTCTAAATAAACTCGACATCTAAGAATAGTAAAAAAACTATTATTTGTTAATATTAGCAATCAATATGTTCTAATTATAATGTAAAAATTCTTAACTTCAAAATATGAAAAAAAATGTTTACCTTGATTGTGAAGTCGTTATTTCTTTACAACTATAACATAAAAAGTTTTCATTTTTTTTCATATCCAGTTGTTTTGTTGCAATTTCCACATGACAGGTAGTAGAATGGTTGATGTAAATCTACCACCATAAATCTTCCTCTAACCAAAAATGTCGATCGCTACATTAAAACAGAACAATTAAACGTATCAATAAAAATTCAACAATAGCATATCAATCCAACCTAACAAACAATCAACATTCCAAATTTAAGCATATGCACAGTTAAAATCCACAACACGCAATTCACAAATTCTCATCCTCCATCTCCATTTCATCCCAACCAACATCCCATCTCCATATCTCAAAAAAATATTAAAAAAAAATTATTCAAAAGTCTAAAAAAGTAATTTTTTAAAAAAACTAAGAGATCACATTTTAAATAATAAAATTATACTGTCATTGCTGGTTTAGATTTGAGGCTTTCTGCAATTTCATATATCTTTATTATCGGATCAACAGAACTACTTGAAGCTGATGCACTTGATCTATCGAAATTGTTTCCAATTATTTGTTCCAGTAATGCATTATTTTGTGTTACCTTGAAGATTTGAATTAATAATTAAAGTAAAACATTGAAACAAGAGAAAATACATGTTAGACATATATATATATATATATGGTAGTATATCAAAAGAAGCCAATATAAACTGTATATTGCATTTAACTAAGAAATAGAATCAATTTTTTTAAATAAGTTGGTTACCATGTAAACAATGCAACAACGGATAGAAGAACAAGCTCAATAGTGAAAACACTCGTTAGTCTTGATGATAAAGATAAGTCTACATTATAAATATGTAGAAATAAATATACAAATATAGGATGAATAATTAATAAGAATGTTAATATTAACAATAAGTACCGTTATAAGAAGAAGCTTTGACTCGTGTACCAAAATTGATTGGCTTTTTGCCCGAATGGAGCGCTTAAAGTTTATGGGCTAGCTATCTATCTGAATTGGTACAGACTACAAAGTTAAAGGATATTGTGGAGAGAGAGTAGGCCAGAATTAACTTCTAACCAAAAATTATAGCCCAAATTTGTGGTATCCTAGATGTGGATTCCCCGACTTGGAACATGATAACGTTAAGAAACAATTCAGTTGGGATTTTTTCCTCTCAAGCTGAGAGGACAAAAGTAATTAGATATGCGAGACCAAACAATATAGGAAGTGATTTAGGAGTTTGTGGTTAACAATTTTGTTTTTTTAAAACATGAGACTGATCAACTAATGGGCTAAGGATGTAGGGAAAGACGTACGTACGTAGAGGGAATGCATTAGATTGTCCTAGTGTGAGAGGACAAGACATCAAGTCTCAACCCAAACCCTTGAATCTTTATATCGCATCTCTAAATTTGATCATAAAACACACGTAAAAGAGAATGGAAGGCGAAGCCATAGCAACCTCCATTAATCAAGTGGCCTATTAATACTCAAACAGACAGACGTACAGTACATTAATCATTCGAGCGAGGAGTCGATTTTGTGAACAGAACGGGAGAAGGCAAGCACATCGTCAGGAGCTTCTGCACCATGATCACCTTGATCTCCACCACTGTCAGCAACGATGGTTTCACGAATCAATATCTTTGCCATTGGGTCGAACCCCGTACTGCTCTGCGTTGTTGTGTTTTCAGGAAAGTTGTTGTTGTTCTTTTTCTTCTTCTCTCCTTGATCTCTGGTGATCTCTTCCCGCTTCTTGATCTCTAACTGCTCCCTTCTCTCTTTATTCGCCTCCATCTTTGTTAATCTTTTGAATCTTTCGCTTTGTGTGCGCGTGCATGAGAGATTAGAGACGAGCCTTTTTATGGGAAGGGTTTCGTTCCCTGCAGAAAAACATGCAGGAGGTATACGCGTCCGTTGTCGGAACTCATACGTGGATCCGCTCGCATGCATAAAGCAGTGGAGCTACACGTGTGACAAAGTTGTTGATTTTATGTAACATCCACGAAAACTGCACAGATATTAAGACCGATGGGATATGAGAGTGAAAATTCGTGGATAATAAAGAAATGATTTGAGATAATATATTTTAATTTATTTTGAAAGAGAAATGGGATAAAAGTATTATAAAATTAAAAAGTTATTATATTATAATTTTTTAATATAAATTTTGTTTTTAATAATAAAGTTTTGTGATTTGTTTAGAAATTTAAAAAAATTATAATGATTAAATAATAATTAGATGAAAAAATTTAAAATTTGAAATTGAAAAATATTTATATTTATAATGTTTAAATTTTAAAATAAGATAAGATGAAGATACAAGATAATTTTGCAATCGGGTCCTAAGATGACCCAATAAATGCAAAATGTATTACAAAATTTACTATTTTTTCTATCCAAATTGATAATTATTTTTTTTATCCACATCCAAATTGGTATGGTATTATAACACTTGCATCGATTATTAAATATACATATAGTCGGTCCAATTGATTCAGGGGCAAAATGCTAAACGTACATAGGGTAGAGTGGAATCAGTGGATGTCGTAAGACCTTTAGTAAATGCTGCTACAATTCCCTTAGAATATTTGTAATACTCAGGCCCAAAGGCCCAAGAGCGCAACACAGGCCAGGACCACGAAGCCCTAACCATGGAGAACCCAACGGCGTCGTTAGGTGAGTCCTTTTTCCCCCCTTTCAGTTTTCTTCTTCCCGTTACCTCCACTCCCACAGGGCGACGCCCAGATCTTTCTCTCCCCATAATCCCCCTCCCCATTTTTTCTCCACTGATGCTAACCTCCCCCACGTCTCTACAATTGGATTTAGTTTCTTCTCACATCAAGAATTTCACCCTTCAGCAGACGCTCTTCTTTCATCTCTCTCAAGCCCCTTTCCCTCAACCGTGCGATACAGTAGTGCTGCTGGCTGGACTTGGACCTCACCATCGACTACCTCTACACCAGTAAGCCACTCTCCATTCACTCGCTCGCTCTCTCTCTCTCTCTCTCTCTCTCTCTCTCTCTCTCTCTCTGTGGGTTAATTGCACACTGATGGCTTTTGGGATGGAATGAACAAAACCCTAGGCCTTACCACTTCACCTCCATTTGACTGAAGCTGTGTATGCCGTTGCAAGTGGCCCTCATCGACGCCGGTAAGCCTTTTTCCCAACTTCTCGCACTTACTCTCTGTTATTACTCACTCACACACTCAGATGCTCATCACTCACGCGCGCACACACTTCGATTTCGCACTCACAATCTTTTCCCAAACATTTTCTGTTTGGATCACCTTTTTTTCTTTTATTTCTTTTACCTTACTACACTTTCACACAGACCACAGGTACAAAGTTTTCCCAGCATCCAAACCGTGGGCGAATCCTCTTCTCATCCATGGCACCTCACAAGAAATCTAAGAAAAGCAAAAGGGAACTAAAAAATTTGAAGAAACGCAAAAACGTAAATGGTGTGGTTCACGTAGAACCCAAAACTATTGAATCCGACTGGTGGGATACTTTCTGGCTCAAGAACTCTTCAACCCAAGGTTTGATCTTGCTCTCACTCACTCTCCCCCTTCTTTCTGATCTCTGCGTTTTAGAGGAAATTGGCCTCATGGGCATTCATATTTTGAGGTAAATTTATGTTTCTTGATCGTGATTTTGTTCATATATGATGGTTTTTACGGTTTTATATTTTGATAACTGGTGTGACGAACTCAGATATGCGGGTTTTGGTCGGTCTGAGAATTTCCAAAAATTGCAGCATTTTTAACAAAAAAAAAAATCATTCGTATTAGATGCAGAAACCACATTTCAGAATGCCATAGGTGAACCACGCTCAAATACAATTCAATAAATAGCGCTCCTACCAAAAACACAGACTCGAAACAGACAAAAAAGATTAGCCCATATATCTTAACGTAGCTAGCTTGCAGATCTAAGCAGAATTCTACGTTGAAATTGGAAAGTCTACACTAACAAATACTGAAATGACTCGCTAACCAGACACATTAACCTATAGTTAAGATCTTTTTTTTTTTTCTGAATTAGTCACAACAGAGCCTATTTTTAGAGGTTCTTTTTGCTGATGAGGGACATGTAAGTGTGGGGGACGACTCCACCTCCATCAATAGTTTCTCTGATCAGCGTGTCGAGCTCCTCCTCTCCTCTGATTGCCAGCTTCAAATGCCTGGGTGTCATTCTCTTCACCTTGAAATCTTTGCTTGCATTTCCAGCCAGCTCGAGCACCTCTGCAGTCAAGTACTCCAGAATTGAAGCCAAGTAAACAGCAGCAGTTGCCCCAAAACGGCCATTCACAGAGATCCTCGTTTTCAGGTGCTGATGAACCAACCCACAGGAAACTGACTTCTGGACGGGAAGACTTGGAAACGGGTCCTTTCTTGTCCTTGTTAGCTGCGGTGGTCTTGACTGCCAATTGGCCCTTCCCTCCTTTCCCCTCCACTGCTTACCTGAGAGAGTGTTAGAGAGGGAAGAGGTGAAAATTGCAGCATTAAATGGTGGCATTTGAATGTGAGTTTGAGTTCCCAAGTATCGATAAAATTTGCAACCTAGGCAGAATTAGGCTTGGTTCCGAAATATTGTTTTGAATTTTATATTTGTGAATCAAAATCCATTATAATTGCTGGTGTGCTGTCATTTTTTTTTTTTCTTTTCTGTTCATGTATGTGTAGACACTTTCTGAATTCTTAGCTGATTGATTGTAATCAGAGCTGAGATTTTGTAACGAGTCTCTATTATATAACTCATTCCTGCAGGTTGTTCGGTGCCCAATGATGAAGCTGAAGGTTTCAAGTATTTCTTCAGAGTTTCAAAGAAGACTTTTGGATACATCTGTTCTCTTGTAAGAGAAGATCTTATATCGAGGCCACCATCGGGGCTCATCAACATTGAGGGAAGGCTTCTTAGCGTTGAAAAACAGGTTGCGATTGCCTTGAGAAGGTTGGCATCTGGTGAGTCCCAAGTGTCAGTTGGGGCTGCATTTGGGGTTGGCCAGTCCACGGTTTCTCAGGTGACATGGAGATTTATCGAAGCACTGGAAGAGCGTGCCAAGCATCATCTGAAGTGGCCTGATTCCAATAGAATGGAGGAAATCAAGTCCAAATTTGAAGCATCCTTTGGGCTGCTGAATTGTTGTGGAGCCATTGATGCAACACACATCATCATGACCCTTCCAGCTGTACAAACCTCAGATGATTGGTGTGACCCAGAGAATAATTACAGCATGCTCTTGCAGGGAATTGTCGATCATGAAATGAGATTTCTTGATATTGTTACAGGTTGGCCGGGGGGAATGACGGTTTCTAGGCTATTGAAGTGTACTGGATTCTTCAAACTCTGTGAGGGCGGAGAGCGTTTGAATGGAAATGTAAGAACTTTATCTGGAGGAGAGGAAATTAGAGAATTTATAGTTGGTGGGGGTGGGTACCCTCTTCTTCCTTGGCTCTTAACTCCTTACGAAACTGATGGTCTCTCAGCATCTATTTCCACTTTCAATGCTATGCACGAGGCTGCAAGGTTGCTTGTGGTGAGAGCATTCTCACAGGTAAAGGGTAGTTGGAGAATTCTTAATAAGGTAATGTGGAGACCTGATAAGCGAAAATTGCCAAGCATTATCTTGGTATGTTGCTTACTGCACAATATTATAATCGACTGTGGAGATAATTTACTTCAAGATGTAGCTTTGTCTGGTCATCATGACTCGGGATATGGAGAACAGTTCTGTAAGCAAGCTGATCCGTTGGGAAGGACACTGAGGGAAAAGCTGGCCAAATACTTCCACCATAGCAAAGAGAAAGCTCCATCAAAGTAATCTGTTTCCATTCTTTGCACAGTACTAGTTCAACCTCCAGAATCTGGTTTCTTGTAAAGCTTCATTTTGCTGTGGGAGCAAAGACTAAGATGTGAACCATTTTGTTCTTGAAGAGCCATTTGGTTTTCTGAACATAAATTATATTGATATTTTCCTATCTGTTTTGGGAAAATGTCGGGATCACAGATTCTTTGCATCTAGAGGATCAGTTTCGTATAGTGTGGATTTAATCTCATTCTAACAACTACTGTAATACTGTAATAAAATATAGAGGTTTCGTATGATTAATTTAAATCATTTGAGAATCATCCAGTTCCCAGTTGATCACATGACCACCGTCAGTAAGATAACTGCAGTCCTACCCTCTTGTGGTTTCTTTGTTGTGTTTCGGCATGCGAGACGTGCGAGTTAAAACCTCTGTATTGAGAGGGGGAGAGAGAGAGAGAGAGAGGTCTTGCCAATTAGATTTGTCAAAAAGCTTCTCTAGTCTAGAAATTGATCATTCGAGGCTGCCTAGCTGCAGACCCTCATTTATCCAAGAATCAATTCAATGAACTCAATGCACAGGACAACTTTGGTAACCTTGAAGAAGATGGGTTTTTCAACACCCAAGTTACTTATACAAGATAGAAAAATGGGGTGGGGCGAATCATGCTCCATAAGATTTAAGAGCAGAATCCGTAAAATTATATGGTTCTGAAATTTACAGGATCTCTTAGACAGAAGACGATCCTTTCTACAAAACAAAGTAAAACATGTGGGTCTAACATCTCAATGAATGAAACTCTAGAGATAATGAAACTAATATCTCAATTATTCATCCTCAATATATGCAGAATAATTTTAACTCGCCATGGGTTGGAGGTCGGACACATGCACAAAAGGTCGTTTTCTTTCTCTTCTGGTTGGTTCTTACCCCACCATAGAGATAATCTCGCAGGAGAACTTTAGGTTTTCGGTTAGTAATTCTTGTTTTCCCTTGCATTTCCTTCTCGTCATCAAGCTTCAGCAGAAGAAACTGTACTTTCTGCACCTCCAACTGCAACTGACCAATTTTTTCAGACCCTCTTTGTGCTTCGCCAGAAAATTTTCTCCTGGCATTCACACTCTCATCTGACAAGTGCAGAAACTCCATCAAAAGACAGGGAACTACTTTCTACTGTCTTGATCAATTTGCGATTTACATCAAACAACTTAATGATGGATTCTTCACCTTCACCCAGCTGCCCCTTGATTGTATCACATTGAACACCTTTATCCTTCCTACTTTTCTCAGTATTCTCTACCTTCCTCTTTAAATCTTCCACTGTGATTTGAAGGTTTGTCAACTTTTGTGCATCAGAATCAAGTCTTTCTAAAATCTTCCTCTTATTTTCTCTCTGACGTCTGTTTGAGAGGCGAGAAAATGAGTGTAGCTTTGGGTTTTGAAGAGTGTCTTTGGTGCGTTTTTTAGAGGAAAAAAAAAATCACATCAGATGTGAGTATAGGAGGAATTGTGGTTGATTTATAGCTTTTCTCACCGTACGAAACCCCCTTGGTTTGAGTGTTTTGCTTTTTGTCAGTTGTTAAATAGTCGCCGAACTTTTAGTGGAACATAAGTAAGATTTCATCTAAATCGACATTCATTTTTATTTTTATTTTGCTTGTGTTGTCGAATTATTTCCACCACGTTATTTTGTCAATGACAAAACCGGATAGTAGCATTGTGTGCTGGTTCACAGGTTAGTACGTATGCTTCTGGAGAGCATTGCTCAATTAGCCTATTTTATCGACCCATCCAATCCACGATACTAGGTATGACACCTCATTGGTATTAGATTTGATTGCCCATTTTTCGTGTGCTAGATGAGTGAAGTCTGCTTACTGAAAGTTTAATGAATGACAGTTATATGAATATTGTGAATTATAGGCTGGTTGTTTTGGGGTTATGTGCTGGTTTGTTTGAGTTTAAGGTCGATGTCAAGAGTTGTTGTGTGTGTGATAAGAATGATAGAGGTTGTGGGAAACATTTTATTTGGGTTATGTTTGAATGGTAGGATCTATAATTTCATGAAATGAGGTTGATTTTAAAATTATGCATGATTGCTTCGAAAAGAAATCTAAAAATGATCTTAGATATGTGTTTTGCATATGCATGACATGTGTACAAGAGAAAGTAAGAAAGTATTTGTTGTCATGACTGGTGTAAACATGAACTAATTTTATACATTCTGTTTTATGAACTGAGAAAAAGAGCGCATATGAAATCTAAAAAGCTTTGCGTTGATTAAATGAAGATGATTTGATTTTGTTTCTTTTGAACATGTGAAATTATCTAAAGCTATTCAGTACTCTGTTTGATATGATATGCCATCTGAAAACCTTGGCATAAATTTCTGAATCTATATTCTGATTAAAATCTGGTTCCTATGTTTCTGTTCTATTTCCATTAAGGCTCTGTCACAAGTAAAATAGTGGTATACAAGCCTGCCACAGGTATAATAGTAGTATACGGCCCCGCCACATGTATAATAATAGTTTACGGCCCCGCCACAGATATAATTGTGATTTATATCCCTACCACATGAGTTAAACATGGTATCTATCCTAACGTGATGTTTTAGTTCTTGATATGCCAAAAGACTTTTGGAATAAATTTGTTTTCCTGAAAGTTTCGCGCTGATGTTTTATAA
Organism: Juglans microcarpa x Juglans regia; assembly: GCF_004785595.1. NCBI lineage: Eukaryota > Viridiplantae > Streptophyta > Magnoliopsida > Fagales > Juglandaceae > Juglans > Juglans microcarpa x Juglans regia. Next base: position 3,029,000 of record NC_054601.1, on the reverse strand, counting down.
TACGTTTGAATTTTGCATTCTAAAAATAAATGTTTTGTTCTCTATTCTAAACTTTATAAATGCTCATGTTTACATACAAGTATATTTTTTATATTTACTGAATTGTGGATAACTCACAACTTTATCTTCACAATATTTCAGATGATTTTAATGGTTCGATTGAGGATCAGTGATAGAATGTGTGGGCAACATTAGCTGAGGATAGTAGTTGAGTACCTCGGGGTACTATTGTTGTTGGATATTTCTTTTATTTAGTTGATGAGTTTCAGTAAGTTTAGAAGGTCTAGGAGACTTATAAAGTTATATCAACTCTATTTCAGTTTGTTATGTCAGAATCAGGGCAAAATGATAAACGTACATAGGTTAGAGTGGATGTCGCAAGACCTTTAGTAAATGCAGCGACAATCCCACAAGAATATTCTTATTAATAGAAGCTTCTAACAAGCATTAGCCTAAAGCACATTAATTATGGTCAAATTTTAGCAAAATTATTTTGTAGACAAACCAAAACCCCGACATAAAAAGATTCAGAAGAGAGCCAATACAAGAGGAAGATATACCAAGCCTGAAATAAAAAACCTGGTACATGCTATGACTTCAGCTATGGCTCGGGGCATTCGCGCACGCCAGTACATGCCCAAGCCTGCCTTGTTAGACGAAATAATTAACTGAGAAAAGAAAAACCAGACCTTAATATGAAAATACGAAAGTACATTGAGGACAAGTGAATTTTCAATAAAAGAAAATCTGAAACCCATGCCAAACTAACAAACTGCAATGTGCTGTTGAGAACAATAAAGCCCTCTAGTTGACTATAAGAGGGGGGAGTTAAGTCTCTGACAACTTCGAAGAACAAGAACATGCCAGGTAGAATCTCAAAATTTTGAAGCGCAATGATCTAATTCATCCTCCGGATGAGCTCATTGATGTAATCTTCGCGATTTCCAGCATCACCTCCTTCAACATAGTGATTCCTCTTCTTCTTCAAACCACCAAGGGGAGCCTTGAGCTTGAATGGCCATAAGAAATTATTTGCCTCCTTGAAGTGGGGTCCAACAGTCATAATCTCGTGGATAAGATCTTCCGTGCAAATTATTCCATGCTTACCCAAAGCCTGTGATTGCATGTCACGTTAGTGTAAAACATAGTGTATATCTCAAGTATTTCCCCTAACCATAAAAGGCCACAAACCTGTTCGACGATGGAATTGTCAGTCAAAGCAATTCTCTGCTTGTTAAGTTTCCCATATCCCCTTTTGTAAATCAATTCTTTGACACTCTTCAAATTTGGATACCTGAAATCATATACCCTACATCAACAAGACATTTGAACAAACTGCTCGTCAAAGAAAAAACACATTTGATGAGTACTGAATATAAAACAAAAATGAACAAAGACAACTGCATACCCGTAGGTCACATAAGGCTCAACTCTGTGCAGCATATTCACTGTCGCTTTGTTTACTTTCAGAAAGACACCATTGAATATCTGCAACCACAGCAGGTAGGTGTGTATCGGGTGACCATTCTATCACTTCCTTTTGATTGTTTGAGACAACAAGGGGACCAAACAAGGAAAAAGATTCCAACCGTATGAAAAGAGGATAATAAAAATGAATCAAGACCATAACAAGGCCAACTCCAATACATGACTTAACATTCCATACAAGATCATAATACATTGCACAAAAACTCCAAATTCAGAGTCTGCAGACCAAAGAAAATATATGGGTCAACACAACCCAGGTTCCTCAAAAAGCACAATCTCATTCTTACCAAATAGTAGAACAGAAATAATAGCTTTTGATGACCTGAGGGCAGCAATAAATCCACCGATGAAGAAGTTCCCCTCCAAGGCCATCATTAATTAGATAATTTCAGGCTACTTTGCTAAAAAAATATATGAATCCATTTATGTGGTCCTATGAAGTTTGAGTACTTGAAACATTGCATCAAAACTTATAAAAGATGCATTACAGATCATCCAGCAAGATATCAGAATAGAAAATACTCAATGTACACATTTCAAATATTTACTGATTCAAATTCCTCTGTTCTTTTGCTTTTGTCTCCAATAATATACAACTTAACAGTTTACCATACAACCATAGCTCAACCAGAAAGCAATATGAATTACATAGAATATAAAAAAACATAGCTCAATTTATTTTACAAAGCTCACTCATTCTTCGAACAACTCCATGTTGCCTTCCGATCCCTTCTTCTAAATAGTTCAACAAAATCAAAGATTAAAGAAACAAAACAACGATTTCTGGGGCTAAAACCCAGAAATGTTTATTAGCTATGGGCATAGAATTCAAGACAGAATTAACTAGTGGGTGGCCCACTTTTTCTTACTCTAGATGCTTCAAAGAGGAAGTATAGTTATTAAAGGATACGTTATCAGTTTCCTATTTGGATTATTTAATTCGAATTTAACATTTAACAGAACTATGTACATTCCATTCCAGCAATGCTACATAATTATTCTGTTGATCGCATGCCATATATTAAATTTCTGACACAAGCAATAGTAATTCGAGTTGTAGTGTTACCTGTCTCAATCGCAGAAGCTGCAAAATCTTCCTTGTCTTTGGGTGCAAGGCATTGATACTGAAAGTTTCAAAATTCCCAATAAATTAGAATCAACATTCTGGAATGAGCAAGTACAACCGAAGGACTGTAAAAGACATACCCACGGATCCGGATAATGAACAACAGCTTAGCTTGTGGGTCAACATAAAAACCTCCCTTAAGTTTTGCCTCGCGCTTCAATCGAATCAGCTCTTTTTGCTAATGAAAAACATTTAGAGAAGAATTTCACCAAGATATAACACAAACAGAAATTCAATCAGATACCAAGAACTAATGACTATGACTTCCTATACCTGCTCATCATACTCCTTTGCATAGAGTTTTGCTCTGCTATAAATCAGTTTCCGGTTTTCAGCCCTTTTCTTCTTCTCTGATTCAAGCTCCTGCTTCTTTGCCAAGGCCCATTCCTCATTCCTTTTCTGCTTCTTCAAAACTGACTCCGGAACTACTGGTCCTCCCTTGACTTCCTCTTCCCCCATCTTTCTGTAGCCAAATAGAGACAGAGCACTAAATTGTAATGAGCTGAACACCCAAGAACCTCAATTTCACAACAACCCATTGATACTAGTACACCGTACTTACCACAGCCCCCCCCCCCCTCTCTCTCTCTCTTAAGAATTTGAAAGCATATTCTACCCCCAAAATTCTCTGGCAAAGCTATCTCCATTTTATCTACGTTAACAATTTACCATGAAAATAAAATGGCAAAAAGTTTCGAAACAAAGACAAACCAGGCCCCAGTTGTCAAGAAAAGTGAAGTGAAGCAGTTTGGTTCCAAAAATATGTTCTTGCTCTATAATAATTCGGGCATTTTTAAGCTAAGTTCATGTACACTTTTCTTCAATTGAAAACTCAAAAAGCCATCGGCATCCTTGAAGTTTCAGATGATTTCATTTCAATTCCTAATCCCAATTCAGAAATACAGAGCCGAGACAGATATTTCCGGAAGATATTTTCATGAAATTATTTTCCAGAGAAACAAGTAAGATACCGCAAAAATACACAGGGATCTGTATCTGTCAGTCATCTCCTAAGCAAAAAAGTGAGACGTGTGATTTCATTTCACATAAAATATCAGTTTGGTTATGGAGATAACTAAATGTACACGAATCTCGGAAGATCAAAACATCCATCTTAACTGAATGAAAAATAAAATAGATAAATCGAGTGCAACAATGAACCCACGCAAAACCTTGACGAACTTTTTGTATATCGAACTGGACGCAGATTTCTACCTTTCAAATACATATTTTTATTCATATAGAATAAACAAAAAAAAAAAAACAACAGAGAGAGAGCATACGTGTAACGACCTGGTGGCGGCGGGAAGACAACCAGGGTGAGGGGTTAGGGTTGAAGTGCAGAGGCTGTGTGTAGAAGTGAAGAGAAGTGGGGTGACTTGGGGGTTAACTGATGTCGAAGGGATGTGGGCCGTGATGGGCCGAAGGTTATGAGGCCTCAGGATGACTTGTGGATGGGCTTTCATGTTTGTTACTGTAGTGGGCTTATGTTATTTCTTATGTTGTTTTGTTGTTTCCTGGTAGGACCTCTGTCCATTAGTAGATGGGCCTTAGCCCTTTAGTATTGCTGTTATTTTCTTATGTACGTAGGTGGGTAACTTTTACTTTACTACTAGAGTGAGAATATTGTATAGGAAATTTATAGGGATACAAAGGGATTTTTATTTTTTATTTTTTATTTTTTTATTTTTTTTTCCTTCTTCCTTCATATGGGATTGCTGCCTTCTCCCCCCTTTTCCCGCCCTCCCTTCTCCCCCCTTTTTTCTCACTTTTCTCCATGTCAACCACACAACCTCATCGCCATCGCCCATAACCCCAGTCGTCGTCGCCCTCTCTCTTCCTCCGCTGCCCATCCCTCTGTCTCTCTCTCCTCCCTTTTCCTTCATTCCCCCATTTTCCTTTCCACCCGCACGAAAACCAATCTATCACCCACAACAGTCACCGACCGCCATCACCGACATCCATCATTGTCATTGACGCCAAGTCTCTCTCTCTCTCTCTCTCTCTCTCTCTCTCTCTCTCTCTCAGTTCCATTTGAGTTGCATTAACACAGAACACAGACAAATGGACTTCGAATTTCCACATTAAAATTAGGTTTGCTCAATTGGTTGATTTGTGTATATATGAAATTAGGCTTGCTCAATTTTGAATTTCAAGATTTGTGAATGGATTTGGCTAGTTGTATGAAAATTTTCATGGACTTTGATTATCCTTTGTTGTGGTATATGCCTATGTAGTATTATCCTTTGTTGTTCTACTAAATTAAAGATTCTAAAGCAGTTTTATTTATTTACCATGCTATGATTTCTCTGAAAGCTTTGTATGTTTGTATGAATGTGTCATATTACTTAGTTATTGGTTTTACATTTGGCACACCAGTGTTGTTTTTATTTTGGATACCAATTTTTGGTTTTGCAAATCATAGTGAAAATTCAGAATTTGCATATGCTGTTGTTTAATGCGTTATGGATCTTTGTTGTTTGGTTACACAATATTGCTCATGTATTTTTGTGATGGTTGTTTGGTTATGTATTTCTTCCGGTTCTTTCAATAATTATGTTGGAAAGTTAGCCCCTAGTTGTTTCAGTTGATTCAACAAAAATACAAGATCGACTTTTGTGGGTCAGGGAGTCTTGTTGTATACTTTGGTTAAAGAAAATTGATTGATTACACAATATTGCTTATGTATTTTTGTGATAGTTGTTTGGTTATGCATTTCTTCCAGTTCCAATAATTATGTTGGAAAGTTAGGCCCTAATTGTTTCAGTTGGTTTAACAAAAATACAAGATTGACATTTATGGGTTAGGGAGTCTTGTTGTATACTTTGGTTAAAGAAAATTGATTGAGTCCTTTTGTCCTGTTCACAAACTTGTTTGAAAAAGCAACTTAAGGTTGTTAGCTTGTACGGATTAAAGATCTTAATATCCATCAGTTCAGTTCTTTGGTATAGATAGGAAAGGTCGTTAATTTGCAAGATTTTTAAGGAAGTTTCTCGTGCATATGGATAGAATGGTGTTTTAATTTGTTCAATGACTACTTTTCATTAAGTTCAAATTTGAATGTGTGACCTATTGCTTCAACATTACAAAGAATGATGGCTGCATGACTAACCTATCATCTATGGTCTTACTTCTGTGGTTATATTATGTTCTTTCTTTTTATCTAAGGTCCTCTCAATATCTCAAAAAGTAGAGTGGCTTAACTTGGTTGTTGCAAATCTAGGATGTAAATCCATCACCTTTGCAGGTCTCTCCAAAGACAGCCTTGATGACTCTTGAGCAGAAGTTGATGAATCATAAAGCTGAAATGGAAATCAAGGCCATAAACAGAGGTTACAGATTACAAAGTATAGGATAGGCATTTTGTTGTCGTGGGTATTTGTTGTCAAGTACTTTGAGTTGTAATGTTAGCAGTTGTTGACAAAGTACTTTGCTGTCAAATATGTAATACATAATTGTAGCTGCGCAAGTTGTAGAAGAATTCGTAATGCTTAAGTATAAATGAGATTTTGTACTATGGAAGTTGTACTATACTTACTGAATTTATTTAATTGTTTTCATGAATAACAAAAATCAGTATTTAAATACCAAAATAGGTTGTCTCCATTGCAGCTAAATATATTTCCTTGGTTTTCTATTCAACATCGAATTTTGGAATGCCATCACCAAAATTTATATTTAAACTCTGAAATTCAAATCTCAAAATTATTATCCAACCACCTAATTACATTAAAACCCCGTGATTATAGAGTACTCGTGATTGGGTAAGTATACTATCTTGACTCCCTACTCCAACATGTATGTCATTCACCTATGGATCACAAAAAAAACTGTTAGTGGAGTATCAAATGAAAAGCTTGGACATGACAGCTACTCCAACGTTTCTAATTGCACAATTTTATAAAACCTCATCTATCTTATTTCTTTTTTGACTTTTTCTTTTCTTTTTCAGTATTGTCTCCACTATAGAGACTTGCCGTTTGAATAGAGGTTTATCCTTACTTTTAATACTAGCAAGACTACGAACCCCATGAATTTGTTGTTTTGTTTCACTTGAACCATCCTGACACACAACATACTCACTTGTTGTACTGTTGTGACTCAACTCTACCTCCTTAAACTTGCGCATATGATTCTTCCACTTTATGTAGGTCTCATGATCATTTGAAGCAACTAAAGCTATTTCACAATGAGATTTACACAAATCATTAAACATTTGTGCAACTTGATTATTGTCGAGGTCATCATAACTACTCTGTATCATCGTATACTTTCTTTTCAAATCTTTTCTCCAGCAACCAAGAACATACTTGGATGACAACTCCACGACTTTCTTCTACGTGGTAAGGATAATGAGTGCATGTCTATATAAAATTCCTCTAAGATCGAATAGTCTACAAGTGCACATCACTTCGTATTCATCGTCATTGAAATATACACAGTATTTCACCTCTTTTACAAAATCATCATAAATGCTCGAGTGGTCAACAACTTCATACGTCGATAGTGCACTTTCATTTTTTTTTAGGGAAGACAAACAATGCATAGTCCCTCTAAGCTATATTTGTACATCTTTGAACTTGGCATTTGTGTATAATTTTTGAAATTGTTTTTCAATTCCATGGACCATAATGCAATGGATCTTTCGTTGGAATGAATCAAAATTAGTTATCTTCTCATTCTCGACCATTCTGACCAAAGCATTATCATAGTCCTCAACAAACTTCTTCAATGGTGTGGTTGCATTTGTATAGCCATAAAAAAATGTATTCATACACTCGTTACGCTGGGTTGTGGACATTACAGCCCAAAACATACCTTGCACATATGCAGGTATCCATTGATGTTGCTCCTCATACAACTTACTCAACTAAGCACTGTCTGTTAAACCATTGCTCAAAACAATGTTGTGCCACCTTTCTTCAAATTCTTGACAGCTCAAAGGATCATATATACAGTTTAATAAAAAGTCTTTAAAGTTGTCATATTGCGAATAAGATCCTAACTTATGAGGTAACTTGAATAAAATGTGACATAAACAGAATCTATGCTTACCCCTCAGAAAAACTATTGCTATTGCTGGTTTCATTGCCCTATCTTGGTCGGCTATAATCGCATTAGGAGCCCGTCCTGACATACACCTTAACCACAATTGATATAAGGCCATATCTAAAAAGTATTGATTGTCCGTGGTGGTTGACTCCCAGGAAATAGGCAAATGGGCATTTTATATTTGTTTGTCAAATACGTTGTGTCAAATGTTATGACATCTCCAAATGACTCATATTCTGTCTTACTTCGAACATCCGCCCAAAATACATTTCTCAATCTATTTTCTTCATCTAGGTCCATCGCATAGAAAAAATTATTATTTTTCTCTTGATGTCGCACCAAATAATTGTGAAATGGCTCTACATCTCCTTATTCAAACAACTCATTAAGAACTTTATTGAAATGATTATTGCACTCTCTCTCCAAAAGTGAGATTCTCATATCCACCCCCTTCAATAAGCATAGTTTTGTAATTTTTAACTGGACATATTCCGGCTTTATCCATCATCTCAAAAAATTTTTTTTTCGACCAACTTATGATTTTTTATGGTAAGCAATATGTCTTGACTTGGGCTCACTGCATGATTGTGTTCGAGGACGACATTGGATAACTGATACCTTCCATCGGCTATTTGATTTACATTAATCTTAGTCTTGCAATCTGTCACTCCTATCAGATTACACAGGGATCTGTATCTCTCAGGGATCTGTATCTCTCAGTTATCTCCTAAACAACAAAGTGAGACGTGTAATTTCATTTCACATAAAAGATCAGTTTGGTTATGCAGATAACTAAATGTACACGAATCTCGTAAGATCAAAACATCCATCTTAACTGAATGAAAAATAAAAATAAAAAACTCGCGTGCAACAATGAACCGACGCGAAACCTTGAATAACTTTTTGTATATCGATTTGGACGCAGATTTCTACCTTTCAAATACATATTTTTATTCATATAGAAAAAACAAAAAACAACAGAGAGAGATGTAACAACGCTGCCGAAGAGAACCTGGCCAGGGAAGGGTAACGGCGGCTGCAGAGTAGGAAGGTAGATGAAGAGTTGAGAAGAGGGCTGAAGGGAACCCTAGTTGAGAAGTGTGCTGTTTGAAGCTGAAGTGTTTGATTTCAGTCAAGTACTTATCGGGGCTGGGATTAGCGTGGGCTGGGCCAGTCTCAGTTAGAGTTTATTTGTTTCGAAGTAGAGTTAATCGTTGTGGTCTTAAGGGGCATTTCCCTGGGCTGGTTTATCCTTGTTACTTGTTTTTCTTTGGGTTGTAACTAGAGAGTCTAGTAAAGGCCCATGGCCTCTTTTATTGTTGTCTGTAGGGTTCCAGCATATATGCCACGCCGCAATGTAGAAAATGGTTATGCAAAAAGTTATAGAAACCCTAATTTCCCTCTATTTTCCTACCCCTGTTTCTGCAGGTGCTGTCTCCTCGAATAGAGCTTTTGTGTGTGAATCCAATTATCATCTACTGTGTAACAAGAGAGCAGATGTTTACTTTGGTTCCAATAGAACCAGACGCGCTTAGAAAATGCATAGAAAATTTAAGAAAAAGAAAAATGCAAAGCAATCAAGATTGAAAAAAGAGTTATTTTGGGGTCATTGGTGCTTGAGCTCTTTGGAGAGATGAAGGGTTTCGTTGTAAGGTTTTGTTGAGGTTGCTTTGAAAGAGTTGATACCATCGACATTCCAAAGTCAACTACGATTGTAAAAAAAAATCTCAGTCGTTCACATGTATGAAATGACAAGGTTGACCTTGTATTAGCTATTAGGTTTGGGTGTTGTGGCAAGACTGATAATTGGGCCTAAGAACCACAACTTAGGGCCCAGATGACCAAACCCACTTTAATCCCTCGCCTCAGTTATGCTTCTTACATAACCCAATAAATGCTAAATGTATAACAAAATTTACTATTTTTTTATCCAAATTGATATTTATTATTTTGATCTAGATCCAAATTGGTATGGTATTATAAAACTTGCATTGATTATTAAATAGACATATGGTCCAAGGTTAGGGTTGTAAATGAACTAGTTTATTCGATAACCCATTTGGTACTCGCCCGGTTAAACTTGAATCGAATTCGACTCATGAAAAAAAAAACTCAGCCATGGAAACAGATACCCGCTCAATTAGTAAATAACACATACTCGATTCGACTAGGCTAATGTTTGTTAAAGCCCACTCGTTTATGCTCGAATCGACTTGTTAACTCAACTCAATTAAAACTCATTCATATATTGATAAATATATACATGAACCTATGTACAACACACACACACATATGTATGTATTAGCTAATAATATAAGCATAACACTTTTATAATTAAATATATAATATGTAACCTAATTACTTATATCGATATATTGAATATACTTCATAGTTATATTTTATAATTTGTACAATAATTAGGCAATAAAATTTAATAATTTCATATATTAGTATGTGGAAACCACGTATGAAATAGATATATACTATCATATTATGTATATGTATTAATAATATATGTAGGACATATAATATATTGTTATTGTAGATAAATATCAACTAGTTAGATACTAATTATTTATAAATTTTTAAAATCTTATAATTCAATGGAGGTTCGATTTGTTAGTTGTACAAATTCAATATTAGATTTTTTTTATTTAATTTATTAATTATTAAATCTTATCAAATAAATAAACAATTCGAGCTCGTTTGTGGGAAGAGTGCAAGCTCAAATTGAGAGTTTAACTTACTAAATCGAGCTCGAACAAAGAATAGATATGAATCACAAGATTGAACTTGAGCTAAGTATTTTGAGTTAAGTCAAGCTCTACAAGCCAAAAACTAGCTCAACTCGGCTCGATTACAGCCCAATTCACTACTCAGGGCAAAATGCTAAACGTACAAAGGGTAGAGTGGATGTCGAGAGCATTCACATTAGCACATGAAAAGTCATATTTGCATAATACGATCTTAAATTTCTCCACATTAGATTATGCATATCTATATTTTTGCATAGCTATGAATAGTATCTATACAAATTTAGAGATTTACTATTCACTCTTCAAATGTTATTTTACTAATTATTTCTCTCCTCTCACCCTCTCTCTCGCAATCATTTCCTCTTCCCTCTTTCAACAACACAACAAACGTTCACCTTTACATTCATTTTATTATTATAATATATTATGTTTTTTTTTTTCATTTTATTATATTTTTAATACAATATATATAAAAAATTATATTTTTATTATTACATTTATATTATTAATGTCAAATGTATGTACTGGATGCTAATTGCAAAATATATATAAAAAAAATTGAATTTAGAAAAAAATTAATAATAAAAATTATTTTGTCTCAAATATGCATAAGTCAACATGAAAGTTTTGCTTGAATGGCAAAATGAATATGTAAAAGATGTGATTTTGTATATGCATCTGCATATACCAATGCTAATGCCCTAAGACCTTTAGTAAATGCGGCTACAATCCCCTAAAGAACATTAATAATGGTCAAATTTTAGCAAAATTATTTTGTAGACAAACCAAAACCCCGACATAAAAAGATTCAGGAGAGAGCCAATACGAGAGGAAGATATACCAAGCCTGAAATAAAAAACCTGGTACACGCTATGACTTCAGCTATGGCTCGGGGCATTCGCGCACGCCAGTACATGCCCAAGCCTGCCATGTTAGACGAAATAATTAACTGAGAAAAGAAAAACCAGACCTTAATATGAAAATACGAAAGTAAATTGAGGCAAAGTGAATTTTCAATAAAAGAAAATCTGAAACCCAGGCCAAACTAACAAACTGCAATGTGCTATTGAGAACAATAAAGCCCTCTAGTTGACTATAAGAGAGGGGAGTTAAGTCTGACAACTTCGAAGAACAATAACATGCCAGGTAGAATCTCAAAATTTTGAAGGGCAAAGACCTAATTCATCCTCCGGATGAGCTCATTGATGTAATCTTCGCGATTTCCAGCATCACCTCCTTCAACATAGTGATTCCTCTTCTTCTTCAAACCACCAAGGGGAGCCTTGAGCTTGAATGGCCATAAGAAATTGTTTGCCTCCTTGAAGTGGGGTCCAACAGTCATAATCTCGTGGATAAGATCTTCCGTGCAAATTATTCCATGCTTACCCAAAGCCTGTGATTGCATGTCACGTTAGTGTAAAACATGGGGTATATCTCAAGTATTTCCCCTAACCTGGTGTATATCTCAAGTATTTCCCCTAACCATAAAAGGCCACAAACCTGTTCGACGATGGAATTGTCAGTCAAAGCAATTCTCTGCTTGTTAAGCTTCCCATATCCCCTTTTGTAAATCAATTCTTTGACACTCTTCAAATTTGGATACCTGAAATCATATACTCACCATCAACAAGACATTTGAACAAACTATTCATCAAAGAAAAAACACATTTGAACATAAGATGAACACTGATATAAAACAAAAATGAACAAAGACAACTGCATACCCGTAGGTCACATAAGGCTCAACTCTGTGCAGCATATTCACTGTCGCTTTGTTTACTTTCAGAAAGACACCATTGAATATCTGCAACCACAAAAGGTAGGTGTGTATCGTGTGACCATTCTATTACTTCCTTTTGTTTGTTTGAGACAACAAGGGGACCAAACAAGGAAAAAGATTCCAACCGTATGAAAAGAGGATAATAAAAATGAATCAAGACCATAACAAGGCCAACTCCAATACATGACTTAACATTCCATACAAGATCATAATACATTGCACAAAAACTCCAAATTCGGAGTCTGTAGACCAAAGAAAATATATGGGTCAACACAACCCAGGTTCCTCAAAAAGCACAATCTCATTCTTACCAAATAGTAGAACAGAAATAATAGCTTTTGATGACCTGAGGGCAGCAATAAATCCACCGATGAAGAAGTTCCCCTCCAAGGCCATCATTAATTAGATAATTTCAGGCTACTTTGCTAAAAAAATATATGAATCCATTTATGTGGTCCTATGAAGTTTGAGTACTTGAAACATTGCATCAAAACTTATAAAAGATGCATTACAGATCATCCAGCAAGATATCAGAATAGAAAATACTCAATGTACACATTTCAAATATTTACTGATTCAAATTCCTCTGTTCTTTTGCTTTTGTCTCCAATAATATACAACTTAACAGTTTACCATACAACCATAGCTCAACCAGAAAGCAATATGAATTACATAGAATATAAAAAAACATAGCTCAATTTATTTTACAAAGCTCACTCATTCTTCGAACAACTCCATGTTGCCTTCCGATCCCTTCTTCTAAATAGTTCAACAAAATCAAAGATTAAAGAAACAAAACAACGATTTCTGGGGCTAAAACCCAGAAATGTTTATTAGCTATGGGCATAGAATTCAAGACAGAATTAACTAGTGGGTGGCCCACTTTTTCTTACTCTAGATGCTTCAAAGAGGAAGTATAGTTATTAAAGGATACGTTATCAGTTTCCTATTTGGATTATTTAATTCGAATTTAACATTTAACAGAACTATGTACATTCCATTCCAGCAATGCTACATAATTATTCTGTTGATCGCATGCCATATATTAAATTTCTGACACAAGCAATAGTAATTCGAGTTGTAGTGTTACCTGTCTCAATCGCAGAAGCTGCAAAATCTTCCTTGTCTTTGGGTGCAAGGCATTGATACTGAAAGTTTCAAAATTCCCAATAAATTAGAATCAACATTCTGGAATGAGCAAGTACAACCGAAGGACTGTAAAAGACATACCCACGGATCCGGATAATGAACAACAGCTTAGCTTGTGGGTCAACATAAAAACCTCCCTTAAGTTTTGCCTCGCGCTTCAATCGAATCAGCTCTTTTTGCTAATGAAAAACATTTAGAGAAGAATTTCACCAAGATATAACACAAACAGAAATTCAATCAGATACCAAGAACTAATGACTATGACTTCCTATACCTGCTCATCATACTCCTTTGCATAGAGTTTTGCTCTGCTATAAATCAGTTTCCGGTTTTCAGCCCTTTTCTTCTTCTCTGATTCAAGCTCCTGCTTCTTTGCCAAGGCCCATTCCTCATTCCTTTTCTGCTTCTTCAAAACTGACTCCGGAACTACTGGTCCTCCCTTGACTTCCTCTTCCCCCATCTTTCTGTAGCCAAATAGAGACAGAGCACTAAATTGTAATGAGCTGAACACCCAAGAACCTCAATTTCACAACAACCCATTGATACTAGTACACCGTACTTACCACAGCCCCCCCCCCCCTCTCTCTCTTAAGAATTTGAAAGCATATTCTACCCCCAAAATTCTCTGGCAAAGCTATCTCCATTTTATCTACGTTAACAATTTACCATGAAAATAAAATGGCAAAAAGTTTCGAAACAAAGACAAACCAGGCCCCAGTTGTCAAGAAAAGTGAAGTGAAGCAGTTTGGTTCCAAAAATATGTTCTTGCTCTATAATAATTCGGGCATTTTTAAGCTAAGTTCATGTACACTTTTCTTCAATTGAAAACTCAAAAAGCCATCGGCATCCTTGAAGTTTCAGATGATTTCATTTCAATTCCTAATCCCAATTCAGAAATACAGAGCCGAGACAGATATTTCCGGAAGATATTTTCATGAAATTATTTTCCAGAGAAACAAGTAAGATACCGCAAAAATACACAGGGATCTGTATCTGTCAGTCATCTCCTAAGCAAAAAAGTGAGACGTGTGATTTCATTTCACATAAAATATCAGTTTGGTTATGGAGATAACTAAATGTACACGAATCTCGGAAGATCAAAACATCCATCTTAACTGAATGAAAAATAAAATAGATAAATCGAGTGCAACAATGAACCCACGCAAAACCTTGACGAACTTTTTGTATATCGAACTGGACGCAGATTTCTACCTTTCAAATACATATTTTTATTCATATAGAAAAAACAAAAAAAAAAAAACAACAGAGAGAGAGCATACGTGTAACGAACTGGTGGCGGCGGGAAGACAACCAGGGTGAGGGGTTAGGGTTGAAGTGCAGAGGCTGTGTGTAGAAGTGAAGAGAAGTGGGGTGACTTGGGGGTTAACTGATGTCGAAGGGATGTGGGCCGTGATGGGCCGAAGGTTATGAGGCCTCAGGATGACTTGTGGATGGGCTTTCATGTTTGTTACTGTAGTGGGCTTATGTTATTTCTTATGTTATTTTGTTGTTTCCTGGTAGGACCTCGGTCCATTAGTAGATGGGCCTTAGCCCTTTAGTATTGCTGTTATTTTCTTATGTACGTAGGTGGGTAACTTTTACTTTACTACTAGAGTGAGAATATTGTATAGGAAATTTATAGGGATACAAAGGGATTTTTATTTTTTATTTTTTATTTTTTTATTTTTTTTCCTTCTTCCTTCATATGGGATTGCTGCCTTCTCCCCCCTTTTCCCGCCCTCCCTTCTCCCCCCCTTTGTTCTCACTTTTCTCCATGTCAACCACACAACCTCATCGCCATCGCCCATAACCCCAGTCGTCGTCGCCCTCTCTCTTCCTCCGCTGCCCATCCCTCTGTCTCTCTCTCCTCCCTTTTCCTTCATTCCCCCATTTCCTTTCCACCCGCACGAAAACCAATCTATCACCCACAACAGTCACCGACCGCCATCACCGACATCCATCATTGTCACTGACGCCAAGTCTCTCTCTCTCTCTCTCTCTCTCTCTCTCTCTCTCTCTCTCTCAGTTCCATTTGAGTTGCATTAACACAGAACACAGACAAAGGGACTTCGAATTTCCACATTAAAATTAGGTTTGCTCAATTGGTTGATTTGTGTTATGAAATTAGGCTTGCTCAGTTTTGAATTTCAAGATTTGTGAATGGATTTGGCTAGTTGTATGAAAATTTTCATGGACTTTGATTATCCTTTGTTGTGGTATATGCCTATGTAGTATTATCCTTTGTTGTTCTACTAAATTAAAGATTCTAAAGCAGTTTTATTTATTTACCATGCTATGATTTCTCTGAAAGCTTTGTATGTTTGTATGAATGTGTCATATTACTTAGTTATTGGTTTTACATTTGGCACACCAGTGTTGTTTTTATTTTGGATACCAATTTTTGGTTTTGCAAATCATAGTGAAAATTCAGAATTTGCATATGCTGTTGTTTAATGCGTTATGGATCTTTGTTGTTTGGTTACACAATATTGCTCATGTATTTTTGTGATGGTTGTTTGGTTATGCATTTCTTCTGGTTCTTTCAATAATTATGTTGGAAAGTTAGCCCCTAGTTGTTTCAGTTGATTCAACAAAAATACAAGATCGACTTTTGTGGGTCAGGGAGTCTTGTTGTATACTTTGGTTAAAGAAAATTGATTGATTACACAATATTGCTTATGTATTTTTGTGATGGTTGTTTGGTTATGCATTTCTTCCAGTTCCAATAATTATGTTGGAAAGTTAGGCCCTAATTGTTTCAGTTGGTTTAACAAAAATACAAGATTGACATTTATGGGTTAGGGAGTCTTGTTGTATACTTTGGTTAAAGAAAATTGATTGAGTCCTTTTGTCCTGTTCACAAACTTGTTTGAAAAAGCAACTTAAGGTTGTTAGCTTGTACGGATTAAAGATCTTAATATCCATCAGTTCAGTTCTTTGGTATAGATAGGAAAGGTCGTTAATTTGCAAGATTTTTAAGGAAGTTTCTCGTGCATATGGATAGAATGGTGTTTTAATTTGTTCAATGACTACTTTTCATTAAGTTCAAATTTGAATGTGTGACCTATTGCTTCAACATTACAAAGAATGATGGCTGCATGACTAACCTATCATCTATGGTCTTACTTCTGTGGTTATATTATGTTCTTTCTTTTTATCTAAGGTCCTCTCAATATCTCAAAAAGTAGAGTGGCTTAACTTGGTTGTTGCAAATCTAGGATGTAAATCCATCACCTTTGCAGGTCTCTCCAAAGACAGCCTTGATGACTCTTGAGCAGAAGTTGATGAATCATAAAGCTGAAATGGAAATCAAGGCCATAAACAGAGGTTACAGATTACAAAGTATAGGATAGGCATTTTGTTGTCGTGGGTATTTGTTGTCAAGTACTTTGAGTTGTAATGTTAGCAGTTGTTGACAAAGTACTTTGCTGTCAAATATGTAATACATAATTGTAGCTGCGCAAGTTGTAGAAGAATTCGTAATGCTTAAATATAAATGAGATTTTGTACTATGGAAGTTGTACTATACTTACTGAATTTATTTAATTGTTTTCATGAATAACAAAAATCAGTATTTAAATACCAAAATAGGTTGTCTCCATTGCAGCTAAATATATTTCCTTGGTTTTCTATTCAACATCGAATTTTGGAATGCCATCACCAAAATTTATATTTAAACTCTGAAATTCAAATCTCAAAATTATTATCCAACCACCTAATTACATTAAAACCCCGTGATTATAGAGTACTCGTGATTGGGTAAGTATACTATCTTGACTCCCTACTCCAACATGTATGTCATTCACCTATGGATCACAAAAAAAACTGTTAGTGGAGTATCAAATGAAAAGCTTGGACATGACAGCTACTCCAACGTTTCTAGTTGCACAATTTTATAAAACCTCATCTATCTTATTTCTTTTTTGACTTTTTCTTTTCTTTTTCAGTATTGTCTCCACTATAGAGACTTGCCGTTTGAATAGAGGTTTATCCTTACTTTTAATACTAGCAAGACTACGAACCCCATGAATTTGTTGTTTTGTTTCACTTGAACCATCCTGACACACAACATACTCACTTGTTGTACTGTTGTGACTCAACTCTACCTCCTTAAACTTGCGCATATGATTCTTCCACTTTATGTAGGTCGCATGATCATTTGAAGCAACTAAAGCTATTTCACAATGAGATTTACACAAATCATTAAACATTTGTGCAACTTGATTATTGTCGAGGTCATCATAACTACTCTGTATCATCGTATACTTTCTTTTCAAATCTTTTATCCAGCAACCAAGAACATACTTGGATGACAACTCCACGACTTTCTTCTACGTGGTAAGGATAATGAGTGCATGTCTATATAAAATTCCTCTAAGATCGAATAGTCTACAAGTGCACATCACTTCGTATTCATCGTCATTGAAATATACACAGTATTTCACCTCTTTTACAAAATCATCATAAATGCTCGAGTGGTCAACAACTTCATACGTCGATAATGCACTTTCATTTTTTTTTAGGGAAGACAAACAATGCATAGTCCCTCTAAGCTATATTTGTACATCTTTGAACTTGGCATTTGTGTATAATTTTTGAAATTGTTTTTCAATTCCATGGACCATAATGCAATGGATCTTTCGTTGGAATGAATCAAAATTAGTTATCTTCTCATTCTCGACCATTCTGACCAAAGCATTATCATAGTCCTCAACAAACTTCTTCAATGGTGTGGTTGCATTTGTATAGCCATAAAAAAATGTATTCATACACTCGTTACGCTGGGTTGTGGACATTACAGCCCAAAACATACCTTGCACATATGCAGGTATCCATTGATGTTGCTCCTCATACAACTTACTCAACTAAGCACTGTCTGTTAAACCATTGCTCAAAACAATGTTGTGCCACCTTTCTTCAAATTCTTGACAGCTCAAAGGATCATATATACAGTTTAATAAAAAGTCTTTAAAGTTGTCATATTGCGAATAAGATCCTAACTTATGAGGTAACTTGAATAAAATGTGACATAAACAGAATCTATGCTTACCCCTCAGAAAAACTATTGCTATTGCTGGTTTCATTGCCCTATCTTGGTCGGCTATAATCGCATTAGGAGCCCGTCCTGACATACACCTTAACCACAATTGATATAAGGCCATATCTAAAAAGTATTGATTGTCCGTGGTGGTTGACTCCCAGGAAATAGGCAAATGGGCATTTTATATTTGTTTGTCAAATACGTTGTGTCAAATGTTATGACATCTCCAAATGACTCATATTCTGTCTTACTTCGAACATCCGCCCAAAATACATTTCTCAATCTCTTTTCTTCATCTAGGTCCATCGCATAGAAAAAATTATTATTTTTCTCTTGATGTCGCACCAAATAATTGTGAAATGGCTCTACATCTCCTTATTCAAACAACTCATTAAGAACTTTATTGAAATGATTATTGCACTCTCTCTCCAAAAGTGAGATTCTCATATCCACCCCCTTCAATAAGCATAGTTTTGTAATTTTTAACTGGACATATTCCGGCTTTATCCATCATCTCAAAAAATTTTTTTTTCGACCAACTTATGATTTTTTATGGTAAGCAATATGTCTTGACTTGGGCTCACTGCATGATTGTGTTCGAGGACGACATTGGATAACTGATACCTTCCATCGGCTATTTGATTTACATTAATCTTAGTCTTGCAATCTGTCACTCCTATCAGATTACACAGGGATCTGTATCTCTCAGGGATCTGTATCTCTCAGTTATCTCCTAAACAACAAAGTGAGACGTGTAATTTCATTTCACATAAAAGATCAGTTTGGTTATGCAGATAACTAAATGTACACGAATCTCGTAAGATCAAAACATCCATCTTAACTGAATGAAAAATAAAAATAAAAAACTCGCGTGCAACAATGAACCGACGCGAAACCTTGAATAACTTTTTGTATATCGATTTGGACGCAGATTTCTACCTTTCAAATACATATTTTTATTCATATAGAAAAAACAAAAAACAACAGAGAGAGATGTAACAACGCTGCCGAAGAGAACCTGGCCAGGGAAGGGTAACGGCGGCTGCAGAGTAGGAAGGTAGATGAAGAGTTGAGAAGAGGGCTGAAGGGAACCCTAGTTGAGAAGTGTGCTGTTTGAAGCTGAAGTGTTTGATTTCAGTCAAGTACTTATCGGGGCTGGGATTAGCGTGGGCTGGGCCAGTCTCAGTTAGAGTTTATTTGTTTCGAAGTAGAGTTAATCGTTGTGGTCTTAAGGGGCATTTCCCTGGGCTGGTTTATCCTTGTTACTTGTTTTTCTTTGGGTTGTAACTAGAGAGTCTAGTAAAGGCCCATGGCCTCTTTTATTGTTGTCTGTAGGGTTCCAGCATATATGCCACGCCGCAATGTAGAAAATGGTTATGCAAAAAGTTATAGAAACCCTAATTTCCCTCTATTTTCCTACCCCTGTTTCTGCAGGTGCTGTCTCCTCGAATAGAGCTTTTGTGTGTGAATCCAATTATCATCTACTGTGTAACAAGAGAGCAGATGTTTACTTTGGTTCCAATAGAACCAGACGCGCTTAGAAAATGCATAGAAAATTTAAGAAAAAGAAAAATGCAAAGCAATCAAGATTGAAAAAAGAGTTATTTTGGGGTCATTGGTGCTTGAGCTCTTTGGAGAGATGAAGGGTTTCGTTGTAAGGTTTTGTTGAGGTTGCTTTGAAAGAGTTGATACCATCGACATTCCAAAGTCAACTACGATTGTAAAAAAAAATCTCAGTCGTTCACATGTATGAAATGACAAGGTTGACCTTGTATTAGCTATTAGGTTTGGGTGTTGTGGCAAGACTGATAATTGGGCCTAAGAACCACAACTTAGGGCCCAGATGACCAAACCCACTTTAATCCCTCGCCTCAGTTATGCTTCTTACATAACCCAATAAATGCTAAATGTATAACAAAATTTACTATTTTTTTATCCAAATTGATATTTATTATTTTGATCTAGATCCAAATTGGTATGGTATTATAAAACTTGCATTGATTATTAAATAGACATATGGTCCAAGGTTAGGGTTGTAAATGAACTAGTTTATTCGATAACCCATTTGGTACTCGCCCGGTTAAACTTGAATCGAATTCGACTCATGAAAAAAAAAACTCAGCCATGGAAACAGATACCCGCTCAATTAGTAAATAACACATACTCGATTCGACTAGGCTAATGTTTGTTAAAGCCCACTCGTTTATGCTCGAATCGACTTGTTAACTCAACTCAATTAAAACTCATTCATATATTGATAAATATATACATGAACCTATGTACAACACACACACACATATGTATGTATTAGCTAATAATATAAGCATAACACTTTTATAATTAAATATATAATATGTAACCTAATTACTTATATCGATATATTGAATATACTTCATAGTTATATTTTATAATTTGTACAATAATTAGGCAATAAAAAAAGAAAAAGAAACGAAAACTTGAGAAAGAAAAAGAAAAAAAGAATGAAGAAACGAAAACTTGAGAATGATTGTGAGAGAGAGAGAGAGAGAGAGAGAGAGAGAGCTACAAACCTAGTTTGCTGAAGAAGATGTGGTTGGACGGGAATGAAAGCTTGTGAAATGGATGCAAGGAAGATGGGATGGCATGTACATCACCTTCACTTTTCAATCTTTTCTCCACTATCGGTAGATCACTTTTTGGAGAAAAAAAAACTGACGTAGCATAATGCCATATCAGTATGTGGGATCCCTGTGTATCTGTAGCAGCTCCCTATTGTATATCCTTTCTGCCAGGTTATCATTTCCATTCAAGCAAAATATAATACAACCTCCCAATTCTCTCTTCTCTCTATCTTTCTACCCATGAAGGCCCTCACCCTTGAAGTGAGAATCACCATCACCCTTCCTTGCGTGTTACAATATGTTTACTTTGGTTCCAATAAAACCATACGCACTTAGGAAATGCATAGAAAATTTCAGAATAAGAAAAATGCAAAGGAACTGAGATTGAAAAGAGAGTTACTTTGGAATCACCAGTGCATGAGCTCTTTGAAGAGATGATGGGTTTCATCACACATAAATGTTGGAGAAAATGGCTTGTTATAGACTGGGAACTAGGATTTTGTGGAGATTGCTTTGGAAGAATTGATACCATTGACGCTCTAGAGTCGACTATAATTGTAAAAAGAATCCCAGTCGTTCGCATGTATGAAATGACGAGGTTGACCATATTAGCTATTAGGCTTGGGTCTTGTGGGAAGACTGATAATTGGGCCTGAGAACCACAACTTAGAGCCCAGATGACCAGACCCACTATTAATCCCTTTCCTCAGCCGTGCTTCTTAGGGCTTGTTTGGAAAAGTTTTCATCTCAAAATTCTCATATCATATCATATCATATCATATCATCTCATATCATTTCCAAACATCACTCAAACGCAAATATATTTAAACTAATTATTACAATTTTTTCAAACTAAACTATAAGGAAATCCCCCCCCCCCCCAATCGGCCCGCAAGGTACCCACGAAAGGCTAGTAGGCCATGAAGCTCCTCGGCCAGGCCCAATCGAGCTCAGGAAGTATCCCTGAACGAGGTTGGTGGGCCGGTTGGTGGGCCTTCACGAAGTATTAGGCCCAAGGACTAAACTTGCCCGTAAAGTAATCTACACAAAAGGTGGACAAGTAGCAAGGATTGATGGGACAAGCTGACTTGACACCTCCCCACAACGCCCCACTCGTGGGGACTTGTGATACTAGGCAAACATAAATGTAAGGAGAGCCCTTGATCTTCTGACGGGAGGATATCGACGAGCTACCAAGGACGCTAGCAGAACAAAGCAAGTTAGTAAACCATACCGTATTAATGGCACCACTCTCGAACTACACGCAATATTAATGATATCGTCGCAGAGTTCACATCACATCGCATTAAAGGATCATGATCTATCCCCCAAGGTTCAAGTATAAATAACAATCCATAGTTATGAAGAAATTCTATCTAGACTCTCTCACTTAATTTACAAACTTCTAAAAGAAGATACTGACTTAGGCATCGAAAACTCTCTAGCATCACCAAGGCCCACGTTCTTCATGTATTCTTCATGTATGTAGGACCAAACTTAGAAGACCCGACTAAAAAACGTACGAAATACGACGTTAACATATTTATTATAACTTTTCAAAACTTTTAACCAAAAAATAAAATATAATTCAATTTTTTCAAATCTTAAATTAAAAATTATATTTTAATAATATTTTATTTTTATAATTTTTTCTATTGAAATATTTTTCTCATTTCTCAAAACTCTATAAAATATTATTATCTCACTATTATTCATAAATTATTATTCATAAAATTCTTATGTTATCCCTGTCGCAAGCTTATCCAACTTCTCGTAACCAAACGAAAGCCAAATTACAAGCCAATAATAGATATCTCCATAACGAAAGCCAGCGAGCTTCAAAAACCCTAATCCCTGCATGCTAAACCCTCCCCCACTGCCATAGGTTTATGTCTTCGACCCCCGGCGTTTCGGTGTTTGAACAGCTCACTAGCATGCCCAAAACCCTAATCAGCCAGAACCCACCTGTGGACCCTGCCCTTCTGGCCCTGAAGCCTCGCCAAGTTCTGCTTGCAAACCCAAGCACCATGAGGAAGCCCTGCTCCGATAAGGCCTCCTCCGGCACCCTAACTGCGGACCAGAAGCTCCTCCTCCTCGAGGCTGTTGCCCATTTCTTGGACCGCAATGGGTTCTCCAAGGCCCTAAAGAAGTTTCGATCCGAAGCTCAAGTCGAGGTAGATACGGTTCTGTTTGTTTACCGGGACAAAGTAGAGGAACAGGGCAGTTGAATGTTTTTGGATTTTGCGTATTTCTTTTTCACTTTAATGCACTTCGCATGCACTATTTTTTTAGATCTTTTTGTTCTCGCAGAATTATTTTGTTGCTTGGCTAAGTGCATGTTTAGAATTGTAGTGGATAATATAATTTTTAATTCAAGGTTTATAGTTGTAGAGCTTAAGTAGTAAGCTTTTCCAAACAGGCCCTAAATGTAATTTGACTTGTTTAGGAGCGATAAAGATTGAAGATTTAGAAGGAACTCAAAGATGTGACCCGGTGTACAAAATAAAACAAAATGACGTGACTAAGTGACCATTTATTCAATTGACCTGATCTAAATAATTGTGCTCTTAGAATATCAAGTTTTGTGGTCTTGCAGTTTAAAAGAATTGGGAATGTTGTTGACCTTATATTCTTCTATTATCAATGAATATGTAATATTGTGAAAATGAACAGGGTTTTTTCCATTTCAAAGTGTTGATTAACTGAAGTTGTAAGAGAGTTTTCCCCTGGCTTCTTTATACCATGATGGTGATTGGTTTTAAAATTGTTAGAACTGAGGCTAGCAATATTCATTGCCGCAAAAATCTGGTTGCACGAGTTACGGATGAGTTTAAAGTTTTCCATCATAAAAAAACTCTTACAGCCCCGTTTTGTAGGGGAGATTCCATAGACAATAAAATATTTCCATGTAAAGTATGGTTGAACTACTATTTGTCTTCCCATGACAAATGATTCTCACCATTTTTTAATTTAATTGCACATATCACATGAATTTGTTTTTTCATTTGCCCGTATTCAGTGCTAAAACCTATGCAGAAAGGATGTCTGGGCAAACTGTTACATTTTATTCATTGATGAGGTGTTTATTTATTGATAATGTTTCTAGTTTCCACTTACCCACGTATTTTCTTAGAATGCCCATTAAAGGGTTCTTGTTGTTCATTACTTGATTTTTGATACATGAGCTTAGAAAATTTTTTCAATACTTTACTCCATTGGTCGGTTGTAATTGATTTTAATGGAATGGGCTTCCATGAATTTCTTGTATCACTGAACTAGCACGCACAGACAATGCTCTTGTATATGTTTTTTTTAAGACCTAGGCTGTTGCCTATTCTTATGATCGATAAATTTTTTTTGCCAGTCAAAAAAAATTATTTGATAGCCTATCTCAATGTTATTGGTCCTTTTGTTGCCGCAGAAAGATGGTTTGAAGGGTTCAGCATTGGATTTGGAAGAGATTTACTCCAAGTATCTGGAGGTGTGGTATGATTAAAAAATCTCCAATATTATATGTTTGGTTGTGTATGCACAAAAAATTAATCAATAATGATATCCTCGTTTATAATGGCTCGTGTATATATTACTGTTGTGGTCGTTGAGGTGGGGCCTGTCAACTCCCTTGGTTATTTTGGGAATTATTCCAAATGTTTTTTATGGGCCTACCAAATGTTAAAAATGGGTTCTTGGCTAAGTGTGGAAAGGGAAGGCAGAGGTTGTTAGCACTTGAGCAGAGCCTATTTGCATCAAGTTGTCAATTGAAAGAGGAGAGTAGACAACTCAAATGCCAACGAAAAAAACTGAAAACAATCATGTTGTTCAAAATTTTATTGTTCTAAGATCTGTTGCTCGATTTTGCACGTTCTGCTCCCAAAACACAGAGACACTTTCAAGGGAAGATTCGGATTGGTTGGTTCGGAGGTTCATGGGAGGGGTAGCTTAAGTGGAAAAAAAAAAATCTTGGGGTTACTATAGGATCTTATGAGTTATGCTTGACACACTTTCTATATTTGCTTTGCCTACATGGTTAACGTTGCGGGATATCTTATCCATAGTGGATATCGTTGAAATAAATTGTATATTTCCCTCGAAAATTTCTACTCGTTTCCTTAAGCTCTCATGTGGCAAAAAACTTCATATGTTTTTATTGGGTGTGTGTGCTGGGCTTTATTGCACGTTTGTCACAACTTATGATTGCTTAGTTAATCCATTTGGAGTTTGCAACATTTTATAGCTATTCCTTTCAGCCCAATATCTCTTTGCCTGTTAACTATTCCCAAGTTCTATGATGTCAAATGTCCCTTCAATTCAATGATCTCACCAATTTGAGAGGAGGCACGCTCCAAGGACTGGTTTTTGGTAGCCCAGGCAAGAGCCTGCCATTAAAGCATCTGCATTCTATTTATACAGACGCCATAGCTTATGAGAGAGTCCTAAATAGGGACATGTACGGGAATAGAAAAGAAGAGTTGGAAAACGCTAGAGATGAAGGATGCCTTAGCCTTAGGTTATATAGATCTGTATGAGTGTAACTAAATTTAATATTAATAGCAAACTCTACCTTTCACACACACACACACACACACATATATGTTTGCTTTTTCATAGGTAAAATATTTATTAATATCTAATATCGATCGAGGCCTAGGCAAAGCCCAAGTAATGCTTGTTGTTATTCCATTGTTTATTTACAACAATGAATTCCAGTTTCTATTCTCATGTTATTTGAGCTCTCTGTTGTATGTAGGAATGATTCCAACACAAAAGTCAAGTTCCAGAATGAGCAACGTATGGAAAAATTCGTTAACGCTATTTTCTGAATTATGATGTTGGTGGGACTTATAGCTTTTCTCCCTCCCTCCCTCCCTCCCTCCCTCTCTCTCACTGTCACACACACTAACAGGAGGATATGCTTTATTTCATAATTCTTGATTGATCTCATGTTCTAGTTCTGTTCAATTTCAGAAATAAAGAATGATGACATCATTAAAAGAGATGGTGAACGTGCCTCCACTGTGGCTTTGGAAAATGGAAGTAAGAAAAATAGAAAAAGTAGTGAGGGCAATAAATGTGATGTTGTCAGTCAATCTGAAACCACAGTCCCTCATTCTAAAAATTCCAAGGAGAAGCTAACAAATGGTGCAGCCCCAGAATCAAATGTAAGATCTAAAGAAATGAAAGAAGGCAAGAAGATTTCTGATTCTCTTGTGCAAGGAACTAGATCACTTGTGGAGGAACCTGGTAAGAAAAGAAAGGAGAAAGAGAAAAAGAAAAAGAAAAGCAACTCAGATTCTGGATCTTTTATTAATTATGTAGAACATTATCAATTGGAATCACTGCCTGTAGCAATTGAAGAAAAACCTAATGAAATGGTACTCTCAGAAGGCCAATGTGTTGGTGAGGACACGGAGAAGACATTGAAGCATAAGAAGAAAAAGAAAGATAAGCCTATTTCCGATTCTCTTGACAACGCCAAGCAAGGTGGCTTGGATGGAAAGCAAGGGGTAGTTTCTACAACATTTAAGGATGCAGAGTGTTCAAGAGATCCCCAAGCCAATAATTCAGGCTCTACTCTGGAAGTGAGCAGTGCCAAATCCAAAAGTAAAAAGAAAAAGGTGGATGGTTCGGTTTCTGAAAGTTTACTTAGTGCAGATTCAAAGGATATTGAGATAAGAGATGCAAATGGAAAGAATGAGAAAAAGAAAGAATGTAAGACGCCAGATGAGGATGCTGCTAACAATATAAGAGAAGTTCCAAAAAAAAGAAAGAGATTTAGTTCTGAAGAAAACGATTTCCAACCTGTTGACAAAAAGGCAGCTGAAGAACAGAAACTTAGGAAGGTAGAAGGTTTGGAAGACTCTGAGAGAAGTGAGCAAGAAGCCATGGTCAATGCATCCCTAGGAAGTGATAAAAGTGCTGAAAAAGTAAGTCAATGTGAAAGTTTTGAAGTTAGTTCAAAATATTTTCTAAAACCACCCACCCGTGGGTAACCCAAGTGGTAAGGGCAAACTTGTGTGCATGTGCCCCATGTCACAGGTTTCACAGGTTTGATTCTCCCTGGGATCAAACTGCGATTTAATTGGGAGGCCATGGCAGTGGATTGCTGTGCTAGTCTTCCCGAGAGTTTAGGTTCCATTGGTGAGTCCTAAGGGCTCTGCTGTGGGGTGTTTCCCCCATCATTAAAAAAAAAAAAAAAATCTAAAACCATCTAACAGACATATTAATGGACAGGCATTTGGAAACCTTGAAAAAAATGGAAAGGAACCTGCCTTTCAGAAAACCAAGAAGCAACGTAATGGTTCAGTTGAGGTATGTCTCTAACTCGACTACTTTCTCACCAATGTTACCATATGAGTGAGGAACATAAGTGGACCACTTTCAGGGTCAAAAACCAAATCCTTCAATTAATAAAATGCCTCTAGTGTTTTGATCTGTTCCCAGACTACTATCTCACTACATGTCCTTTCTGTAGGAACTGTCAAATATGTTTTTTGTGTTAAATTTCAATGGCATGCAATTTGCATATGGACTTTTGTAATGATGCCTCGTTTTATTTGTTTTGCAAACTCGGGAGTTGTTGATCCAAATTCATCTCAATATGGGAAAAATGTTGAGAATGCTATTTTCTAACTTATAGCCCTGTTTTGGCACTATATCTTATAAGGTCTGAAACATGAAGGATGTGGCCTAAAGGCTTGGTACCTTCCCAAGCAACTGGGCAAAGGAGTGAATGGAGGGCTGAAGATGGTTCTCCCAAATGTGGATAGAATGTCCTTTGTGACTTATCCAAGATCATACTCTACAACCTATCTCTATTTGTCATAGCCTTATTTATCATGCTTGCATATATTGTATTAGGTCTCCTTCCTATTTATTTTAATGTGAATGTTGTCTATAGCATCAGTGTAAGTTGAGACTTATCATTCTCTCTGGAATTCACATTGGACTGGAAAATTAAAGACAAGTTTACTTCAGTATAACAATTATAGTAGATAGTGTGAAGAAAACAGAAAGGTATAGTAAATGTGGAATTCATGGATTATATAAGCCTTGCATATGGAATTGACGACGAGCTATTAAAAAGTTTGAAGCATAGAACTTGTTTAGTATGGTTCTGAAATACCCCTCAAATAGTCACCAGTGAATCAGTTTTGATTTATATTGAGTTAGTCAGAACTTCAAAGTCACAGTTTCTACCCCTAGGGTTTGGCTCAAGTGGTAAAGGCCTTGTGGTTGGGGGTATGCTCCCCTTAGGTCTAAGGTTCAAATCTCCTTAGGTGCAAACAATTTTTAGAGGCCATCGGATTGAGAGATTTCTCCCTTGAATTACCTGAGGTGCACTTGCAAGAAACTCCTTGCCGAAGGCCTGTGCACCCTCGGGATTAGTGGGGACACTGATCCCTAACACCCGGTGCCAATCGAAAACAAAAAAAAAGTAATCACAGTTTCAATTTGTATGGAAATATAATGCAAAAAACAACAATGCATGTACCATTTCCATATTAAGAAATTTACCGAGCACAAACAAGTTAACAGTTAGTCGCGCTATTTACAATCGGTCTCATCTTATACTTTGTTGGGCATCTTCCTATATTTAATGTTAAGCTTTCAAAGGTCCTTTCTACATTATACTTGGGCTTTTGTCTATTCTTATAATCAATAAAATTTTGTTTACTGATAAAGAAAAAGATTTTTTCTACATGTTCAACTAGTTTTAGAAGCCTTGGAGATATAGGATTTCGTGCACTATGGCTAAGTTTGGGGAAGATGGTTGGAGGGCATCACTGAAAGGTTTAGGGAAGTTTGGGGCACTTTTTGTAGGATGTTGTGATGATGATTGTTCTTGAAGCACAGGTTCTTTTTTCCTTTTTGCATGATTGAGGTTGTTGCTCCTGTTGGCTGTTGCTGGGATTGATGATGTGGTTTTGTTGATAATTGTGGTTCATCAGTGTCATTTCTGTTGTGTGCAATGATGAGGATGTTAGTATATTTCTATATCCATTTTTATGGATTCTATTATTGCAGCCAAAGACAGGGAATGCATTCCAGCGGGTAAAATCTGATGAGGTGGTATTTACTGATGAGAGGCTTAAAGATAATTCTTACTGGGCAAAGGTGTGTTTTGTTTTCTTCTTGTTCATCCTTGTATGTTTATTTGTAATTTCTTCCGTCTGTGTTTACTTATATGTATTAGAAATCAACCTTTTGATCATTGATCAATTCTCTGCAGGATGGTGCAGAAAGTGGCTATGGTGCGAAAGCACAAGAAATTCTTGGGCAAGTTAGGGGACGGTATGTTTGTTGTACGGCATGTACATATAAATGTTAGTTGGAAACATTGATATTCATTCAGTCATTTAGGTAAAAGCCAGCTTTAAAGCTGTTCCACTATTATCAGTGTTAGAAACCAAAACAAAAAAAAAAGTTTGAGTTCAAATTTTTATTGGGTTTTAGAAAATGAGAGAGAAAAAGTTGAATAAAAATATTATAAAATTGATTGTTTGAATAAAAATTTTGTTTGTAAGTTTGGAAAAGTTGTATAGGGTTTTATGTTTTGCTTGGGAGTTCAGGAAAGTTATAATGATTAGATGAAAAAATTGAAAATTTGAAATTGAAAAGTGTTGTGTATTTAAGTGATATTTGGAAATGAAATATATGAGAATACCTGAGAACAATTTTGTTCCTGGACGGGCCTTAGTGTCCATCAATATTTTCTTTTCTTCTGGCCAAAAAGTCTTTTAACTTTTCTTGCATCATGCACGGATTGCATCTCTGCAACAATTTTTTTTCTAAAACAATGGAAGCCTGCTTTCTTTATTGTGTGATGCTTGTCATCGAGTGAGGATTCTGGCTTCAAGAGCGTGATTGCACATGATCACTACTATTAGACTGTGTTAAGGTGTAGAGAAGGATCCTAACTCCCCCCGCCCCCTCTCTCTCCCCCCTTTTTCTCCTCACAGGGATTTTCGTCATGAAAAGACCAAGAAGAAGCGTGGGACTTACAGAGGAGGGCAGATCGATTTGCAATCACACTCCATTAGGTTCAATTATTCAGACGATGAGTGACCAGAAATATTTCTTTGCTAGACAGGTCTCTGCTTTTTATTCTTTCCATTGATTTTGATCGTATAAATGGGAACACTACTTTCTTTTCCAATGGGCTATATGATAATTTTATATCGCTTGGTTCTCTTTCCTAACTGTTCCATATTCAAACTAAGTATTGTGTTAACTCAAGGACCTGTACATCTCGATCTAAGCTATTTTGAAACTTTGAGTGTTGTTCTCTATTACTCCTTTTTTAAGTCTATATACTTGTAGTAGGACAATGGTTTTTTTTTTAAAAAATTATCTATAGGCAAAAAGATAGGAGGGGGCGATCGGAAATGGCTTGCCTACCTGACTGTGACTATAGTAATACATTACCTGCTATGAACCAAATAGGATAGGAGGGCCTAGAGCGAATGGGTTTGGGTTTGAATATGACTTGAGTTGACAACGCTACGCACCTAACAAAATTTTCTAACCTACGCACAGATACATTCTAGCTCGGTATGGACTTTTTTATTGCCAAAAAAAAAACAATTATGGAACATTTATTTATGGGCTTTTGGATGTTTGGACCTAAAGATACGTATGTAAATCACTTAACGAATAATATGCCTAAAAGTAGTTGAATAAAGACTCGAATGGTGTAACCCATATGTATTTAAACTTCAAGTCTCAAGATGTTTGAAAAAACAAATGTAAAGGGCTGTTTTCATTTTCTTTCTGGAGCAAATCATAAAATTCATAAAAGCGCCTATGTGGATGGAGAGGCCTAGCTAACCAAGTTGCCAAGCCTTTCAAGTTTTCAACCGCCATTCTGCATGGTAACATATTCAGCAAGAAAGAGATATTCAATCAGTTTTAACAAATTAGGTTCAATCTGATAAAAGATTATTTCGAACTATCTCAAGCGGTGCAGAATTCCAAAAAGCTCGTATCTTTACTCTCTCTTATCACCCACGTCAAGTTGTTGTGATTGCATCTCTACGTCGCTTAGGATGCTAATAGAATCTTCTAAAATAACTTTACACTTTAAGATCAAGAGTTTGAGATAGTTGCTCTAGAAAATTGTAAAGAGAGAGGAAATAACTTTTTTTGTGTACGTTCACTTTTTCCATTTGTTAAGTTAACATATGTAAAACTCTCATTTAAAGAGTCCTCTGATTAGGTAGTTAATTAAGTTGCCTAGAAGTTAATTAACAGCCAGTGATGAGAAGTTAATTAACTGCTTGTAACTCTCCCATCCATGTAGACACTACATGGATCATCCGACCGGACCGTGCACATCCTCCCCCTCCACGGCAGAGGTGTCGGATCAACCATAGGAGTTAAAAGAAGAAACTATGGGGACTTTGTTCGTGGTGGAACGGTATTTGCTACAGAGTTTTGGGTTATAGTATGATAAACTTTTATTATTGGGAACATGACATAAGTAGTTCCATCGTTTGGTGTAGTGGAACCCAGCTGGGTTTATTCCCTATACGAGAGAACCACCAGCACCAAGGACGAGATGGTAGAGGACAAGAGAACTGGCCGCAATCAGTTCGGCATGCCTTCCGTTACGTAGATTACTGCAACTTTCAGCTCTAGCTAATACCAATGAATGAACCGGGCATGGATCACCATTTTCTGGCCGAAATAGATTCGACAAAACCATGTCAGACTTAAATAACAACAAAAAATATAAAGCCACATAAGCTTATGGTATATTAATAATTCAGTAATTACATGTAGGATACTAGAAAGCAAACTAGAATACAGGCCACTGCTCTTCCTCATATCTATCCAAGACCACGTATATATGTTGCAGGAGAAGTACTTCAGGGTCATGTGAATAAATAGCAACTAAATATTTGATTTTTCAAGTATCGAAACGACGTGCTTTTTTGGCATTAGCAAAAGCAACCGAAAGTAAGATCCGAGAGACAAACCAGCAGGCAGAAGCTAGCTCTCAAACAAACTCAGTCAAATCACACTAGCAGAAAACTTAAGACGGCTGCAGCTAGGCTAGCAACGAAGAAAGAATGCGCGTAAAAAACCACCATACCTGCAGCTCTTACTTTTTCAAGATCTAATTATTCAAACATTTCTCGTGTCATTTCA
Source organism: Juglans microcarpa x Juglans regia (assembly GCF_004785595.1). Classification (NCBI taxonomy): domain Eukaryota; kingdom Viridiplantae; phylum Streptophyta; class Magnoliopsida; order Fagales; family Juglandaceae; genus Juglans; species Juglans microcarpa x Juglans regia. The sequence goes on along the minus strand of NC_054601.1, from coordinate 2,996,857 downwards.
TTCTCCAAACGAGATCTTAATCCCGTTTGAGTATTTAATAACATCTTAGTATATTTATAAATATCAATAAAATGATTTGAATTAATAAAGATCAGACGTGATATGACCAGTTGAAATCGAAGAATCCTTATAAATATATATTATTTTGTTTTCTCAATTTAAAATATTAAGATGTTTAGACAATGTTTTGAAAAAGAGAAATTGTATTTACAATTCTCAAATGGAAAATGTATGTATAAGTCTTTCGTTAAATAAAAAAAAATATTATTTTAATAATATATTATTATAATTTTAAAAAATTTATAAAAAAAATTAATTAAACTTACAATATAATTTTCATTTAGAGACTTATTCTCCGAAAAAACATTAATTAATTTTAAAACTGTAAGTATCGTTTCTGTACGCATGCAGGCGAAGTTTCGAGGAAATTTCGTGAATCGTCATCAATTACCCCACTCCTGGCCATAAAATGCCATTACAATTAATGAATTAGATCGAACTGGACGCGTCCGACAGGTTTGCAGTCGGTGTCAGTCACCTACACTTGTGGCAGGAAAAATGTTAGTCTGTCCTTTTGGCCATTTATTCTAACTGTTTGTGTATTTATTTATTTTTTAATTTATTTTTTATTTAATAATTAAAAAAATAATTTTTAATATATTGATATATTTTTTTATTTTTTAAAAATATTTAAATATATTAAAAAAAAACTAAAATAAGATCAAATGAAACGGTACTACTCAAAAAGACAGAATATCACCGCTCTTGTTGCATAGATAGCATAGACAGAGAGCTCAACTGCAAGTGAAATTAATTATATATATATATATATATATTATATGTATATATATGACCCTTAAAATATTACAGAATGAAGTTATAATTCCTAATATTGAAACTGAATTATACGTGTGTTGACGCAAAAATTATAAATTAATGGTGTTTTTCTAGTCATATATTGATCAGCAATATTAAATACTCAAGTACTTTACTTTGCTTATCATGATCTTGTTCTTAGTCGTGTCATCCTCCTCCTCCTCCTCTTCCTCGTCATGATTTTAACAGCTAGAACTGATCTAGATTTTTATCCAAGCTGAAGCAGGTGCTCTCCTCCAAAATTACAACCATCATCATGATTTTAACTACTAGAACTCGAGATTTTTATCCAAGGAAGTGGTCGATCTCCTCCAAAATTACAAGCATCATCATGATTTTAACGACTAGATCAACTCAAGATTTTTGCCCAAGCTGCAAGTGCTCGATCTCCTCCAAAATTACAAGCATCATCATGATTTTAACGATTAGATCAACTCGAGATTTTTATCCAAGTAAGTGCTCTCCTCCAAAATTACAAGCTAGCATCATGATCGTGATTTTAACGGCCAGAACTCGAGATTTTTATCCAAGTAGGTGATCTCTCAAATCTCTGGGGGCAGATCATGAGCAAGCTGATATAATTAATTAGGTCGTCGGTCGATCGGATAAAGTAGCACTGCAGAGATCGAGTTGGTGTTATTTCACGTTAAAAGATATCGCGCGTCCACTACCTTTGATTCTCAGCATCACACCGACTAGTTTTTTTTTTAAAAAGATATCCTGATATTATATTATATGGCTGTCATTTGCTTTCTAATTTCTTCCCAGCTAGTGCTGTTCCATCTTTAATTTCTAATTCATGTATCTGGGTTTGAGAAGATGTAAACATGCAGACGACGGCATGATTGTTGACAGAGTGATCAACATGAACCCGCCACAGAAAAAATAATAAAAGAAATTAAAGTACTAGCCATATATGCATTCACCAAAAATTAATAAAATATCTGGTAGTACTCATATCGACATGAGAAAACTCAAAGCAAGCGTGCAGCTAGGGACTTCCACTCATCTATTTCCCAAAAAATCCTTCTTAAATTAATTTTTATGTTGAGAAAGCATAGCCTACCAATTTAGGAGAGATTGATAAGTTGAGAAGGTTTATAAATAATAAAATAAAAGTTGAATTATTTATTATATTTTATGTGTGAATTTGAAAAAATTGTTTTGAGATTTAAAAAAGTTGAATTTTTTATTATATTTTGTGTGGAAATTTAAAAAAATTATAATAATGTGATGAGATGAAGTGAGTTTTAAATAATGAGATGAGATGAATTGAGATAAAATGAGATAAATTGAAATGAAATAAGATAAATTAAAATGAATTGAAGTTAAGTTAAGATGAATTAAAAAGTGTTTAGAAAATTAAATTGTTTATTATATTTCATTTTCATTCATGTCATGTGTTAGTTGACGTTTTTTCTATTAATTAGCAGTGTTAGGTAAAACGACTAGAGAAAAAGAAAAAGTAAAGTTTTTGGGTGGGTGATCTGAAAGGCATATATATAGACCTTATCGATGTGACATAAATTAAAAGTTCACATTATTGAAAAGTATTGGCCACCCTTGTTTGGGGAAAAAAAAGAAATCTTATTCTAGCTCATGTACATATTTTCAATCAAATATGTTAATCTTTTTCAAAGGTAAACATAAAGCATATAATAATTTGAGAGAGTGTACGTACATGATGTAATTCTATTAATGTTTCTCCTTCTCTCTTAATTACGTGACCCTTAAATTTCTTCCATGGCTAGCTAGCTAGCTGTTTGGTTTCATATTGTTTTCAAAGTTTTCGATTTTTTATTAAGTTTTTAATTCAATCCAATCATCTTTTAAATTTCCAAAAAAAGTAAAATACTTAAAAAAAGGAACTAATTAATTTTCTTGGTTTTTGTGAAAAAGGATAAAAATCAAAACTAAACTTAAAAAGCATCAACTCTCGCAAAAACTTTATCCTAAACAATTTTCAAATCTAGCTTACTTTGAGAATTAACCGATTTAATACAAAGCACATTTTAAAAGACACTATTCAAATTATTCCCCATTTTTTCTACTTACTTTCACAAAAATCAATAAATATACATCTGTATTTTCTTCAAAACTTTAAAAAAGTTATACCAACCCAACATCTTTTCGCATAGGCTCCTGCTATAGATCTGTCACTATTTTATCATACATTTCATATTTTTTTTTTAACTTTATGTCAGATCTATCACCATCACTTTTAATCTCTCTCCGACCTCTTTCTCTTCCCTTCTCAGGCTCTCATTAGCCTTTCTCTCTCTTTAAGCTCTCTCTCTCTCCTCAAGATCTCTTTCTTTTTGACTCTTCTCTCTCCTCAAGCTCTCTCTCTCTCTCTTCGACCCCTCTCCATCCTCAAGTTCTCATCGACCTCTCTCTCTCCTCAAACTCTCTCTCTCTTCGACCTCTCTCTCTCATCAAGCTCTCATGGCCTCTCTCTCCTCAAGCTCTCCTCAGCCTCTCTCTCCTTAAACTCTCTCTCTTCGACCTCTCTCTCTCTCCTCGGCCTCTCTCTCCTCAAGTTTCTCCAACGGCCTCCCTCTTCTCAAATTTTGTTGAAGGGAAGAGAGGGAAAAAAAATCCACACGTGAGGTGTGGGGTGTGGAATCAACAAGAGCTACTGATCCATAAAGTTTTTCTTTCTCATAACTTGGAATTATTAATTGACTAGCTAGTAGATGTAGTTGGCCTAATTAAGCGAGGGACTTAATTTAAACGTAATAAGAGAATGAGACTTATGTTTATAGACCTTTTATTAACACAACTTCTATTCAAAGAGAAATGTTTTATTTGAAAGTGTATAAACGCTTTGAAAAAAGTGAGTAAATACGAGACCACTACAACAAAAAGGCTCTTTAGGGATGAAATTTTTTATCTCAAATTATAGTCATTTCGTCCCAAAATATGTTTTGGAACAACAAAAATTCGTCCAAAGTTCGTTCCAACAACACTGTCCCAAAAGATATATTGGGACGAAAATCACCATTTCGTCCCAAAAAATATCTTTTTGGACGAATTTGAAGGAAACCGTTTGCACACATTCGAACGGAAATTTCTTTTGTCACAGTTGAAATTCGTCCTAGAATATCGTTCGAACGGTTACATTTTTACGTTCGAACATGATTAATTTGTTTGAACGATTGTAAAATACTTTCGAACAAAAATAAATTACACACACGTTCGAATGGTATAAATTTAGCTTTCCGTTCGAAAGGGACAGATCGAACAGTATAAGCATTCAAACGGTAGAAGTTATATTCGAACACTACAAAAATAAATGGCGTTCGAACGTTATGTGATCGTTCCAACGCTACGAAAATAAATGGCGTTCGAACGTTATGTGATCGTTCAAACGATTTAATAAATTGCGTTCGAATGTTACGTGGTCGTTCGAATGATAACTATTTTATTTAAACTCGATAATAAAAAACCAAATAGACATTCATAATATTTAAAAAAATACATTAGAAACTGTTTAATACTCACAAAAGTTTTATAATAAGTGCAAACTAAATAAATAACTGTGAGACTGACATTGTTTGTACATAAATAGATAATTCTAAAATCTATACGTAAAAAACTATCAGTTGCTTGGAAGCCTGTACTATTGCATAAGCTGCTGTATTTGGAGTTGCATCTGTCTTCTAAACTCTTCTTGTTGTTCTTCATGTTGTTTAAGGTGCATCTCCATGTCTGTTTATTTTGCAAATTGAGTCTCTAACTCATGCTGCCTTGTAATCAATTTTTCGATTATGGAATTCGCATTCTCTAGCGCTATAGAAGTCATAAATGCAAACACGGAAGAAGAAGGAGAAGGAGAAGGCTTTACACAGCGACCCAAACCCCTCAAATATTCTGAATGTTGACCCAGGATTTGTGTAAAAATATCAATATCACTTGTTAAGGAATTTTGATCTGACGCAAATTCAGCACGTAGGACAACTATTTTATCCTAGACATATATAAGATAAAGAATTAATATCGTCATAAATATTCTAATATATTTAATTAAAACAAATTATAATACTTACATAATTTTCACGGGCATCAGGATGAGTCCACTAGCAATTATGATCAGTGTGCGATGCAACATATAATTTTTTTAGATCATAATTAATATCTGAATCTTACTACAATAAATATGTGTTAAGATATAAAGTCATTATGATTCATCCAAATAATTAACTATATCCAATAAAAAATAGCAATACCAATTTCTCAGAGAGGCGATGGAAAGATCTTGAATCTGCATGATGATTAATTTTCAATTTTGATCTATTTGTTTTGTTTATAGAATTTCGCTCCATCAAAGAAATTGAAAATATTACCCATTCTTCAAATCATCTCAGGAACTCCTCTTCATGTTTCTGGTTTATATCATTTACTTCTAGTTCCTTGAGCACGTTAATATAATCATTAAAATTGATGATTACCACAAATCTTTTATATTCTTAGAATTTTTTTAAATTAAATGAGCGAATTTAAATTAAGAAAAAGTTATAACTTACTTCTTGTCTTGCTCGGTCAACGTCAAAGTTTGTTTCCGGCTGATCAAACCGAGTGTCAACTCTGTGAAAATATTTGGAACAGAAGGTATGTCATTTATCGTCAATATATGCTTCTGCAATTGATCCTTCTAGGTGGGTTTTGTTACCCACTGTACGTTTCAACTTTCCAATAAATTATTCAATGGGATACATCCATCTATATTGAACTGGTCCTGTAAATCGAGTCTCATGTGGCAAATGAACGGTTAGGTGAACCATGACGTCAAAGAATGAAAGTAGGTAAATACTTTTTAGCTTACACAATATTATGACAATTTCTCGTTCCATTCGATCCAAAACTTCTAGATTCAACGTCCTAACACATAATTTTTTAAAAAATGCACCAAATTCAGTCAAAGTCGTGTGCACGTCTCTCGTCGAGTACCCACGGATACCATTAGGCAAGATACGCTATAAGAAGACATGACAATCATGATTTTTTAATCTAGTTATTTTTCAATCATTTGTTCTTACACACATTGTTAGATTCGAGGCATAACCGTCCGGTAATTTAATCTTCATTAGCCACTCACAAAATGTAACACTTTCGTTCCTTGATAATGTATACCATTCAATCAGTATGTAGACAGACAAACTAAATTCTTGCAATTGCATTTTCCGTCTTATTCCCAACCGCTTCAATTGACATCAATGTTTCCAATATGGATTCGCAGATATTTTTTTCAATATGCATAATATCAAGATTATGCCACAATTTTAACTTTGACCAATATGGGAGTTCGAAAAATATACTCTTCTTTATCTAATTCAACTCATTCGTAGCTCATTTTCTCTTTCGTTGTTTTTTACAAAATTCATTACAACCAACATCTATAAATTGTGCAGGTACATCTTCGCCAGACAAATATGATGGAGGTTGGCCCAATTCAATAGTTCCATCAAACACTCTAAAATTTTCACGCCATCTATGATCACCAGGTAAAAATTGACGATGACTAATGAAACATAATTTCCTCTCGTACATATGCCATTCAGATTTGGTATGTTTGTTACAAGTTGGACATGTCATTTTCCCCTTAGTAGTCCAATCTGACAAGTTTCCATAAGCGGGAAAATAATTTATTGTTCATAACACCGCAGCATGCATCTTGAACAACTTGACTGTTGATGAATCAAATGTGACAACCCCATTCTCCCACAAATCTTTCAATTCTGCAATCAATGGCTGTAAGTGTATGTCTATATCATTTTTCAGTGATCGACTTAGAATGAGCAAACTCGTCATAAAATATGGATCTTTCATGCACTTCCACGGTGATAGATTATACGGCATCAATATAATCTATGCAATCCATGGCTGTTGAGACATTCGTTCAACTGCTCATTCTCCTACCAAAATAATATGCAGTCATTCTTACATGCATGTTTTACGTTGTAATCAAATCCGAGTCCTCGTTTCAACTTTTTTGCTTCATAGAAGTTACGAGGTAAAATATTGTCTATCGGCAGTGCCTCTTTAAACAGCTCAAGTAACATATTGACTGCTTTAATAGATAATCAACACATTGATTTTATGTGAAGCAGTCTTACGGTAAATGACAACTTACTGTATCTTCTGCATCCTAGATATAGCTCACGATGTGAATCATTCCACAATCGTGCAAAAGTATTATAACCCCCATCATTTGAGCTTGATGTGTCCGTGTCACCTTCATCCATAAACATTCTCGCACTGATATTTATTAACATTTGCTTCATATACTCATCGTATTCATCTCCAACAACCTCTGGTTGTACATCTTCATCAATCTCTTCTTCTTCATGTGGAGCCTCAAATGAAGTTAGATATGGTTCGCCGTGTAAGACTCAATTAGTATAACCCTTGTCAATACCTTTGACAAACATATGCTCTCTCACCAAGTCTATCTTATAAGAACGCAAATTCCTGCATTTTCTGTATGGGCATCTAATACGCCCATCACTATCGCATGTACCCAATGTGAACTCCAATAATTTTTTAACACATTCAGCATATACATTGTAATTCTGACCCAATCGATTGCTAACTCTCATTCAACTCTTTTCCATGCCGACTAGTATCATGTATTAATCAATGAGTATGCCACTTTTCACTGGGTAGTTGGTCTTATCCCGTTCGGGATTGTAAGATCATAGTCTCCAACTTATAATCTATTATCTATCACGTCCAATAAAATTTCGACAGCATCTCCTCATAGTTCTCCAAATATGCTCATTTGATTGTGTGCACTGACGATTAACACGTCGTTGCACTATCATCGAAATTGCATATCCGGAGAACCAGAGATGAATCTACCAAACTGTCCACTCTGGACAATTCAAGAGTTATCCATCAAGCATTTATCCGGATTGATAACTCTCGAACGAGTCTAAAGTTTATTTTGAAAAACAAACAATGCAATATATGCTAACATATGTCAAACAATAACAACATATTATTTATACAATAATACAAAAAAAACATAATTATTAGGTATTATTTAAAGATTTAGAAGTATTTTAATTTAAATACTTCATTTTATTAATTTAGAATTAACTATTTGAGTATTATTAAATCTTAACTATTTGTATTTTATTTTAAAGATTTAGTAGTATTTTAATTTAAATACTTCATTTTATTAATTTAGAATTAACTATTTAAGTATTAATAAATCTTAACTATTTTTATTTTAATTTAAAGATTTAGTAGTATTTTAATTTAAATACTTCATTTTATTAATTTAGAATTAACTATTTAAATATTATTAAATCTTGACTATTTGCATTTTAATTTAAAGATTTAGTAGTATTTTAATTTAAATACTTCATTTTATTAATTTAGAATTAACTATTTAAGTATTAATAAATCTTAACTATTTGTATTTTAATTTAAAGATTTAGTAGTATTTTAATTTAAATACTTCATTTTATTAATTTAGAATTAACTATTTAAGTTTTATTAAATCTTAACTATTTGTATTTTAATTTAAAGATTTAGTAGTAAGTATTTGTATTTTTATTTAGTTTAAGTATTTTTAAACTATTTTTTAATAATCATTATTGACAACTATTCTTATATATTCTAATTTCTAATTGTAAATACATTGATGTATAATTTCTGTTCGAACGGTGCTAAACTATGTTCGAACATAACATACCCGTTTGAACGATAATTCTAAACCGTTCGAATTGGTTCATTCCAGATTTCAGTCCTCTTCAACAACGAAAAATCTCATTAATCACGAACTCACAGCAACACAAACAACAATATCAAGAATATACAAATTTTTAATATTGCAAAATATCATATTCAAACCAAAATGAGAATATAAAAAGCATACCTAGATTTTGGTTAATGAAAAGGTAAGGAGATTAGACTATATGTCGTGTATCCAAGCGAAGGAGCTCTCTAAAAAGTAGTAAAAATAATGAATTAATCCGAGAATAATTGAGTGAGATAAAAACTCTTTTGAGTTTGGGGGCAAGATTGAGGGAGAATAGCGCTGGTTCGTGAATGGGCTCTGGTTCATAAGAGATTGCGAGTGGCGTGTAGGAGAAGAACGAGATTGTGAGGTTATGTCGTGCATTTGCAGAACATTTTCTGTTCGAACGGTTATTTACTAACCGTTCGAACGTGAAACTATGAAGCGGCAAAAATTTTCCTCCTAAATTTTCACATTCGAACTAGGGGTGTAACCGGTCCGGTTTTGGAAAAAATCTAGGACAGAACCGGTATGTACCGGTTTTGTATTTTTCAAAACCGATTACGCACCGATTACCCTCCTAAATCGGTACTTCCGGTTTTATCGGTTTCCGGTCCTATCTGGTCTGGTTTTCCAGTTTTTTGAAAATGTAAGTTTCACAATTTGCCATTAAAAATTTGTTTATAAAAAAAAAATTTGATTTAAAAAAATATGTTTTATGCTTTTATTAATATATTAGACTATATAATAGTATTAATATTAGACTATTGGTATAGTTATAAGTTATATATTAGTATTAGTTATAAACTATATATTTAATATTAGTATTAGTTATAAATTTTTAGTAAAAGCTTGTAGTATTAAGTATAAGTATAATTATAGTCATTAGTCTATATTAGACTATTAGTATTAGTTATAAACTTTCAGTAATTTAGTATTAACATTTTATGTAATAATTTATAAATTATAATAAAAAATTATTTCATATATGAATATATATAATTATATATATTATATATAAAAATTTCACATAAAAATTTATAATTACACATAATATATAAAACTTATATATATTAATATATATATAATATTTTGTATAAAACTTATATATATACAATAAATCAAATATTATTTTATATATATATTTTTTATCAACCGGTCCGGTCCAAAAAATCCTAAAACCTGAACCGGCCGGTTTTCACATTCTAAAAATCGGTCCCGTACCAAACCGGTTCAAAACTGGTAAAACCGGTCTGGTCCGGTCTGGTTTGAATTTACACCCCTAATTCGAACGTTAAATAGTAGGTTCGAACAGTAATGGATGCATTCCCACTCTGGTATTAACCGTTCGAACTCTTATTATTAACAGTTCGAACGGTTTGGTAAATATTTAATAATATTTTTTTTTACACTATACCTTTAAACAAAAGAACAACATTAATATATATAGACATATTAAATGATACTATAGTTTAGTAACATAGTAATATCATATTATAATATATAATCGAGCATATTATATATTATATTATAGTAAGTATATATGAATATATAATATCATACTAATTAAATTATAAGTAACATATACATAGTATCAACATATTGTCTCATCTATAGTATTAGCATATATAGTGTCATCTAATTTGACTATAACTAAAATATATTATATTAATATATTAGAGTATATATAACATATATATAGTATCATATATAGTGTCATTTAATTATATTATAACTAAAATATAATATGCTAATATATTAGACTATAGATAACATATATATAATATTATATATAGTGTTATCTAATTAGACTATAACTAAAATATATGACGTTAATATATTAGACTATATATATGTAACGTTTTAATGGAAGATCCAAACCACATGACCTATACTCCAAAATGAATAGTCAATGATACAATTAAAGCTCTATTGAAATCTTATAAAGAGCAAAAACTTCTCATTCCCAAAAAATATGGGATCACATATACCACCCACCATTATCTATACCATATGAGGTATCACAATATAACATATATATAGTATCATATATAGTGTTATCAATAGTACTAGCATCTATAGTGTCATCTAATTAGACCATAACTAAAATATAATATGTTAATGTATTAGACTATAGATAACATATATATAGTATCATATATAGTGTCATATAATTAGACTATAATTAAAATATATTATATTAATATATTAGACTATATATAACATATATATAGTATCATATATAGTGTCATCTATAGTACTAGCATATATAGTGTCATCTAATTAGATCATAACTAAAATATAATATGTTAATGTATTAGACTATAGATAACATATATAGTATCATATATAGTGTCATCTAATTAGACTATAACTAAAATATATTATATTAATATATTACACTATATATAACATATATATAGTATCATATATAGTGTCATCTATAGCACTAGCATATATAATGTCATCTAATTAGACCATAACTAAAATATAATATGTTAATATATTAGACTATAGATAACATATATATAGTATCATATATAGCGTCATCTAATTAGACTATAACTAAAATATAATATGTTAATATATTAGTATAATATTTAAATGTATTGAAGTAAACCGTTTGAACGGTCTTGCATATATAAGTTGTCGCGGATGGTCATTTTCACGGACGCCGAACCACTCACTAAACGTCATTTTTTCCAACATAACCGTTCATCTCCGCCATTTAAAGTCGTCGTCGCCGCCACGAACAGTACCCAGTCGAAGCCTCTTCCTCTAAGCACCGCTATGCTATTTTTTAAACCATTTTACCGTTTAAATTTAGATTTTTGATGGATTATTTGTTTAAATTAGGATAAAATAATTTATCCATAAATACTCACTGTAGATTTGCTTAAATCCATTGTTGGAATGTTTATTTAAGTCTTTTTGTATTACTTTGTTGAAAAATCGAAGGATTCCATGGATTTCAATGGCTGAGTCAACTCAGTGTCGTCGTTGAGTTTCATTCACATACCGTTTGAACGCTGGATAGGGCGTTTGAACGGCACGAACTAAACAAGTTTATTAATTAACTGTTCGAACGTTGTTTTGAACAGTACCTCGTTCGATCGTTGTTTTAAACGTTCGAACTATACAAGCCAAACATGTTTGCATACCGTTCGAACACTATTTTAGGCATTCAAACGATATAATTAAATTTAGTAATATTAGTGAATCATTATTTTTATTCCATATTGTAGTTCTATTAAATCTTAACGAGAATATATATTATATTATAATTAAATTAATATAGAAATTTATCACATTTTGTTAAATATTTAATTTCTATTAATATTAAATAATGTGGTATTATTTTTATAAAATTATGTTGTTCACAACGTCTCACTTTATTAAATTACTATTCGTATGTAATTTAATGATTAGTTATTTATTATATTTTTATCGTTAATGTTGTATTGATAAGTTCTTTAATTGTAAATTTCAGGTTGATTAAAATGTCTTCTTCTAGGGCGGGACATAAGCGACGCAATCCAGCTGAGATTAGTATTAGTCCAGGCAGGGAGAGAGCCGTTTCACTCGAGCGACAAATGAAGCTTTCTGACTTCTAGATTTTTGTCTGGGAGGGTCATTCACTGCCATCAGTCTTCAGTGATCATGGTTGGAGACCTATCTTAGATGAGCGGGAGGAATCATGGGAGTCGGTCTCCTATATTGACCTTGTTTCTGAGTTTTATAGAAAGCTCGAAGATCCCAGCCCAGATGACAGAGGGGTATACAGGATCTCTGTCCGAGGAGTTCCAATTGTATTTTCACTGGATGGACTCGTTGAGCATCTCGGTATTCCTAGGCTGCCAGATGCATATCCGAATGTAGTGCCTAGAGAGTATGATCTTTCAGCTGAGGCGGAGACAACTGAGGAGGAGGCACCAGTTTATACAGATGAGGTCGATACCCTAACTAATCATGAGGTGAGGGATTTGATTGTTGGTCCAGATGCTCCCTCGTATGACGGGACAAAGAGCATCAAGCAGGCAGATCTATCTTCTTTCTTCAAGATCTTGAATTTGATAATCGCCAACAATATTGACCATTGGCAGCACAAGACAGAGGTTGGCATTGATCGGAAGAAATTTATGATACGGGTCGTTCATGATATTTCTATCGACCTGGTGGGGTATATATTCGATAGGATTCGGTACATTTCGACGATACACTGCCATTCAAGATCCTGATTATCCGTTTTCTGCTATTTTTCGGTATCGTGTCTGATGTTGCCGAGCGTAAATGGGAGCCGATGGAACCGATCAACAGCACCACCCTCTCACGCAGTATGGGACACTTGAGACTGCATCTTCGTGGATATGTTCCAGACCCAGTTGATCCTCAGAGAGATGCACAGCCGGGAGATCATGAAGTATCGGCCACTGAGACATATAGACAAGCCGAGGCATTAGTACACAAGGCTACTAGTGAGGACACGGTTGAGATCATGCGTGCAATGATTAGCGGACAGACATTAGCAGTGATCGATGCAGTGCGTATAGAGGTCCATTCTGCTGTGTCTGAGTTTCGTACAAAGATTACTGCTAGCATATTTGAGTTATGTACGAAGCTTGATGCCATGTATGCTACTCAGGTCACCATTAGTGCTCAACTGACACAGATAGAGGAACGCTTAGCTGCAGTCAAGGAAGTGTGCAAAAAGTTAGGGTCTTAGTACTTTTTATCTTTTATTTATTTATTTATTTATTGTTTTTAGAATAGACAATATTTAGTGCTTTGTAAATTTAATATTTAATTATGAATTAGTATTATTTTATATTTTCTAAACTAATTATTGATTTATACTATTCCTATTATTTAATTAATAAATTTCTTATAATTACTAGTTAATATAAATATAATTCTTTGAAAAAAAACATATGATCACTACTTGAACCCGACAAATAACGTTCGAACAGTGCTAATCCATCATTTAAACGGTGAAAGTTGTACGTTCGAACATTGTTGATTCATCATTTGAACGAGGAAAATTGTATGTTTGAACGGTAGAGCAATTTATCACTATAATAATTTTACTTAACGCACCAAAATGTACGTTCGAACAATGCTGATTCATCATTCGAACAGTAAAAATTGTACGTTCGAACGGTAGAGCAATTTTCCACTATAATAATTTTACTTAACGCGCCAAAGTATACGTTTGAAGGTTAAATTTAACCGTCCGAATGTTAAAACATTACATTCGAAAGGTTTCATTATTAGGGACAAAATATTTCATCCCTAACTATACCGTTCAAACGCGTTCCAACGGTATTGTTCTTCCGTCATTTTTTTGGCATGAAATCTGAATTTCGTCCCTAAATCTCACTTTTTGAGACGATTTTTATTTCGTTCCAAAACAAAATCGTCCTAAAAAAGTATTTTTTGTTGTAGTGGATTAACAGGAAAAAAATTAATTTTTTAATAGTGAATCCCACTATTTTCAAAGCTATTGCAAGATGCTTATGCACTATACGATTGTATGTAATAACATTACTTATTCTTTAAATAAATTTTATAAAAACAAACTTATAAATTTTTAAAATTTATTATAAGAGCATTAGCATTGGTCTATACATATGCATATGTAAAATCACCTCTTTTGCATAACCACTTTGCCACTCAAGCAAAATTTCCACATTATCTTATGCATATTTGAGACAAAATAATAATAAAATATTATATTATTATTATTATTATTATTTTGCTAAAATCAATTTTTTTATATATATTTTGCAATTAGCATCCACTACATACATTTGACATTAATAATACAAATGCAATAATAAAAAATATAATTTTTTTATATATTATATTAAAAATATAATAAAATGAAAAAAAAATATATAATATATTATAATAATAAAATGAACGTGCAGGTGAATATTTGTTGTGTTGTTGAATGAATGAGAAAATGAAAGGATTGTGAGAGAGAGAGTGGAAGGAGAGAGAAATAATGATTAAAAGATGTTTTGTAGAGTTAATAGTAGTACTTATCCAAATTTAGATAAATATTGTTCATAACTAGCTAAATATTTAGATATGCATAAGCCAATGTAGAGAATTTTAAGGTCATATTATATAAATATGACTTAACATACATATATATATATGCATAGACTAATAGGAATGCTCTAAAACAGATCTGTAACAATCAAAGAAATTACCACGAACATTCTATGATGGTGGAATAGACATTATATAAGTCGTTTATGATCATGATCATGACCCGCGTGCTATATGGTTTAGAATTTTTTTCTGATTTTTGATACCTAACAGTAGTGGTCATTACAATTTTCTTTGCCGGGGGAGGCAAAGTACGTACACTTGCATCCAAAATTTTCAGCTTGTTTTTCGAGGAAGTCCGGTATCAGGTTTGAGAATGCATTGACTTGGAACTTTTTAAATCTCGATTTTTTGTTTTTGCTTTTTCGCTAATGCCGGCATGTATGCTCTTCGTTTAAAGGACTTGAGAATCGAATAAAGGGGCCGTCCAATGTAGATGGAATTAAGCTCTTTATATTTGGTGATTTATGCGTAATCTACTGATCCATTATTTATTCTTCTGATGAGCAGAAAATAATAAAAAGAAATACTCCATTATTTATGCTTCCCAATTTTATAGCTACATCATGATGTGTATATATATATATATATATATATATATCTATCTTAATTTGTTCTTGTTCCTTGCCTTTTGACAAAAATAATGCATGGTTTTGACAGTAGCACTGCAAACTATTATTCAAGTATTAGATCTATCTTTTCTCTACGATCCAGGGGACAACATGAGGAGGAGATAGATTCTCGAGTTTCTTTGATCAATTAGACAAGTGCAGAGACGATCAGCTAGCTTCGTCGTTCCTGGGGGCTGCTTCAATTCCTGGCCGCTAGATCGGCCGGTCGGTTTCAACCAGGTACGTATCTTCTGCATTATTCTAATTAATGTATAATAATAATCCTTGTTCGATCGCATCCGGTCTCTTGTAAAGGTACGTATCTGAGCATCAAAGCGTTGAAAAGGGGGCCGGGATCATCAGATCAGGAATAGATAGATAGATAGATGGATAAATAGATCGAATATGATTCTGGGCGTGGACGATTAATTATGATATAATATATATTAGATCATGATCATGTATTGATTATTGTTAACAAGACACCAGTACCGTTGCCAAAAGTCTCTGACCTAATTGGCAAAACTTCTCAAAACCTACTCTCCCAAAAAAAAAAAAAAAAGACGCCACCGCCGGAAATAAATAAAAGGAAACTTCAAAGAAAGCTTCGTGCAATTATTTCACATACACGTACATCTGCTAGAAATAAATTAACATGGTACTCCACACATGGCATGATATGTATGACATGATAAGGATAATATGTATGACATGATAAGGATAAAGTTCCAGTTCACATGCAAAGAACGTCCAGGCTTTAAACGAAAGAAAGATGCAGCTTGGAATCTCGAAGATTTCTTCCGAAATTTTTATTTTTATTTTTACTTAATAATTAAAGAAGTTTTGTTTAATAATGTTTTGAATTTTTGAATTTTTTTAAAAATCTTTATGATAATTAAAAAAATATATAAAAAAAATAAAATGTACGATTCGGAATATCTCTAGACAAATTTTCGATGACTGTGACACGACTCTAAACGAAATTATCATATTTAAAACAGAGACTTTCGGTTTCGACTTTTGTTTTTTTACTACATTTGACAAATCCTCAATCTCACGTAAGTTGCTACGAACATCACGTATGGAGTAAGTAGTACTGACTGTGCATGCGCAGTTCTGAGTCATGACTGACATTGACAAGGGCCACAATGTCCGAACCGTGTGCCATGGGTTAGAATTATTTTATTAATATTTACAAACCCTCTTAAATCACCCAGCATCCAAACCCATCCTATTAATCTATTTATATATAAAACTAAAAATTTTGATACGATGAAGATACAAAATTCAATAAAATACCAGCGATATATATAAAATATATATTATTTTCTTCTTCTTCATCGGACTATAATTATTCAACTGTATCGTTATATATTATATAGTGAAGTTCTTTATAAAAAAATTATTTTTTAAAATTAACCACATATTCTATATCCACTTGTGCTTCTTGAGCGCCAAGCTCTATATGCATGAGTGGCAGGATCCATGCCATTCAATTTAGCTAGTGGCTTCTACCAAAAAGAAATTAGTCACAACTACTAGCTCGAGCTAGCTAGTGGGCAGGATCCATCCACGCCATTCAATATTCATGTGGTACTGATTTGTTCTTTGAGAAGATTAATTATCTTAGCATCTATATATATAAATATATATATATATATATATATATATATATACACCCACCCTTATTTGTTTTTTATTGACCCTTTTCAAAATTCTATCTCAACGTCATGGCCTCCACGTATTCTCTGCTAGTAAAAAATGGAGACGAATTTATAATAAGAAAATTACTTATCTGTTGTCAATTATTTTTTTACGAAAATGACTATTTTCTGTTAAAAAGAATTTATTTTCGTCGTGAATAACCATTATCGTTATAAATGATCTGTTACAAATGATCATTTTTCTTCTAGTGAATGTCTAACGACAGAGATATGTTAAGAATATAATCAATGCTCGATCATGGGATTGTAATTATTTAATATTTTTAAGGATATTAGTGAATTTTAAAATTGGAGTTCAATATAAAAGAGGTAAATCACATGAATGTTTGGAGGAATTTAAAAAATAATATAAATACCATAATTATTATATGATCTAATTTATTTGTCTCTCTTTTTTAAGAGTACTAGTACTTCTAGTCTAAAAAAAGACAAGTTTCGCCCAAATCTTTTATAAAAATGTGAATCTCACTGAAATTTATTTTTAATCTTTTTTTTATGGTGGATTCACCTTTTTATAATGTACCTATATAAAATTGGGAAATGCTTTTCCCATAGAAGGTGGCCATCGATTGAATTTTTTATTTTTATTTTTTTATTTACTTGTTTAGTAAGGATTTTAAAATTAATTTTTATTTTTTTAAATATTTAATGAATTTTAAAAAATGTTTGAAAAAAACAACAAAAAAAAGACAATTTTTCTTTTGCCTATTCGATAGCTGTTTTGGTGGCTTTCTTCTATGGGAGTAGCACTCCTATAAAATTTGTATATTGAGATTTGTACAGATAATTTTTCTTTCTCAACCAGGCGGCGGAAAACACGATCCACCGAAAATTTTGTAATAAATGATCCACCAAAAACTTGTAAGATACGCAAATGATTCTTTTCCTTCCTCCTCTTTTTTTTTTTTTTAATTTTTTTATTATTATTTTATTCGGTAGCTATTTCAATGGCCTTCTTTTATGGAAGTAGCAGCTTATAAAATTTATATATTGAAATTTATACAAATCATTTTTCTTTTTCAACCAGGCGGCGGAAATCACAATCCACTGAAAACTTTGTAATAAAGGATCCACCGAAAACTTGTAAGATACGTAAAGATTTTTCCTTCCTCCTTCTTTCTTTCTTTCTTTCTTCTTTTTTTTATTTTTAATTTTAATATTATTTATTTATTCTTTTGGACTGGTATATAAGAAAGTAACGTTTTCTTATATTTCTCTCGGAGACAGCGTTAATCAGCAACAATCTGGCATCTCTTTAACACTTCAGTCCAAGAGTAATCTCTCCCTCTCTCTCTCTCTGCTAAGAAGCAAACTGATTTTTAGCATTTTACCTGAAGCTTTTTAACAAGCGGTCCATCAAACATGACAGGAATTGTCCCCTACGCAGGCCTCATTTTTCTCCGTGAAAAGGTTAGCTTAAATGCACGGATAAATATTACAGGCGCCATTAGTTAGTTGGAAAAGCTTAGTAGTCATCCTTTAGAAAGTACTAGTGCTCATGAACCTGTAACTTGATGCATGCATGCAAGCCATTTAGAGCCTCAAAAAGAAAGAAAAAGAAAGTTGTAGATAACATTATCGCGTGCAATATTTGTACATATCTTCTTCTGATCTTTGTCTGTGATCGGTCGGGCGCCGCAACAGCAGTTCGCCACGTACCCTTAGCTTAGAACAATTTGCCCATGCTTGTTAGCCATGCAACCATGTCTTCCTTATGACTTTTAGAGATGCTTTTATACTGCATGCATGCAGTGCGTGGCATTGCCAAACATTGCCACCACTAGGATATGATCTTCATCGTTCATGTGCTGTAAACTTCTTAATTTGTCTAGACATTTTTCTGCTTGTCGGAGTTTTTAGCAGACAACTCCACAGACAAAGTTGCAAATATTGACGAGAATTTGTTCATGATAGGACGCTTTCTTCTAATGACAACACTTGAAGCTCGACAACCAAAACAATTCTTGAACGCCTATCACGTTAATGATCTTGTTCATTTGATCGTCTTTTATTAACACGGGATACAAAAATCCATCTTGCAGTATCTTCGAGCTCCTAATTATCATATTCATGACATGATTGGTTTGCTGCTTATGAATATTGCCGTTATATATCTCTTGGTTTAATTGTTTTGGT
The DNA here is from genome assembly GCF_004785595.1 of Juglans microcarpa x Juglans regia. NCBI lineage: Eukaryota > Viridiplantae > Streptophyta > Magnoliopsida > Fagales > Juglandaceae > Juglans > Juglans microcarpa x Juglans regia. The sequence goes on along the minus strand of NC_054601.1, from coordinate 2,977,649 downwards.
CACCTAGCTTGGACTTTTTAGATATATCTTAATATTTAAAAGAAAGTTTTACTACTTATCATCTTGTATAATAGATTTATTTTAATTCTTTTTAGTTTTGTTACAGCTAAACTAATTAAATTTGTTTATTTATTATCCTGCACCACATAATTTATTAAAGGAAAAAGAATTAAAAAGATAAAAAATTATATATAATGTGTAGTATAGAAATGATCGATGAATAAAATTTTTAGATATAAGAAATATTTCATCTCATCTAATCTCATTTTATTATTATAATTTTTATATCAAATATAATAAATAATTTAATATTTTAAAATTTTAAAATAAAAACAACGTTAAAAACTATCTCACCTCAACCATTCCTAATCAAACGGCACCACAGTTCTAGATTTCTATTTTTGTAATTGATGCCCAGCCACACCTGGAAACTCCCACCCACTCACCTACTACCGTAAAAAGAGGCTAGAAAGTTTGAAGTTACTTAAAGAGAATAGATTCACTTTAGATTAAATATTATTTTTTAATATCAATATTATTTATTATATTTTATATAAAATTTAAAAAAAATTATAATAATTAGATAAAATAAGTTCACTCTAAATTCAAATAAAACTATCCAAAATTGTAGGTTCCTAGGTTGTACGTACTCGCTAAGTTATGATGAATGTGATTTCTTCTTTTTATAATATAGTATTAATAGAAATTTAATAAAGTCTCATTTAGTTATATAAATGAGATGAGATATAATTAGATAAAATAATACGAGACTAGACGATAAATTTATAAATAGTAATGAGATTATTTGTGAATAATAATAAAATAGTTTGAATTAAGATTTTTATGAAATTTTAAAAAATGAGATAAAAAAGTTAAATAAAAATATTATAAAGTTAAAATATTATTTGAATATAACTTTGTAATATAAGTTTCATTTTTGAATTTGAAAAAATTGAATATTTTTTGTGTTTTGTTTAGAAAAATTGTAATTATTAGATAATGATTAGATAAAAAATTGAAAAATTGAAATTAAAAAGTATTTATGTCTAAATGGTATTTGAATGTTGTGATGAGATGAAATGAAATGGTTTGTGAAATCAAAACAAAATTATATTAAGAAATTATATTTTAATAATATTTTATTTAATTTTTAATTTTTATCTCATCTTATCTATATAATCAAATGAGTCAAGAGATTTATAAAAATAAAATTTGTTTATTATAAAATAAATTTAATCTATATAAAACAGTATCAATTTATATTTATAGGATTTTGTGTACTTTTTTTAAGAAGTAAAAGCAGCGGGAAAGTTCGCAGAAGCTGAGAAGAGTGGGAGATCCACTTTTAAGATCTGAAGAATGTGATTTTAAACTTTGATTCGATACTTGACGTGTTGAACATGCATGATTCATGGCCGGCAATTACTCAGAGGAAAAAAATGCGTCAATGATCATGACGCGTAGTTCTCAAAATTCCGAAAGAAAAACTCAAAACAACTTTTTACTATTCACGCAATTTTAGGCGCTATATTTTTTTAAATTATTATTATTTTTATCTAATGTTTAATATATAAATAATAAATAGAATAATTAAATTAATTTAAAAAAAATTCAAAAAAATATTAAAAAATTTAAAAATTTAAAAAAATATAGTGCGTAGAAGTTGAGGAGGTTGTTTAGTATTACTGATTATCAAATAAGAATAATTAAAAAAAAAACTAATAACGGGTGTCATTAAACAATGATCTCCTCAGCACAAGAAAATAACGTTTTGCGTAATTTTTTTTTTAATGCTTACTATAAATAGGTTGATTTTGATCATTTATTATTTTTGTGATAATCCTAACCTTCCGTTTCTCCATGTTTATCGAAGAAAGACAAAGAATTCAAAGGAAGACGTCGACGCAGAGAGATAGAGGCTGCTCTTCGAGGAAGAGGAGTAAATTTGATTTTACTCCCCTGGGTTTAACAAAATCGTTCCCCAGGTAAGCTTTTCATTTTTATTAAAAAAAAGTACTGTACAGTCTTTAAACTTTTTCTTTCTTTTATTTGGAAAAATAAAAATAAATAAAGTTTGATTTATTATTATTATAATTATTGGCTTTTGAACGAAATGAATGAAACCCTAATGTCAAAGAAACCGGTCTTGATGGTGACGATAAATGAAAGTTTAAAAAGATATTAATTTTAAATATTAATTTTTTAAAATTTAAAAAAAATAAATTGAGATTTAAAAAAATTTAAATTATTTATTATATTTTATATAAAAATTTAAAAAAATTATAATGTCTTTGTCCTTACTCCCAAACCCAGAGAAAACACGAAACGGTGCCCATTTTTTGGGATTTGGTACCTCCTGAAGAAGGGAAATACGAAGTCTAGAAATGTGTGTTGTTCTTGATTTTTGTTGAATAAGTGAAGAATTAGATTGTAACGGTGCCGTCACTTTTTTTGATCGGTATAACGGTGCCATCTCTCCTGCGACAGAAATGAGTTTCCTCAAGGGTTCGCCCCGCCGCCGGCGTAACAACGATTTGGAGGCCAGGGGAAGCCCCTCCGGAGGCGAACTAATCGACGAAGATGAGTCCGATCCTTTCGATATTACCAGCACTAAGAATGCCTCAATCGAGCGTCTCCGCCGCTGGAGGGTACGTTTTCGCTTTTCAATCCTCTCTCTTTCTGCGTATTTAGAATTTAGTTCATTCTGATTTGTCATTTCCATTAGGATGTTTTCCTATGGTTTGGTGATTGGGTGGCTTCTTGATTGATTTCGTGTTTCTAAGTTCGCTACCAGGCGTGTCGTATCATGCTTCTTTAGGAAATAAAACGAACATGGTCTAACTGGTCAGAATACACAAGCAGATTAAATGAATTTTTATTGCTATCGTTATATGGATATGTGCGCCGCAAAATATAGAGGATGCGTCGCCCTTGCTAGTGAAAACTTTCTCAGGGTTGCTCGATTAACTTCGTTGTATTTTGAAGACAATGTTGCATAGAACTTTTGGGCTAAACTCCACTTTTTCATCTGTAGCAAGCGGCACTTGTGCTGAATGCTTCTCGTCGATTTCGTTATACCCTGGACTTGAAGAGGGAAGACGAGAGGAAGCAACGGATAAGGACTGTTAGAGCACATGTTCAAGCCATACGAGTAATATAATTCCTTAGGCCTTATTTTACTTGTGCTCTTCGTAGCTAGAATATGTCTCTGAATTTATGAAATTGGTTATATTAGGCTGCTCAAATATTCAAGTTGGGCGTGACTCCAGAAAATGGTACTTCTACATCTTTACTTTTTTGTGCTTTGTTAGTGTACGTACCTCCAATTCTGGTTGAACTTCTAATTTGTTACAAGTTCTTTGTGTGATTATCTGTTGTTTAAAGATCAATTATGTGACATTTTGGTTCCCAATTATTTAGAACAATCACATTTAGTTGTCCTCTTGTTACCAGATTTGTACTTGTGTTTGCATGAATCTTTTTATATATTTTTTGTTCTTGAGATTTTATATATTTATGTAATAGGTGTTAGTAAGTTTCTTAGTGTTATTAAGGGGAGGTTTAGATGGTGAGTTGAGATGAAAGTTGAATAAAATATTATTATTGTTTTAGAATTTGAAAAAGTTGAAGGGTTTATTATATTTTGTGTGAGAGTTTGGAAAAATTGTAATGATTAGATGAGATGAGTTGAGACGAGTTGGGGGGACTTTTGTATCCAAACCGGGCCTAAGGGTGTAATCTTTTAAAGATGGGACTAGCAAAACTGATCCTCCTAGAATAAAAAATTTTTGAATTATCGATGGAAGGTGGTCAATGGGTGTGCATTGTAGAGAGAGGCACAAAGGTCGTAAAGGAACTAGTATTGGGCACATTTACTGTGAAATGGGTAGTGAAGACCCTAGAGGAGTGCTCCCGGTCGGATGCCAAAGAGTTTATCAGAACTTCTCGCTACGACAGTAAATCTTTCATAGCTCAATGCAACTCCAATGATTTTTTTTTTTTGATAAGAAAAGATGTTATTAATCTACGTAAATAGGCAAGGCCCGAGTACATAGAGAGTATACAAAAAAACCCTAATTACAAGCTAAGTGCTGCGAAAAGCTGCATAGAAGTCACTTATCAAAAAAAAAAAAAAAAAAAAAGCTGCATAGAAGTCATTAAAAAATGTTCTATTCAGTACAATAGAAGAAGCCCAAAGTAGCAAGGTATGGTAAAAAGTCCCTAAACCCTTCCGGTGTGCGCTCTGTCCTCGAAACAACGACTATTCCTCTCATTCCATGTGCACCACATTAGGCAAAGTGGCACCATCTTCCAAATAGCGGTGATCTGTCCGCTGCCCCGGATTCCTCTTCAGCATGCCAATAACTCAATCACACCCTTCTAGGCATTACCCATGCCATACCAAGCCTTCTACAAATTTCATTCCATAAAGCCTTAACTACTTCGCAATGAAGCAGTAGGTAATCCACTGATTCACTGTCATGTTTGCACATGAAGCACCAATTTGTTAAGTATCTGTTAAGTAGAGGCCACGCCTTCTCAGCTTGTCGATAGTCAAAATTTTCTCGTAAGATGCCAGCCAACCAAAGAAAGCCACTTTGAGGGGAGCATTACTCCATATGCACTTCCAAGGGAATGCATTTGGGGGGTGGGTCGATAATACTTTATAGAAGGATCGGACTAAGAAGTTTTTGTTCCCTGTAGATGTCCAATGCAACTCCAATGATTACGACATATATTTAGTGATTATAAAGTACGATGGCGGTGGGAGAAGAGGCATCCTTATCATCTTGAAGAAGTGGAAGGGAAGGGGTGGAGACAGTTGGCTTTGGAGCTGAGGGAGATTTGTGACAGAGCACCTGACAATGTAATGAAAATTTCCGGTGTGCCAAAAAGAGTAGTAGTAGGAAAAGATGGAAGAGCACTACATTTAGGAGTGGTTTGGATTCAGAGATGAGTTGAGATAATTTGTGAATGGTAGAATAAAAGTTGAATTATTTATTAAATTTTGTGTGAGAATTTGGGAAAGTTGTTTTGGGATTTGAAAAAGTTGAATTGTTTATTATATTTTGTGTGAGAATTTGAGAAAGTTGTGATGATGAGATGAGATGAGTTGAGGTGGGTTTTGAATGCAAACGAGGCCTTAAGCGAAGTGGGGTAAAGATGGAACAACAGGGTTGGGCATGGTGGTCGAAAGATCATACAAGGCGGTGTTGGAAGGTTTGACAGGGGCACAACGTCAAAACATGGGCAAAAATGGAAATATGGGAGTGGTTTTGTATTCGTTGGAACAACAAAACCAAAAGAGGACACACTTTGAATCATCTGTGGTTCATAGCTCCAAGGCAAACACGAAATGGGCAACTGTCGGCTGTGTAGGTTGCTTGACCAGGGACTTCAACTCTCTGAAAAAGCAACTGCTGGACATGAGAGATGTAGTGAATCGGCTTTTAAGGAGAGTGGATGAAGAAATGGGCCCTACCATGAACCTAGGCCAAGAGCACGCTCGACTCTTTAAAGACTTTGGTCTTTTGTGGGTTGAGAAAAGGAAGTTGAGTTGGCTGCACCTTTCGTGGGCTGAGAATAGTGTTGTATTCGAGCTAGGCTCGGGTGAGCTTAAGGTTTCTAAGCTCGGCTCGTTTAGCAAGTAAACATGCTTGGGCTCAGCTTGATTATAAGCCGAGCCCAGAATTATTTCTGAGCTCGGCTCGTTTAAATGAAAACTAAGACTCGGCTCGAATCTTGAGTTGGAACTCCTAGAGATGTTGAATTTTTTTAATTGCAATCTTCATAGTATGAGTTTATTAATTAATAACAATGCATATGAATACAAAATATGCATATTATTTATATAAGATACTATTGATAATACGTGATAAGTGATAACTATAGGTAAGCAGAAATACCATTATACTACTATGTTATATGTAAGCATATTCTTGTATGACATTTGATAAGTTATAGCTATTATTGTGTACACATATAGCATACATACATAACATATGTATTCCTCCTAACTTATGTATGATGTATATATATAGTATATGTAGTGGACTATATACATATATAATATAATGTATATATAGTCATGTATATATGTATAAACATATACGAGTCAAACTGACGAGTCGAGTCGAGTTGAGCTTTATATGAGTTTATTCACGAACATCAATTGAGTTGGGCTAGCTTTATACTAGTTTGTATCATTTAATAATTGAGTCTAATTCTTCATTCGTGAGTTTGTAACATTTAGGGCCTGTTTGGATAGAGAGGTGACATGAAACGATCTCACCTCACCTCATCTCATCTAATTTTAACTAATAATTTCACGACTATTCACAAATCATCTCATCTCATCTCACTATCCAAATGGATCCTTAATAAAAAAAGTTGAATTCGAGCTTAATTGAGTCTAGTTTGAGCTGCTTGTCGAGTAACCTTGTTCATTCACAGCCTTAGTTGAGAAAGGGAAACCAAGTGGGCTGCGTTTTCGCAGGCCGAGCAGGTGGCCTGCATCCCGATGACTCTCAAGGAGGGGGTTGAGCAAAAACCCTCACCAAAAAGCGACGAGCAGGTGGCCAGCATCTCGGTGGAGTTTATGACGACGATAACATCAACGACATGTTTTGACCATAAAGCATGCTTCCAATGCGGAAAAAGACAGTTGGACAATGGAAATTGACGGAAATGGCAACGGAAAGACACTAAAGACACCTCTTGAAGCACCGAAACACACTGAAGGAGGGTTGAGTTTGACTAGGTCTCGGGTAGAGGAAGGGCATTGCCAAACACGTGTAGCATGGCGAAACACGTGTAGCAGGGCAGAACATGAACCAGAAATGTTAGGGGCTATGGTGGTGTATGATATTGATGGGACTGTGGAGAATATTGTCAAGGGCAGAGATATGACATGGAGAAGGCACCCTAGATGAGCTTCACACACAGTGAAGGAGAAACTTGGGAGGAAGTCCTTCCACGAAATTCTGTGCATCCAAGTAGAAACAACAATATCCAGGTGTTAGAATGGGTACTAAACAAGGTAAAGAGGAGATCCGACATTGTGTAGGGATCATCATTGATGGCTTTGAGGACCAATTCATGGCTCTTCTTACTGCCATCGAGGCGGGTCAAATGAACTCAAAAGATGAGTTCAGTTCAGCAAAGAAAAGAGCTAGAGAATTGAAAAGGACTAACCTTTGAGCAATTGCTTTTGGAAGAATTTTCTTGGAGGCCAAAATTAAAAGGACTAACCTTTGATGCTCTCGAGTCGCAAGAAGTAGCACGGCTTGAGCGACCCTTTGAAGAGATGGAGATCTGGAAAGCAGTAAAAAGTATGGTGGGTGACAAAGCTCCAAGTCCATATGGCTTCTCTATTGCTTTTATTCATACTTATTCGGAAGTGATCAAAGATGACATTATGGCATCTTTCATGAATTTTATGAAAATGACTGGTTTGAAAAAAGCCTCAATGCAACTTTTATTGCTCTCATTTCCAAAAGCACCGGTAAAGGTAAAAGATTATCGACCCATTAGCTTGGTGGGTAGGATGTACAAGATCATATCAAAGGTGTTGGCCAATAGATTGAGCTTGGTGATGGAGAAACTAATATCCAAGCCTCAACATGCCTTTGTTAGAGTTAGGTAGATTCTTTACTCGGTACTTATCGCAAATGATTGTTTGGATAGTAGACTCAAGTTGGGAGAGCCTGGACTTTTGTGCAAACTAGACATGGAAAAGGCCTATGACAGGGTCAATTGGAGCTTTTTGCTTTACATGCTCAAAAGATGTGGCTTTGGTTCGAAATGGTGTTCATGGATTACTCATTGCATCTCAACTGCTTATTTCTCTATCTTGGTGAATGGTACCCCCATGGGATTCCTAAAAGCTTACAGGGTTTAGGACAAGTTGATCCTCTTTCTCTGGTACTATTTGTTTTTGTAATGGAAGCCTTTACCAAGATGATCTTAGGAGTTGTAGAGGGTGGTTTCCTCTGTGGATTTTTAGTGGGGGAGGCAAATATATCTCACCTATTATTTGTTGACGACATTAATATTTTGTGGGGTTAGAAGCTATAATATTGAAGCGTTGAGGTTACTCCTTTGCTTCGAAGCTATTTTGGGATTGAAGGTGAACTTAACCATATCAGAAGTAGTACCAGTGCGAGAGGTCACTAATGTGGAGGGCATGGCTTCCATCTTGGGATGCAAGATATCTCATTTGCCGATGAAATATCTTGGCCTCCCCTTTGGGTGCACCATTTAAATCTAAATCAATTTGGGATGTTGTATTAGAGAAAATGGAGCGAAAACTAGCTGGTTGGAAGATGATGTACCTATCCAAGGGTGGTAGGGTTACTTTAATTAAAAGTACTCTATCCAACTTGCCGACTTATTTCTTATCACTATTCCCGATTCCTACCCAGGTGGCCCAACGTATGGAGAAAATTCAGAGAGATTTATTATGGGGTAGGGTGAATGATGAGTTTCAGTTTCATTTGGTAATGTGGGCTACTGTATGCTCCCCCATCTCATAAGGAGGTCTGGATTTTAGGAATTTGCAGGTTTTTAACAATGCTTTGTTGGACAAATGGTCGTGGAGTTACCATCAAGAACGGGGTACCTTGTGGAAAAATATTTTAGAATCGAAGTACGGTGAAGTAGGGGGAGGTTGGTGTTCAAATGAGTAAGTGGGCCATATGGCATGGGGCTTTGGAAGCACATAAGAAGAGGATGGGATGCATACTTTAGAAATACCTGGTTTGAGGTGGGTGACGCACTCGAAATCAAATTTTGGCATGACATAATGGTGTGGCGATAGGACACTCAAGGAAGCTTATCCAGAAGTCTATGACATAGCAAGAAGGAAAGATGCCTCAATTGCAGACCTTCTAGTATCAAATGGTGCTCCTCAATGGAATGTCACTTTCTTTATAAATGCACATGATTGGGAAGACACAATATTGATGTTTTTTGATCTCATATATTCCACTTGCATGAGAAGGAAAGTCGATGACAAGATTTTCTGGCGTCACTCCAAGAAAGGGAAGTTCACCGTTTGCTTCTTTTAGCAAGCAATGAACACATATACAACAAACTCATTCCTATGGAATAGTATTTGGAAGACAAAGACACCATTAAAAGTACTTTCTTTGTTTGGACAGCTTCATTGGGAAAGATACTCGGGCCTCGTTTGGTTATACAAATGAGATGAGATGAAATAAAAATTGAAGGTTAAATAAAATATTGTTGGAATATAATTTTTTTAATATAATTTTTGTTTTGAGATTTGAAAAAGTTGAATTGTTTATTATATTTTGTGTGAGAGTTTGAGAAAGTTGTAATGATTATATGATATGAGATCATCTCATCTACCAAACCAAACTAGGCCTCACAAATGACAATATACGGAAACGATGGTTCATTGTCATGGAGTGGTGTTGCATGTGCAAAAAGAATGGGGAGTTAGTTGATCATTTATTACTTCATTGTGAGGTTGCCACAACCTTGTGGAATGACTTCTTCAATTGGGTAGGACTTACTTGGGTGATGCCGAGAAGGGTGATCCATCTTTGAGCTTCTTAGAGAGGCGTTTAGAGTAACTCTCATATTGCAGCAATATGGAAGATGGTCCCAATATGCTTATGGTAGTGCATTTGGAGGGAAATGAATGACAGAAGCTTCAAAGATCGAGATTGATCAGTGGAAGAGTGTAGGAAATTGTTTTTCAATACTTTATTCCATTGGTCGGTTGTAATTGATTTCAATGAATTTCCATGAATTTCTTGTATCACTGAATTACCACGCTCAGGCGGCGCTCTTGTATATGTCCCATATACATGGGCTTTTGCCTATTCTTATGATCGATAAAATTTTGTTTACCGATAAAAAAAAAAGTCTCATATACTACTACTGTGGTTTTTTGTTTTTTTTTGTTTTTCTATCAGCGGTTAATTCTTCTTCACTGACTCATGTCCTACTACTCGCAAGCATTGTTAAATCTTGTTTGCCGTTGTACTTCTTGTCTCAGATTAATCTTATTACTTGGACACATTTTTTTTTGCCTTAGCATAGCTGCTTCTTTACAAGGTTATGAAAATAGACTGGCCAACGGTTCCATGAAGAGAACCAGCAGTCTGGTTTATGTTCTACTTACTCAGTCGTATAATTACTTAGATTCTGCTGGTCTTGTTGAGGGGAACTTTAGGCCAATGCTTCCTCTATGCCAGTTTGAGATGTTCTATTTGCAGCCAGATCATATGCTGTACGAGGATCCAAGCTTATATTTAAATACCATCTATATTGGAATTTGCCTTTGAATGTTTGAGCATGTGTCTTATGCAATGATGCTGTTTTATCATTTTGTAAATTACCTATTTGTACACTGTGATTTTTGGTACAGTGCAGCTTTTTAATTGCATTCTTGTGGTGTGGATCATTTGTTTAAAAATGTTATATATGCTGTTTGTATGCATGATAATTTACTTGCTGGATTCAACTGTCAGGAACGCCCAAACCACCTCCAACCCATAGTGGTTATTTTGCAATTGGACAAGAAGATCTAGCTTTAATGTCAAGGGATCACAATGTTTTATCTTTGCAGGAATATGGGGGGGCAAGTTTTCCACCAAACTGTCTTTTATTGTATTATGGGTATTTTGTACATGCAATTTATACATGTTATTTGCTTCCACACCTTTACACAGGTTAAAGGGCTATCAGATTTAGTAAAAACAAACTTAGAGAAGGGGATTCAAGGAGATGAGCCTGATTTGCAGAAGAGAAGGAATGCATTTGGATCAAACACTTATCCTCGAAAAAAAGGGAGGAGTTTTTGGGTAAACCTCATTATGAATAAGATATTTCTTAACTCATTTTTTTTTTTTTTTATCAGTGGAATTACCTTTCTTTTTGAAGAAGAGAATATCAGCTATTTTTTTTTACTGTTTCTCGTAGATGTTTCTTTGGGAAGCTTGGCAAGACCTCACATTAATCATTTTGATGGTAGCTGCAGTGGCCTCTTTGGTACTGGGTATAAAGACTGAGGTGAGCTTGGACTGGGAACATAAAATAGGTTATGCTTCTGGGTTTTGTGTTGCAGGTCTCAGGGAGGGTCTTAAGCATTAATTTCAGCAACGTTTAGGCCCCGCTTGGATAGTGAGATGAGATGAGATAGTTTTAGTTTTAGTTGAATAAAATATTATTTTTTAATATTATTATTGTTTTGGGATTTGAAAAAGTTGAATTGTTTATTATATTTTGTATGGGAATTTGGGAAAGTTGTAATGATGAGATGAGATAAAACGAAACTGTTTCTCTCTGAATGGCAATGCACAATAGTTTCTGATCCTTTAGCTTTCTAGATTTCATGGAGTCTTCTTCTTTTCTTATCCCCCAAGTTAGGTAGGGGCACTTTGGATAATATTATCTTACAAAAAAAGTTATATGATAAAAGCAGAGTTAGCTATGAATTTGTCAACTTAGTAAACAATAGAAATCCTTGTGCTATGTATGTATAATGTGTCTAAGACATTAAATTTCGACGTTGTCCTTCACCATGCATCTGAGTTTAGAACTTTTGAAGGTTGTAGATCATAATTATGCATGGCATAGAGAGTTGTAAACCGTAGAAAATAAACAGCAATGTTTATTTCTCTGTTTGTGTGTGCCTCTGATGACCAAATAGAGTTTCTCACCAGAATTCATTTCTTATCTCCGAGGAATCAACAAAACTGGGCATTGGTTATCTGTGGTAGGCTTTCATTGAAGCTAAGAGTTTTTAGTCGTTTGTTGGAGAAGGGGTTTCGATGTTATGTATATTGTAAAGAAGGAGAGGACTTGTTTGAGTTGTAACACTGGGAAAAGTAATTGAAGCGTGGCTGGTGCTCTGCTTCAAATGGAGACCTGTTGTGAATATTTGAAAAAAATCTTAGGTGGGTAACTTTCGATACATAGCCTTTTATTGGAGGTACACAACATTAGTGGAGTATACTGTATGGTGGTAGTCACAAAGGTCTCATTATCATCTTGGGAAAAGATGGACATGGGTGGCTATGGTTCACACTAGAGCTATGAAGGGTCTTGGATTTTTTTAGGCTTGTTTTGGTGATGGGGTGGCTATTGTTCACACTCAAACTTCAAAGCCTGGAGGATGATTCCCTTGTGCTTAGTGCGGTGCATTTAACAGAAACATAATTTTAGAACCTTTGAGGATGGTGAGAGACGGTGTTGGAGTTTATAGCCATTATGCTCGAATATCGTCATAGTTGAATGGTTGCTGACAGATTTGTCAAATTTATTTTTTGATGAGTAACATTGCTCATTTTTTAGCTTTTTAGCTTTTATGTGCTTTTGTTCTTCTTTATTCATAAAAAAATGTGCTTTCGTTCCTCTTCATCTTTAGTTAGCAGGGTGTATGTCTCTCATATACTTTCTGTGTGCACGGGTTTGTGCCCCTCTATGCCATTAAACAGATTGACATATTTACAAAAAAAGAATTTTCTAAACTGAGTTCAGCAAGTAATGCAGAAGCCACTGAAGATGTGAGTGTATAGTTATAGATTTAGGTTGCAATCTTCTTGTCACAAGAGTCTTGAAAAGTCAATATAAATTCATACAAAAATTTGTATATGTAGATATGAATAGGTGCACATGTACATTTACATTTATAGAAATTTTTGAGAGATCAAGAGAAAGAGATGGTTCCTAAGTTTTAGGTGGGATGTCATTGTGCATGAGATTTTGTTTTGACCATGAGAGGTGTGGAAGCAGAAAAGTATTGCTGAAAGCTATCCTGCCTGTCTGCTTTTATTCTATATTCCCCCTGTACACATGGGTTTGGCCTCTTTGCTATTTTTAGTATGTATGGTTCTAGGAAAGTATGAATAGATCATGGTTCATTTTTACAGCTTCTCGATGGTTTTCTCTGTTGTGCTTTTGATCGCTGTTTGTTCGTGAGATGCACTTTGGTTTTATTTTCTTGCAGATTTGCTTTTATTTTCCCTTATAGCCTTGTGTGCTTAGACTGGATTTCTCTTATCAAATATTTGAGACATGTATCTTTAGTCATTTCAAGAATACATTGTTTTTCGTTTTTCTGTTATAGGGTATCAAGGAAGGGTGGTATGATGGTGGGAGTATTGCTTTTGCGGTTATTCTTGTCATTGTTGTTACAGGTATGGAACTGAAATTTTCATTTAAAGTACTAATTTTCTTGAAGTTTTGTTCCATTTTCAGTAGATAACTATTGCATGTTGGATTGATGCACCTGTATTTTACTTTGAACTTTAAGGTTGCTCAATAGTGGGTTTTTATTCTTGTTTATTGTTTTTAGACACTTCTTTCTTCTGGACATTTTCTTGGGGTAGACATGTGAACAAGTGAGCTTGGAAGTGTAGTAATTATCTTTGGATTCGTGGGTTTAAGATAAAATTACAGCTGTGAAAAGAACTACCCCCATGTCGTGCTTGGAGCTTTATTCTTTCTATTTCCTTTTTAAACGTGTTGGCCAAAAAAACTGGTCAATATTTAAGAAGTACTTGTTGAAAATTTTAGTCACCTGCTCGTGGATAATTTATTTAAGAGCTTTGTTTTTTATGGCAGTTTATAAAATTTCCTGTGTCTATGCTTGCTCCGTTTATAATTTCTGGATTAAAAACTCTTAGTCTGAATGTCTTGTCCCTATAGATTAAGTTTTTCAATTTGGTCTGTTTCACTCAGTTGTTTTAGGTTTCATCTCTTGTATACCATCTTGTGTACTTGGGCTTTGCCTATCTTTAATAATACATCTTTGATTACTTATAAAAAAAAAATTCTCTATGAATCTTGGGCATGTTTGGTAACTGTATTTTGGATTTGGTTTCTATTGTATTTTTAATCAGTTAGCGTTATTAAGTGTAGCCCATTGTCCACCCTTAGGGGTTGGCCCAAGTGGTAAAGGCCTTGGTCTTGGTGGTATGCTGTCTCTAGGTCTAAGTTTCGAATACTCTTCGGTGCAAACAATTTCTAGAGGCCATCGGATTGGGGGAACTTCCCTTTGAATTTCCTGAGGTGCCCTTGTGGAAAACTCTCTATCAAAGTGCCTGTCGGGACTTTGTTCTCGGACACCCGGTGCCAATAAAAAAATAATAGTAAGTGTAGCCAATTGTCCTCAGATATGCAGTAAAATCTTGTCAGAAAAAGTTAAATGAAAAAGACCCACAGGGGTGCAATAACACTCGCTATCTTGCTGCACGGGGGGATGCCCCCTTCCCTCCCTGTTACAAGGGATCATCCCTCTCCCGTGCTGGGGTAACGCTGAGGATCACTCTCTCTGCGCCCACTTTGCCTGGAGTGAGTGGTGGAGGGCTGGATGTCCCCTGCAGGCTGCAAACCACATTTTTAATTCTCGGGATTGGTTTCGAAAGTTGTTCTAAACAAATTTTATAACCCTTGCTTACAAAAGTCCTTTGTAGAGATTGGTTACCCAACATTACCTTTAATTCCAACCTTCTTGTTATATATCATTTCTTTATTCTCTACAATGTGGAGGGATTTAAGAGTTATGTCATAGCGGCTGCCTCTAACCTTTACACTCACTTCATAGTATTTTAGTTTTTGGCCCTTTATTTATAAATTATTTCTTCCACAGCTGTAAGTGATTACAAACAATCTCTTCAGTTCCAAAATTTAAATGAGGAGAAGCGAAATATCCATTTGGAGGTATATATATATTTTTTGGCTTTATGTGTCTATGCATTTCTTTTTTCATTTATACTTTTCTTCATTCTCTTTTTTTTTTTTTTACAAGTAAGAAGTAATTTTATTAGAAACGATGTATAGGTGAAAGCCTATGTACACAAGAAGGACACAAAAAGAAAGCACCTAAATACATTCTAAGAAACAGAAAGCGACAACAGAAAATCATGAGCAGATGCTTCGTTAATCACTTAAATAGAAAGCCAAAGCAATAAAGAGTGCACAAAAAAGTTTCAGATTTGCTCCAAAGTAAACTCCTTATCATTAAAACACCATTCATTCATTTCCATCCAAAATGCACCACATAATGCAAAAGGAACCATCTTCCAAGCTGAATCCGTGAAGCCCGTTTCAACACGCAAGAAGATCAACCACTCTAAAAGACATCACCTAAGCCAAACCGTTCCTACAAAAAATGCCATCCCACAAAGCCCTTGCCACCTCAAAATGCAAAAGTAAATGATCCACAGTTTCCCCATGTTTCTTAGACATGAAACACCAATCCATAATCCAATGTCAAAAGTTTCCCAAGAGAGTCAGTCCATATGAAAAAAGCAACTTTGGAAGACACGTGAGACCTCCAAATATACTTTCAAGGAAAAGGAGGACTATTCTGAAAAGTCAACAGCTTATAATACGATTGAACAGTGAACTGTTTACACCCCTTGAACTTCCACAACATCCTATCCCCATCATTACCACCGAGCCTCAAAAAGTATAAAAGGCTGCAGAAACCTGAAACTTCATCAATTTCCCAATCCTGAATAGCACTAGTGAAGCAAACATCCCACATAGGGGAGCCAATAGAACGAACAAGCAGATGAGATACATAAGCATACCGATCAGAAGCTAACCGAAAAATAGCCAGAAAAACTCTATCGAGGGCTTGATCACCACACCAAATGTAAAAAAAAAAAAAAAAAAAAAAAAAAAAAACGGATCCTAGATCCCTCTCCAACAGCATAACTAACATTGCTAGCAAAACTCTCCCAACCCTTTCTAATGAGCTTCCAAAGACCCACACCATAAGCCCCCTCGTATTTCATTAGAACACACACCCCCCCCTAAGCACTTCCATATTTCTGACCCCTTTCCAAAGCAGTTCCCTTTCCAATTGATATCTCCATAACTACTTCCTCAATAAACCCTTATTAAAGATCCTCAAATTACAAATCCCAAACCTCCAACCGAAATAGGAGAACAAACATTATTTCAACTAATAAGATGGATTTTAGTTTCCTCTCGCATTCGACTCCACAAGAATGCACGAAATAACTTCTCAATCTAGTTGGCCACCCCTGTAGGCAATGGAACAACATAGAAAGTAGGTGGGAGATTGGAAAGGCTACTCTTAACTAAAGTAGTTTTGCTCCCTTTAGGTAAATGTAACTGCTTTCAACCAGCTAGTCTTTTCTACTTTCTCAACAACCCCATCTCATATAACATTAGCCTTAAAAGGTGCCCCCAACAGAAGGCCTAAATATTGTAAAGGTAAAGAAGCAACTTTACAACCCAACAAACTTGCTAAACTATTGATGTTGCGCACCACCCACACCAAAACTATCTTTGACTTCCCAAGATTCACCTTAAGATCCGAGACAGCTTCAAAACAAAATAACACAACCTTTAAGGCTTGAATTTGACCACGATCCGCATCATAGAAAATAAGAGTGTCATCTGCAAAAAGAAGATAAGAGGTTGATAGACCCATTATTAGGATTACCCCCCCCCCCCCCCCCCCCCCCCCCCCCCCCCCCCCCCCCCCCCCCCCCTCCCCCCAACCCCCCCCACACATACACACACACACAGAGCGGCCTCTACCATCCAACCCAATGCCTCCATGATAATGACAAAAAGGAAAGGGGATAAAGGATCCTCTTGTCTCAAACCACGAGAGCTATGGAAAAAAGAGTAATTCTACATACAATTGGGAAGTGCGTAAACACCGCGTAATCGCTTTGAAAAATAATGGGATCCACTATTAAAAAATTAATTTTTTTGATGTGGGTCCTATATTTTATTCACTTTTTTCAAAGCGATTACACGACGGTTGCACAATTCACGGTTGCAAATATCTTTTCTCATAGAAAAAACCAGCAGGGTTACCATTAATCAACACCGAAAACAAGGCAATAGAAACACAATGCCTAATCCACCACCTTTCACCAAAACCGCATCTCCCAAGCATGAAGAGAAGGAAATCCCAATTCATGTGATCATATGCTTTTTCCATATCAAGCTTACAAAGAACACCCAGCACACCCTCCCTTATACGACTATCTATACATTCATTAGCAATAAGTACCGAATCAACTATTTCTCTCCCCCGAACAAAGGCATTTTGGATCTTAGAGATAATTTGCTCCATCACCTTACTTGTACGATTAGCAAGTACTTTCAAAATTATCTTGTAAACCCCACTCACAAGACTAATAGGACTAAAATCTTTTTAACTCTGAAGCCTCACGTTTCTTAGGAATCAGAGCAATGAAAGCAACATTTAGTGATTTTCAAACTTTTTACAGGAAAAGAACTCTTGAAAACCCCGCATCACATCTTCTTTCAAAGTAAAAACCCGCATTTAGGCTACGTTTGGGTAGTGAGAATACCTGAGAAGTGTTGAGAATGTTTGTGAATAGTAGTGAAAAAGTAGTAAAAAAGTAATAATAGAATAATGAATAGTAGGTAAAAAGTAATGAATAGTAAAAAAGTAGGTGAAAAGTAATAATAAAGTAAAGAATAGTAGTGAGAGTACTTGAGGTACTCTTGGTACCCAAACGTTGCCTTAGTGATTTTTCTTTCAGGATTTATATTTGAAGGTTCAACTTTATAGGTTATTAGAGGTGGCAGAAGAATTGAGATATCGATATATGACATTGTCGTTGGTGATGTGATACCTCTCAACATCGGTGATCAGGTACGTGTCTCTTTTGTTCTTCAATGTTTATATTACAATTGTGCTTTAGAGTTTTAGTTGAGTTGACTTAGTCAAAATCTTTCCGTAGGTCCCTGCTGATGGAGTATTAATTTCTGGTCATTCTCTCGCAGTTGATGAATCAAGTATGACTGGAGAGAGCAAGATTGTGAGCATTCATACCCATCTTATAGATTCAATTTGTACTTTATTATTTCTTTCTTCGTTTAAGATTTATTTTTTATGCAGGTTCACAAGGATTCTAAGGATCCTTTTCTAATGTCTGGCTGCAAAATTGCAGATGGTAGTGGCACCATGTTGGTAAAATAACATTTTCTTAGCTCTTTTCTTTTCTTTGCCTATTACTACTATTATCTTCTACTTGTGGTTTTAATCTTTATAAACAATATTTAAAATCACAACAAGCTTCTTTTGCTATGTTATGTTAGATAACCTAGTATCTATTAGTACCACAAAAAAGATAGTTTACTATGAAACATTGATGCAATCCCCATATTAAGAATTTTCTGGGAAAATGTAGAGTTGTTTTTATTACTTTTTATTTTCTACATGCATTTTTCTGGAAAGCATACATATACATCATGCTTACACATGGATGGACCTCTTTTTATATCTCTATATTTTTATGTACGATTTTTTTTACTTCCTTGAAAACAACTTCCCTGTTATTTTAAAGTCAAATATCTATTTTTTTTTTTAAAACAGTAAACAAAATTTTATTGAGAATAGGAACCCAAGTACATAGGACTTAAATATTTGTGGTTTAATACTTGTATTTGAAACCCTTTTCAGCTTGTCATTCCCCTATCTTCTAGCAACTTGCTCTGTTGCCTTCTCATGTTAAATCTTCCTTTTCTTAGGTAACTAGTGTTGGGATCAATACTGAATGGGGATTGCTGATGGCTAGTATTTCAGAAGACACTGGTGAAGAGACGCCATTACAGGTCTTCTATTTATCATCATTTTTCATAGAATGTCATCCCTTGCATGTTATGTTTACTTGCGAAGGAATTTTTATAGGTACGCCTAAATGGGGTTGCGACTTTCATTGGTATGGTTGGACTTTCAGTGGCTGTCTCTGTCTTGGTTGTCCTTTTGGTCAGGTAACTCAAATATTGGGAACTGATCTCTCTCTCTCTCTCTCTCTCTCTCTCTCTCTCTCTCGCGTTGATACTGATATGTTGTGGATGACCTCATAAATTTAAATTATTCAGATATTTTACTGGCCATACCAAAGACACCTATGGAAATAAACAGTTTCAAGCTGGCACAACAAAACTTGGGGATGCAATAGATGGTGCCATCAAAATTGTTACTGTTGCAGTATGTTTTTTTTTCTTCCTTTTTTAGTATTTGTGTATCGATATATTTTATTATTGTGTAGAGAAATTTATTGATCTACGACATTTTCAAATGTTAGGTCACCATCGTAGTAGTTGCAGTGCCTGAAGGGCTTCCATTAGCCGTTACCCTAACGTAAGTTTGCCTTGCCTTATATATTAATTCGTTGATAGGGTTCTTGATGTTCTTCATATATGTGTCACCTGACTCATTTGGGATTTGTGCTCATATTTTAGGGGGCAACATGTTTTCCCTAATTGTTGTTATTTTTGTTAGGCTTTCCTTCATGCCAATCCTGCTCTTTCTTTTTATCTATCTAATTTCCCTTGGTCCTTGTAATGCCGTACTTAAGATATATAACAGATTGGTAATGCCAACATCACCATTTTCTTCTTGGCTCATGCAGCTGAGATAGTCTGTATACTTTCCCATCAACTAGCAGCAGTGTGCTCAGAAATGATTTATTTGCATATATTAAAATATATTTTTTCATTGTTTATTTTTCTATTTCCCTATATTTAGTGGCTGACTGATTGTTTTTTTGTGACCATGATACAGCCTTGCCTACTCTATGAGAAAAATGATGGCAGATAAAGCCTTGGTATGTAATGACAATTTTACTTCCTTTGTGCTTACAATAGATCTTAAACCAAGACCCCGAGACTCGCGCGCGTTCACACGTTGGGTGGTTGTAAAATATATATTTTCATAACAGTAGGCATGTTGCAGGTACGAAGGCTTTCAGCATGTGAGACCATGGGTTCTGCCACGACTATTTGCAGTGATAAGACTGGAACCTTAACTTTGAATCAGGTGAATTATTAAGCAGTTCCTTGTTTTAGTCTTTGCTGTTCAGAAGTGCCTTTTGGTTGTAGGTTGTTTTGGTTGATGATTAATTATAGATTTTTGAGAGTGCACTTCCGTTGAAATATCAAAATGAACATGTCCAGGTCTTATATACTTCGAGACATTAAGCATCTTAGACATTTCTTAAATACTAATCCAAAAAAGAAAGTGTTATAATTTTCTGTTGGGTTGGTGTGGTGGTAGGAAACTACTGTTTCCAGCCAGAAGTTTGGGACAAAAGTTTGCCTTGATTTTTTTCCCCCATACCCTCTAGGAGAGAGTTTTTTTTTTTTTTTTTTTTTCCTTTTTAATTGGGAGATTTTCTTTTATTAGATGACAGTGGTTGAGGCTTATGTTGGAGAGAAAAAAGTTGATTCTCCGGAGAACAAGTCAGAGTTATCTCCCTTGGTATCCTCTTTACTTCTTGAAGGCATTGCACAAAACACAAATGGCAGTGTGTATGTGCCCGAGGTATTTTCTTTTTCATAGTGAATAATTCCACTAAAGCTAAAATAGTAAAGCTGTCCACAGTATTGTAATGCTCTCGCTGGTCCCCTGCAGGGTGATGGAGATGTCGAGGTTTCTGGATCACCAACAGAAAAGGCCATTCTTTCTTGGGGACTCAAGGTTAATATCTTCATACCATTTTCACTTTGAAGTAAATTTATTTTTGAAGACTAATAAAGTGACGGGTATGTCACTTGATGACTGCGTACGATTGTTTCTGTTTCTCTCATTTTCCATATTTCATGGAATTATGTTCTGTTCTTCCACATAGTTGGGTGTTTCCTATTTTATACTTTCTGTGTATTTGGGAGTGCCCCTTTACGCTTTGAATAAGATTGCCTTACTGATCAAAAAATTAAATTGACTGGTGTCATTCTTGACAGTTGGGGATGAATTTTGAGGCCATCAGATATGAATCTTCAGTTATTCACGTCTTCCCCTTCAACTCGGAGAAAAAACGTGGTGGTGTTGCACTAAAACTGGTAATGTGATGCATTTGTGTATGGCCATGATAGTACTCAATGGTTGGAAAGACTGGAATATTTTTGTTGGGCTATTATTTTTTAAAAGAAATGAGTAGTCTTAAGTGATTACCTCGAGAAGTTGAGGTTATGTTGTTGAGAAAGTCATGACAGCAACTGTATCAAATATAACTCATACGTCTTCTATTTTCAGATCTCATTATTGTTAGAACTGCACAAAACATGCACTGCATGTATTACTGTGTGGGTGATGGCGTATGGTAGTTATTAGAGAATATACAGATACAGGCTCCAATCAATTGGCAAGTGGGAGAAAGAATCCCATGAATTGAATATAGTTGGTCTTGCATCATGATCTTGGATTGTTGATTAGGCATTACTAACAAAAGGAACGAATAGAAGATTAATTTGAACGCACATCTTGGGAAGTTAATGTTTGTTTGGTTATGCAACTATGTGCACGTGTGCTTGTATCTGTTTGCAGGTAGGGGAATGTCAACAGAACAAGAGTTCCTTTGCATTCTTTCTTGTTTTTTCTATAACTCACTTATAGACCAGTGTCATTCTCTTGGGCATCATATATTTATAATTGATATCAAGAGATATAAACTCAGATACGGTGGATAAATATGGAATCCCGACTCTCTTAGCTTTTAGAGAAGGTAAAATCTGTTATTAATATTAATAATGCGAGATTCCCAATTTTAGAAAAAGGACTAGGTCTTGGTGGGAGGGCATAGAAAACAATGAAAAGATTGTTGACGAGAGCTGTCCTAGAGAATAGGGATATATGCTTCGCTAATGATACTTTTAAATTGTTTAGTTTGGTCATCATGCTCCTATAAGATTAAGTTTGTTTCTTGTTGACTAATTTCATACTTCAAGTGGGCTCCTTTATCTTACACATAGGCGATGCTCTTGTATATGTCCCGTATACTTGGGCTCTTGCCTACTCTTATAATCAATAAGATTTTGTTCACCGATAAAAAAAAAAAAAAATTGTTGACTGGCACTTGACTAGATGACAAATATCCTTGAAATTTCTTGTTTCGCACCTCCAAAACAAAATTTGGATATCAGTAAATGAAAGCAGTGTCATTAGAGAAACTTATCCAAAAAGAAAAAGAAAAAAGAAATAGCAGTGTCATTAGCAAAAGTAATACAACTCAATAATACTAAATTTGTTTGATGCATGCCTTGTTACCAAAACCTAGGAGATTATAATAAACAATTGGGTTATGAAGTATGTCAATAGAGGAGACTTGAAGGCTTTACTAATGCTGGATAAGAAATGTATCATGGAGGATTCAGAGTCTCTGTCCTCATACATCTCGAGGTTCTGCTTCATGAATGGATTTCTTCAATTGAACCTGCAAAATTACATACTTTGTACAAAACAAATTTTTGTGTTAGGTAATCCATTTATTATTTAGTAAAAGGTCTACATATACTGTGTTTTGGATCTAGGAAATGTTATTACATGTGAATCGTCGTCATTTCCTTCAGTGTATTTACTTCTATATAAAAAAAAAAATCTATTTCTGATATTTGCAGCCCGATGGTCAAGTTCATATTCACTGGAAAGGGGCTGCTGAAATAGTTTTAGCATCATGCACACGGTGTATTGATGCAACTGGTCAGCTGGTAGCAATGGATGAAGACAAGGTTTGAGAGCTAATTGCCTTTCAAGTACAGTTTCTATTGTAGTACTCAACTGGGTTATCTCTGTCATTTCGCCTTATTTCTTTTTCCCTTTTCCCTTTTCCACCCAGGGTATCATTTGGATGGGTTGTAATGTCTAATCTTAAAAGAAATATTGTTAAGAACTTTACCTAAGAGAACAATTTGCTTACTTAGGTATTTTGCATGTTGCGGCTATAACTTTGTTGTTTTAGTGATATTTAATTTGGTTTGCAGGTGAATTTTTTTAAGAAAGCTATTGAAAATATGGCTACTGGTAGCTTGCGTTGTGTTGCCATTGCATATAGATCCTGTGAGTCGGAAGAGGTTCCATCCGATGAAGAGCATTGGTCATTACCTGAGAATGATCTTGTATTGCTGGCTATTGTAGGTATCAAGGTAAAAAATTTCGTGGAAACTAAATTTAGAAATACATTGCTGGAGCTGTATTGTCTATGTTTAGTGGCAGCTGCTAGATTGTGACATCATTTCTATAATTGTCTTGGTTACATTTTTTTTCTAAAATTTATGCCTGTGTTTCTGTTCATCTTTAAATTTTGGTTTTATACTTTGGCTATGTATATGGCCGAGATCAGCCCCTATTTTGCCTGCCCATTGTGTGGATGCTGGTGAATTTATAGGGCTGGGCTGGGGTGAAACTAGACCTCCACTTTTAGCAGGGACGGGGGATCAGGTGCGGTGATAGTTCATCTGAATAGTGCTGGTATCACACTAGGTGTTTATGGAGGAATGAATAAAAGTTGGCATTATTGGCATGTATGGGGAATGTATTGGAGATACAGACATGCCATAGTGCTGTAATGCTCTCTTGCATGTTTTGCACTCTGCTTCAGGAGACCTGTTAAAATATCTTCCATAAACTTCTTATCTGAAGTTATTTCAACTCTTGCCCAAATGTAATACATTTCAATAGTTGGATGCATTGCTTCATTGTAGTGCTCTTAATCACAAATTTCAACAACAATTTTGACTCTTTTAAGGCTTTCTATAAAAGGGGTTGTCTTTGGGGCATCATTTGAAATTTTGAAGATTTTACTCTAAAATCACCTTTGAAAGTTATTCATTTCTTAGTTTTTATTACTCATGTAGACAATGCAATGCAGGATCCTTGTCGTCCCGGTGTCAAAGATGCCGTGCAACTATGCCAAAATGCTGGTGTTAAGGTACTTTTTGTGTTAATATTTTAGTTTCTTGTAATGTTGAGAACCTGTTTCTGCAATTGTTTTATTGTCATATACTTCTTCAATGCATAGCAATGGCATTTTACTTCTGCTATTAATGTTCTATTGTCATTTGGGTTCCTAGTGTTCTTCAAAAATGCTTGTGTGCTAGTTTCCTTGTGTGTTGCTTGCTCGTTAAATCTTTATTTATTTTTTGGGTAAGCAAGCAAGTTTATTCCTCTGTAAAGAAACTGTGCAATAAATTAGATAGTGCCCACAACGTACAACCTGATAACACTAATAGGAGGGTATTGGCCTCCTACACCACTACCAAAACCCCAGAGAACCCCCCTTGAAATCGGCAACATGTGTGACTACTCACAGTTACAGCTATATGATGGCATTACTTTACAGCTTCAATTTGTACCTGCAATGGGACTGAAGTCTACTTATCCTTGGACCAATATTTACATTTACAGCTTGAATTATAATTCAGAGATATGTAAAACATGTAGAAGACGTGCACTATGTCTGTATACCTACTACATATGTATGGGTATCGTCTCTGATGTTTTCTGTAGTACTGCATATAGTGTCTTATATGTATGTCATCTCTAACGTTATATAATAATATGGTTAAAATTCTGGTCTAAGCATTGCTGCTGTGGCAAATAGGTAAAACTATTGCTAGTTTTATCAACCAAGGGGATTTTTTGCTTCCTTCTTTAAAGATTTTCCATGTTTGGTATTTGGTCACTGTGTTGATCATGGTGGTATTCTGTTTGATTAATTTTTTTTGCAACCGTGATGCAAATGAGTGAGTATCCATTTTTTTCTGACCTATAGGTGCGGATGGTCACTGGTGACAATCTTCAAACTGCAAAAGCAATTGCTTTGGAAGCTGGAATACTGGGTTCGGCTGTAGATGCTACGACTGAGCCAAATCCAAATATAATTGAAGGAAGGGCATTTCGTGCCTTATCAGATACACAAAGAGAAGAGATTGCAGATAAGATATCTGTATGATCTGCTCCCTTTGTGTAATTTTCCGTTTGCATTTGTGTGTGTACTTTCCACTAATTACATTATTGTGGCCAAACTGATAGAAATATTATATTTTTGTCCAATATGTAGGTGATGGGGCGGTCTTCTCCCAATGACAAGCTTTTGCTTGTGCAAGCATTGAGAAAGAAAGGGCATGTTGTTGCTGTAACTGGGGATGGCACTAATGATGCCCCTGCTCTGCATGAGGTTTATAAGCATTTTTTGTTTCTTCCTTCTCGTCTTTTTTTTAATGGAGTCTTAAATTTGTCCGCATCCTTCTGTATGGTTGTTCCTACTACTAGTAGTATTGTCCATAAAGTTAACATTTGAGTGGTGAAGTCTTTTAACAAATTTATTTGATTATATATATGTGGATGTTGTGATGAATCCACTTAAATGGTTGCCAATCCTGAATATGCCTTGCTTAAATGTGCATTTTCTTTGTTGAGCAAGAGAAGGGTTGGTTGCCTTGCCTGTAAACTTTTGAAATTTATTAAACAAAAAATCCTCCTTTCATTTTCTAGAACATAATTTTTTATTTTCTTGGTCTTGATTGATATTTTATTATTTTGGAGTTCAGGCAGACATCGGCCTTGCAATGGGTATTGCAGGTACAGAGGTTGCGAAGGAGAGCTCAGATATCATCATCTTGGATGACAATTTTGCTTCTGTCGTGAAGGTTAGTCTTGTCTTATAAGTGCTCTCTTTTTTTGGGCAAGTGATTTTTCTTTTTTCAGTTTGTGTTTGTGATAATTGATTTTGCTTCGAAGTATTTTCGTCTAATTGATCTATAAGATTCTATGATATTTGCTGTTATTAGACAAAATTGACTAGAACTGGGACCCACTAACTCATGAGCTTGTCTTTAAAATTATCCTGGCCGCAATATATCCATTTCAAGTTCTTAATTCAAAAGAGAAATGTTTAATATTTTTTTCTACTATATGTAGGTTGTCAGATGGGGCCGATCTGTATATGCAAATATTCAAAAATTCATTCAGTTCCAACTTACAGTGAATGTAGCAGCTCTTATTATAAATGTTGTGGCAGCGGTTTCCTCTGGTGAAGTACCACTGAATGCTGTGCAGGTTTCTGCTCTCTCTCTCTCTCGCTCTCTCTCTCTCTCTCTGTGCTCCATACTGATGTCTTGAGAGTCCTCTCTCTTGTTATAGCTTCTCTGGGTCAATCTTATCATGGATACTCTTGGAGCTCTAGCATTGGCTACGGAACCACCAACTGATCACCTGATGCACAGGCCACCAGTTGGTCGAAGGTAATAATTTACCCTGTATTTTATTCCAATTACCTGTCATGGGAAAGTATTTTGAAGTTGCAATGTCATTTAATTTATGTTCTTGTTCATTTCAGAGGAAGTTCATAAATTACTTTTTAATGGTGGATCAAAGTTCTCTCTTGTATGCTTTCTGTATACTTGGGTTATACCTTTTGGATGGCATGATTCTGAAATGAATACGTTTTTATTCAATCTTGAACTACTTGTTTAAAAAAGAAAGGTAGATTAAAATTATTTGGTGGCCTGGTGAACTAAAAGCTTTTCACGACCAACCTGGAATCTTCCTTCTATTCTTTCTTTTCTTTCATAACGTTGTTCAGAGCCTTTTAAATTTTTGAGCTCTTCTTTGAACATAAATAAATTGGTTATTGTTTATTTACTTCTTTGATGGTTTGGCGACCATACTGATTTATTATGCGTTTCCCAGAGAACCTCTTATAACAAATATTATGTGGAGGAACTTGCTCATACAGGTACATGCTTTTTCTTGTTTCTTTTGTCTCCAGTACTTCATTAGCATTGCAATTCATTTCTCTCATGTTAATAAATTTTGGTAAATTGCAGGCTCTATACCAAGTGATTGTCCTGCTTGTTCTCCATTTCCAAGGTAGGAGTTTACTGAATTTGGAGCAATACAGCAGCGATCGTGCCAACAAAGTGAAGAATACTTTAATATTCAATTCCTTTGTCCTTTGTCAGGTAACTTTTAACTTGCAAAAATAATTTGAAAAGAAATCTAAATAATTTAAGCTTCTCTTTCTTCAACTTTTAATGTCTTAACTACTTTTTTGGTACTCATTTATTCTATTAAGACAACTTTGCTGGAAGGTCCTATAACTAGGTATTCGAGGTCTGCAATCTAGATTTTATCATGTACAATATGCAGTTTTGACCCGCATGACTTCCTCAAGGAATTGATTTGACATTTTGTAGAAGTGAGATGAAATGGTTTCGTTCTGACTTTATTTTACCAATGAAAAAAAAAATTATATAACTCACTAGGTGTAGCTTTTCATCATGCAATTCCTTTCTTATTCTGTGTTTATCTCCATCCTTGTCTCTCGGTTTTGATAAGCTAGAAGTTAGAAATTAGTGGCCACGACTACGTGTTTTGGCAGAACGTGTACAGGACTTTGAAAGCTCTGTAGGGTATATGAAGGCACAGTTCTGCTGCTGACTCAAATCACAATCCAACTGAGCATTTATCAATTCACTTGGTCCATGAAATCATCTCAACTATTTTTCATTATTATTGCTGCTAGTTTTCCATTATGCAATTTATTTGTGTCCACAAAGTTCAACAGCCAAGCTGATCTCACTCCCATGTTTAGTTAGGGCTGTAAATGAACCAGTTTGTTCAATAGCCCGCTCGGTACTCGCTCGGTTAAACTCGAATCGAACTCGACTTGTGAAAAAAAAGAAGCTCATTTGTGAAAACAGATATCCGCTCGATTTGTAAAGGACACATAACTGACAAAACTCGACTCAACTAAGGCTCGTTAAGGTCCGCTCGTTTATGCTCGAGTCGACTCGTTAGCTCGACTTGATTAAAACTCATTCATATATTGATAAATATATACATACACCTATGTGTGTATATATATATATATACATATATATATGTATTAGCTAATAATATAAGCATACCAATTTTATAATTAAATATATAATATGTCTAATTACTTGTATCTATATAGTGAATATACTTCATAGGTATATTTTATAATTTGTATAATAATTAGTCGATAAAATTTAATAATTTAATATACTAGTATGTGAGAACCATTTATGAAATAGATATATACTATCATATTAAGTGTATTTATTAATAATATATGTAGGTATATAATATATATATTGTTATTTTGGATAAATATCAACTAGTTAGATATTAATTATTTATAAATTTTTAAAATTTTTATAACTCAATAGAGATTCTACTTGTTAGTTGTATAAATTCAATATTAAATCTTTTATTTTTTTATTTATTTAATTTATTAATTATTCAATCTAATTCAAAAAATTAACAATTCGAGCTCGAGCTGAGCTCGCGACTCGAACTCGTTTGTGAGACGAGCTCGAGTTCGAGCTCAAGTTGAGAGTTTAGTTTACCGAGTCGAGCTCGAACAAAGAATAAAAAAAATCTCGAGCTCGATTATTTTGAGTCGAGCCGAGCTCGGCAAACCAAAGAGCGGCTCGGCTCAGCTTAGCTCGATTACAGCCCTATGTTTAGTAAATTGCTATATTATGACGGTTATGTGCTAAAGATTAAGCATGTGAATGATCTGATTGGTCCAACTGCAGGTTTTTAATGAATTTAATGCTCGGAAGCCAGATGAACCGAATATATTTAAAGGAATTACTAAAAACTCTCTTTTCATGGGGATAGTGGGACTAACCATTGTGCTTCAGGTGAGACTCATATAGGCTTTGATTTACTTTTTTTCACTTTGTTATTTTGCCTGGACTAAGCATCTCTTGCTTTTGTTAAGGTTATTATCATCGAGTTTCTTGGGAAGTTTACCACGACAATAAGGTTGAATTGGTCGCAATGGCTGATCTCTGTCATCATTGGGTTTATGAGGTGGGTTGGTAATGATATGAAAGTTCTTATATTTGGTGGTACTTCCAAGATGTTTTTGAGCATCTTGCATCTCAACCCTGTTTAGTAGGGGGAATCTCTCCATCAAAGTGTTTTTTCTTTTTTCTTTTTTCCTTTGACGACCATTAGCAGACTTGGAAGGCTTACGTCAACTACTTTGAAAAGACTCGTCCGTGTGAAAACCACAGGCTTCTATCTTTATATGTTAATGAGTTTATCGTCCCTTTATAACAAACGTCTCTCTCTCTCTCTGCATTCAGTTGGCCCCTGGCTGTCATCGGGAAACTGATACCCGTTCCAGAAACTCCCCTTAGTAAGTTGTTCCCAAGATTCCAGCGACGACGAAGAACTCAAAGTGAGAAAGTGGAACTATTTATCATCTTAATGGGGTGCATTCAAACTGTTATGGCGTTTTAGATTTGGTTAATTTTTGTATTTCTTGTCTTACAGGTTAGTGTTAGTCGATAGAAGGCTTGAAGAGTTACAGCAGTAGCATCGGCATCAGCCTTCTTATAGATACTGCGTATTTGCTTCCCTGCAGTTAGTTGTATTGCTTAAATAAAGCTCGTCTCTTTACATGGTGAGACTTTTTGGGACTAGTGGATTTCATACACGGGAATTGATTTTAATGGAATTCTGCTACTACAAAGGATGTTTATCTTTTTTTCGGATTGCTTTAGTGTCAAAACCGCATGGTTGTCTCGGTTGGCATTTAGTTGATCGGGAGTGTACTGTTTTGATTGTAAATTCACGTCGCTTCCTCTCTCGAACGTTTTCCCTATGCTATTTGCATTCCCCGCCCCCCCCCCCCCCCCCCCCCCCCCCCCCCCCCCCTCTGTCTCTCTCTCTCTCTTGTAGACACAATGCCCTATGCCAAAACCATCACATAGACCAGGTGAGAATAGCTGGGGTTGAAGACCTAAGGGGTAAAAGAGGCGTGGGGTCAGTTAATGCTTTTGGGAATTTTTAGACAAAAGACAATCTCATTTATAAGTTTTTGATGAAATAGACACGGGGAATGGTGCATGGCCTTGTCAACAGTAGAAGCGTATCTGTCAATTAGATATATGTACCGGCGACTTAAGGTCCTTTTGAACACCTTCACATGGCACCATGTCTTCCTTCCATCTTCTCTTTTTTCAACCAATTGCATTAGGCTGAAAAACATTGCTTTGTTTCTTTAATTTCCAAATTGATGGACTAGAAATAGTGTTTGTACCTTCGCTCTTTCACCATCTTCTAAGCTTCTCTCTATGTAAACTTTTGTCATCCTTAAGAGTGGGAAAAAGTCTAGCTCATTAGAGTACGTTTCAATTCTCTTTTCTCACTTATAATGGACCAGTTTTACGAATAAAACCTTTTTTTATTAGTGCAATACTATAAAACATTGCACTTTTTGTTTTTGTTTTTGCCAGCACTTCTAAAATTCTCTATGCCCTAAATCTCGTTACATGCCATCAATCGCTTTATTCAGAAAAGAAAAAACAAGCACACAAGAACGCAAAAGTAAAACACACGGGTTTGCCAACCTAAGTTGCCACAAGCCATTAAAAGCTCTAATAGTTATTTCACATGTATCTCTCACAGGTTGATCCCTCTTGAGGGCTACTTTCGATTCCAAATCTATCTCAATTTATCATTATTACTTTTTTAAATTTCAGCATAAAATATAATAGACAATTCAACTTTTTCAAATTTCAAAATAATAATAATATTAAAAAATAATATTCTAACGATATTTTATCATTTCAACTAAACTTAGTTCAACATTCAAAACGCAGCCTAAAGGAATATGCAGTTCACACTCAGGCAATCTATCTCCCCAAAGATGCTATTCCTGATGGATTCCAACTTGTAGAGAACATCAAGATATACACAGAGCTGTGCTATTTGTCATGTTGTTTAATTTTATGACTCAAATAATAAGATGTGGGCGAAAATTATTGTCTAATTCTTGTACATTGTCACATGTAGAGTTCTACTACAGTTTAGGCGTTCGGGTGAATTTTTATTTTGTTTTGGGACCTTGATGCTTTGTCAGGCGGTATTATTGGTCCATCAATAAAGTTATGGATTAATTATAGAGTGGTGGAATGAATAGTAGCTTATCTATACCAAAACACTTAGAATCATGCTAGAGCTCCTGTTGGGGGCTCCCCGTTGGGACTACCGCTGGAGCTCTAATATGTATTTGTATGTGTTTTTTTTAAATTATTTTTTATATAGATTTTTTTTAATAATTTATAATATTATTAAAAAATATTTCTTTAAACACGAAATCAAATAAAAAATCATAATTAAAGAAGTGTTTTTTATGATGTTTTAAATTTATTTTATTTTTAAAAAATATTCAAAATTATTAAAAAAATCTATATAAAAAATAACTTAAAAAAAACACATCAAAACATGTGAAAACACATGCTATAACTCCAGCGGGAGCTGTAGCATCGTCCAAACACTTATCAAATATGTTGGTTTGACCTGATCGTTGTTGACAAATGAAAAAAGGACGCCTGTACGGAGGAGAGCGTCCATGTCAAATGCCGTCACAATGAAACATTTCTTGTCATGATGGGGCGGAAATTAAAGCAAGTGACGCGCAATATATTTCAGCCTGGTTGGCTTAGCCTGTTCTTGCGTAAGCTAAAATCCACAGACGCAATCTGCCAATATATATCGTGGTCAACGTTCGACGGAAGTCAAATATATTTACGTAGACAATTTTGTTTTTAAAAGAAATCAGTGTTTAATTAAATAGTATTTGCTATTTTTTAGCTCGTAATTATAAATATATCTAGATATATATATATAAATATTTTTGTATATATGTTTATATAACCTGTACTAAAAATAAAATAAAAAGAGAAATATTATAGCTGCAAATAGATTTTACAAAAATAAATTAACAAACTAACATGACATGATATGGTACATTAGATTGTAAAATACTTATTTTTATTACAAAATAAATCTAATATATCATACGAAATTACGTCAATTTAAAAATTTATTTTTATAAAAAAAAATTTGTGATTGTCGCACTTTGAATAAATACAACAAAGTTGATAAACAATTGATATTAACCTAATAAAATCTAAGAGACATTCCATGCAGCTAGCTAGCTACTTATAATCATCTCTCGATGGATATCTAATATTGATCAAGACTGGCCTAGATCGAGCTAGCTAGCTAGCTAGCTTTCCATTAATAAAACGATGACCATTGTTTAGTATATGCATGCAGGCACGTACGTACGTAATAAATTAGTATGAAGATAAGAGATCAAAATTAAGCATCGCTTGAATATTAAAATGAGATGAAATAAAATAAGATTAGATAAAATAATTTTAGATAAATTGGATAAACTATTATTTGAATATTATTTATTATATTTTATATAAAAAATAAAAAAAGTTATAATAATAAAGATGAGAAGATATTATCAAACAGGATAACTCTCAACGGTTTGGATTTCTGAAGGCCTAGTTGTGTAAATAATTAAGTGGTTAGGTATTGGGAATATTTTATCTTTGGTAAGCTGTTGATAATTCAGAATCCATTAATTCATGGAGTACTAGTACGTACGGTGTACGAGTGCTAGCAGCTTGCTGGATCGATCATTACGGATTATATTGTCTTAGACAATCATGAAATAATGCTAGTTGCTAGCTTTTAGTCAAACTTTCCGCCGTCCTATTCGATGTCAATATATTCCCTTTTAATTATTTTTTATATTGATTAATGCAAAGCATATGCTCATGTCATATTTAAAGCAACTGATTAACGTTATTTGTCTGCTTTCTACGTACGGAACTGGATCATACTCTTTAATTTCTTCACGAATTTTCTTACTTTTTTGCTAATCTTTCTATTATTTGGATGTATATATAATACGTACCTTTTTTTTTTTTTTTTTTTGTTAAAAGCGAAGAACTAAAAATGCTAATCCCCGTGAGTAGTAATAGCCAATTAGTGATCACAGGTTGACATATATATATATATATATATTATATTGAACCATATAATCGTGTTTAATATTTATAACGTTTCAAAGGAAGCTCTAAATCACATGAGTTATATTTTAAAAGGACTAGTAAATGATACAATTGAAACTTTATTGAAACTTTATAAAGAATAATAGAGCACATAGTGACTCAGCATCCAAAGAAGCTTCTGCAACAAACTCTCAACAGAATTGCACAATAGACATGCTAGAATAAAGTAGAAGATTCTTGAATATATCTGTAACCGAATGCAGGACTTTTATTATTATTTTCTTTATGTAAATGAGTCTGAAATATAGGATAAACATGCCTATAAATACTACACTGTTGTGGTTGTATTCAGTATGAAAAGCAATAGTAATACAATGATGAGTTTTACACAGACTTTACTTTCGTTGAAGCATTTCTTCGAATAGGTGTAAAGCTCTATTTTTCATTACTTCATCATGGTATCACAGAGCCCTAAGGACCTCCGTCCCTTTTTTTTTTTTTTTTTTTTTTTTTTTTTTTTTTTCTCTCCGATCCACCATGGCAAAACTTCCTCCACCCAATCCCAATCTCACTGCCTCCGCTACCCATACCATTACTATCAAACTTTCTACCACAAACTTTATTCTCTGGAAATCCCAGATTATACCATTTCTCAAAGGCAATCAACTATTTGCCTTTGTCGATGGTTCCTGCTGTAAACCCTCCCCCACTCTCAATGATGCCCCTAATCCTGAGCATGATAAGTGGATTCTTCATGATCAATTACTTATTTTTGCTCTTTCTGCCACTCTTACTGATGGCATTCTTGCACAAATCACGGACTGCTCCACCTCGCATGAGGTTTGGACAACTCTTCAAGGTCTTTACTCTTCTCACTCCGATGCCCATCTTATGCAAACACATCTTCAGTTAGCAACCCTTAAGAAGGGAAATGACTCCATTACCGAGTATTTTAATAAAGTCAAAGCTCTCTCTTCTTCCCTCTCTGTTGCTGGTTGTCCCATTTCTTCTAGAGAATTCAATGTTTATCTCTTGGCTGGCCTTGGATCGGATTACGAATCCTTGGTCACTTCCATCTCCACCCGACCTGATTCTTTATCTTCCTCTCAAATTTTCAGCTATCTACTTAACCACGAGTCACGTCTGGCTCATCAAACTCAGTCTTTACTCTCTGGTACCTCACTCTCTGCCCACTCCACCTCTGCTCGCACTTCTTTCTCACCTTCCTCTCCAAACCGAGGCCGTGGTTGTGGCTTTCGGCGTGGACGAGGAGGAGGTCGAGCCCCTCCATCTCCAAACTACTTTTCTAATGCTTCCTCTAATCGTCCTGTCTGTCAGGTCTGTTACAAAATTGGTCATACTGCTATGGTCTGTCACCATCGCTTTGATCATGCTCATCAGTCACCTCCACCACCATCCTTCTCGGCAAATAACACTACCTACACTCAAACACCCACTTATCCGAACAGTTGGTTCCCTGATACAGCAGTTACTAATCATTTTACAGCCGATTTCTCCACCTTAAATTTGGACTCCCATCAGTATCAAGGCACTGACCAAGTATGCATCGGAGATGGTTCATCACTTCCAATTCATCATTCTGGCACTGGAATTCTTCCCACCCCAAATGGCAAATTTCTTCTTCGTCATTTATTACATGTTCCATCAATTTCACGCAATTTATTATCTGTTCGTCAGTTTTGTCATGACAATAATGTCTTCTTTGAGTTTAATTCATCTGGTTGTCTTGTGAAGGATTTGCGCACACAGACGGTTCTTCTTCAAGGACCCATTAAGGATGGCTTATATGTGCTTCCTGCTGATGCTCGGGCCATGTCCTCTTCTTCCAAACATGCTCTTATTGGTGAACGCACTTCTCCACAAATCTGGCACTCTCGTCTCGGTCATCCGTCTTCACGTATTACTGCCTTTACCATTCAGCAATTTCAGCTTCCTATTACTACTACAAAAAATAATATGACACCATGTGCTGCCTGTCTCCAAGCAAAAGCCCATGCTCTCCCGCACCCTCCCTCACCATCTCAATCCTCCCAACCTTTTCAACTTTTATTTTTAGATGTTTGGGGACCAGCGCCTGTGCTCTCTTCTAATGGTTTTCGTTATTATTTGTCAATTGTCGATGACTTTAGTAAATACATCTGGTTTTTTCCCCTTCATGCTAAATCTGATGTACCTACTATTTTCTTGGCTTTTGTTAAATATATAACAAATACATTTTCTTCTAAAATCATTGCCATCCAAACGGATTGGGGTGGTGAATTCCGCCCACTTCCAAAAATTTTACAACATTTTGGTATTTCTCATCGCATCACATGTCCATATTCACATTCTCAAAATGGCAGTGTTGAACGGCGTCACCGTCATATTGTAGAAACTGGACTGTCCTTACTCGCTCAGTCCTCTGTTCCTACTAAATTTTGGGTTGATGCTTTTCAAACCGTTGTTTTTCTTATTAATCGAATGCCCACTCCAATTTTACAAAATCAGTCACCCTTTCAAATTCTCTTTACTCAAACTCCTGACTATTCCTTTTTCCGTGTTTTTGGCTCAGCTTGTTGGCCTAATTTACGTCCTTTTAATAAACATAAAATGGATATGTGTTCTCAACTCTGTGTCTTTCTTGGTTACACGCCTGACCATAAAGGATACAATTGTTTTCATATTCCAACTGGTAGAATTTATGTCTCGCGTGATGTGCGTTTTGATGAAACTAATTTTCCCTTTTCTAATAGCACTGGTTCCCTAGCATCTGTAAATTTGGCCCAACCTGATCCTACTTTTCTAAACCTCTCCTCTGTTCGGCCCGATACCTCTTCTTTCCCTCCATCTATTATTCCCACATCATCTGGGCCCACTCCAGCCCCCCAACCCGATCCACCCATACCCAGCCTACCAACTGAGCCTCCTCTCTCGTGTGAAACCCTCATACCCAGCTCCGAAATATTGTCTTCCTCCTCAGACCCAAATCCCCCTTCTACTTCGGTAGCGCCGACACCCATCTCCACAACTCATACTTCCTTCTCTTCCCAGATTGATTCTTTACCCCCCTCTCTTGACTCCAGCTCCCAACTTCTACCTACTTTGGTCTCCTCCTTACCTCTCTCTTCTACTGAGCATCGGTCCAATACCCATTCTATGCTCACCCGATCCAAGACAAACATCCATCGACCAAAACAAAGATCTGATGGCACTATACCCTGGCCATCTACTCATCCTTCTTCTCATCTCACCGAAGCTACACCTATTCCTGAGGAACCCTCCACATACACTGAGGCCTCCAAATTCCCTGCCTGGCGTGCTGCCATGGCCAGTGAATTTGAGACCCTCCTTCACAATCAAACGTGGACCCTGGTTCCTCCTCACCCTTCTTAAAATATTCTTGGTTCAAAATGGGTACTCAAGACCAAGAGACATGCTGATGGTACTCTAGAGCGTCGGAAAGCTCGTTTGGTTGCTAAAGGGTTCTATCAGCAGCCTGGTCTTGACTACACTGAGACTCTCAGCCCAGTGGTGAAACCTATCACCATCCGTTTATTACTCTCCATTGCAGTTTCTCGGCACTGGCCCTTGCACCAGCTTGATGTACAGAACGCCTTCCTCCATGGTGACTTAGAGGAGGACGTCTTCATGCAGCAACCAGTCGGGTTGGATTTTTTTTTCAATTGGAAATTTCCAATTGAAAAAAAAAAATGATACTTATCAGGGGAAACTGCATCACATATTTTATTCTAAGAAATCAATATCTGTATTATGGTCTAAGTCTTGAAAAAAAAAAAAAAAAAATAGATAAGATTTGGCCCTATTGGGCTAGGTCATTTCGGGGTTCGGACAATATTTTTTTTTCTGTACTGCAGAAATTAGGAATAAAGAATCTATATCAAAATCAAAGAAAGGTCTAACTTAACTGTTGGAATAACGGTATCCATTGTTATTTGCTTTGATTCGGATATTTATACAATTCATCTAATTGTTCTTTGTGGTACAATACCTTAGTAGATTTCGCGTTAATTCTGACTTCCCTCAGTATGTATGTAAACTCAAAAAATCCATTTATGGGCTTAAACAAGCCCCACGAGCTTGGTTTTCTAAACTAAGTTCACAATTACTTGCCTTGGGTTTTCATGCATCTGTCTCTGATTCTTCCTTGTTCATTTTTAACTCTGGTTCTGCAACTGTCTATGTACTCATTTACGTAGATGATATCATAGTTACAGCCTCTGATCCTATGCTTGTCACTGAGTTCATTACAGCTCTTCAAAATACCTTTCCTGTCAAAGACTTAGGCCCCCTACATTATTTTCTAGGCATACAAGTCACTCGTAACCCAACTGGTTTATTTCTCTCTCAGTCTCGATATATCTCTGACTTACTATCAAAAACTAATATGGACAATTGTAAACCAGTGTCTACCCCCATGGCTACCTCGAAAAAGCTGAGTGCTCTTGATGGATCCACTTTTGAGGATCCACAGCTTTATCGTAGTGTCGTCAGCAGTCTTCAGTACCTTGCTTTTACTCGTCCTGATATTTCTTTCGCTGTCAACAAAGTTTGCCAATTTATGCATTGTCCCCGCACTTCTCATTGGCAAGCTGTTAAACGAATACTTCGGTATCTTCGTTTAACTGCTGCCTTTGCTCTTCATTTTTCTCCAGTTTCTTCTCCTAAGCTTTTAGCCTTCTCCGATGCTGATTGGGCTAGTTGTCCGGATGATCGGAAGTCCACCGGTGGTTTCTGTATCTTCTTTGGTTCTCATTTAATTGCATGGGTTTCCAAAAAGCAGCCCACGATTGCACGTTCTTCAACTGAAGCTGAATACAAGTCCGTTGCCAATACTGCTTGTGAATTATTATGGCTCCAATCCCTTCTTAAAGAATTAGGAATTTGTCTTGCTGATCCTCCTACTCTGCTATGTAATAATATGGGTGCTACTTATCTTTCTGTGAATCTTATTTTGCATTCTAGGACAAAGCATGTGGACCTTGATTTTCATTTTGTGAGGGACCGTGTGGCAGCCAAAACACTCAATGTGTCATTTATCTCTAGCCATGATCAATTGGCTGATATTCTTACAAAGCCCTTATCTACTGCTCGTTTCTCATTGCTGCGTTCAAGTCTCACCATACTTCCTATGTCGCTTGAAGCAAGGGGGGATAATAGAGCACATAGTGACTCAGCATCCAAAGAAGCTTCTGCAACAAACTCTCAATAGAATTGCACAATAGACGTGCTAGAATAAAGTAGAAGATTCTTGAATATATCTGTAACCGAATGCATGACTTTTATTATTATTTTCTTTATATAAATGAGTCTGAAATATAGGATAAACATGCCTATAAATACTGCACTGTTGTGGTTGTATTCAGTATGAAAAGCAATAGTAATATAATGATGAGTTTTACACAGACTTTACTTTCGTTGAAGCATTTCTTCGAATAGGTGTAAAGCTCTGTTTTTCATTACTTCATCAAAGAACGATAAACTTCCCATTCCTAAACAATATAAAATTCAAACACCACCTATATTTATCCTTTATATCACAAGATTCGTTCTTGCAAGGCTGGCCGAAGACCATCAAGAATAAATTATATACAACGAAAGCAATATCTCATGAAGTACCCTAGCTAGTTTTAATAAGCCATCGATCTTATCACTCCTCGATCGAGCTGTACATGATTTTCAAAACTTATTTATGCTAATAATATTAATAATAATTATTATCATTAGTACTGTAATTGTTGTTGATATTATTATTATTTGGTTTGGCAGTTACGTACGTTTGATAATTATTCTAATATTCCTTT
The DNA here is from genome assembly GCF_004785595.1 of Juglans microcarpa x Juglans regia. Lineage (NCBI taxonomy): Eukaryota > Viridiplantae > Streptophyta > Magnoliopsida > Fagales > Juglandaceae > Juglans > Juglans microcarpa x Juglans regia. The sequence goes on along the minus strand of NC_054601.1, from coordinate 2,939,187 downwards.
AAAGCAGACGACGACGTTGGAGGTCGCGATTATATATTTCTTCTGGTGGTAATGCAAATCTGCGGTCCAGAATGATCATGAACCCTTTGAAACCCGCGGTCATATGCATGTGCCATCCCATATATATAATTAATGGAAGATTGAAGAATAATAATGGACCATTTTAAAAAGTAGCTAATTAATTAACTATTAATTATGCAAATTCAAGGGATCAAAGTACTCAGCATGCTATCATGCTTGCTTTTTATGATGCCACCATTACTCATTATTCTTTTTATTTTCCACATGTAATAATTATATATAGGCGATCATATAATAATATTCTATCGGACCGTCCAAAAAATGAACCGAGAAAAATATCTTATTTTCAATAATTTTATGGATATAAATGGGCAAGAGTAGTAGTAGTGCTTGACCATTGCATGAGTTTAATATAGCTCTATATATATATATATATATATATATATATATATCTAGGGATATTGCAGCAAAATAAATATTCATCATGCACAAAACCAATAAATTTTATTTTTATTTTCTTATCCATTGTCTTATTGTCAAAAGATAAAAGGAAAAGAAGAAAGAAAGATAATTAGAGAGCGTTGGATTTAGGCCTTGGTTACACAGTTCAAAAGACATAAGATGAGATGAGATATTTTATTGAAAGTTAAATAAAATATTATTATAATATTATTTTTATTTTAAAATTTTAAAAAATTAAATTATTTATTATATTTTATATAAAAATTTTAAAAAATTATAATAATTATATGAGATGAGATTAAATAGTTTAATTTTATATAATCAGACGGACTTACTTATAATCAAAATAATTGCAGAAAGCTGCATGCATATATATATATATATATATATATATATATATATATGTATGTGCATGATGATATATTGGCCGAGATTCGCGTGCAGCCGAGAATGGGGTTTCATCTTTCAACACGAAAGGAGGGGTTGACTTGATCAAGTGGGAAACATGGCCACGCAATCCCTTAGAATACGGCCTTTGTACTTCACCACCCTTCCCAAAAACAAAAACAAAAACAAACGTCAGGCATACGTGGTGGGTACCTAATGACCTCAAGCCGTACGTCCTTACAGTCCTTTGTTTTGAATATAATGACGGGTCTTTCTTTTCAAACAAACACAAACACAACAAACAAGCCAGACTTTTTCTCTCGAAGGGTATTAGGTTTCTATTAAAAAACGATTTGCGTCATTTTCTCGGGAAAAGATCAGAATAAGTTCTTTCATGTGGGTTTCTTATAAGGATGATGTACGAACAGCATCAGCCTCAACAGCAGCTGCAGCAGATGAGGAAGAGGATGGAGAGAAGGAAACCCGCAGAGGAAGATCAGAGATTAATGGAAATAGTGGATTTGAGTGGCATGTCCTTGGAGTCTCTCCCTACTCCTTCCCTTAATTTAGGCACTATTTGTAAGTTGAACCTCTCCAACAACAATCTTCAGGTATATATTAATTCAAGCTGATATTATTTTTCGCCAAAATCCAAGTGATTTTCCTTCATCAATACCCTATTAAGTTTTTGTTCTTTATAATTTACAGGAGTTTACAGCTTGTGTTCTTGAACTAAACCAGTTTTAGCAAGAAAAGCATCTTATATATATATATATATATTTACTCGTACGAAATAAGTTCTTTTCATCTAAAGAACCCCATCACCCATCAAGTTTTGATTTCAAATTAGGTTTTATTTTTGCATTCCTTTGGCAATAGTGGGTTACTTTCCATCTTCTGATCTATCTCTTTTGGCATCTCTTTCCCTTTGAGAAACCATGCGTTCAGCTTCATTAATATCTTCTTTCTTTCCTGTGGCATCCTTCGATCTCATTCTCTCTTTGATGCAATCTCTAAAAGGGAAAACAAAGATCACGAGAGGAAATTAAAGTTGAATATTTTATTTTATTTTACCAGATCATGTTCTATTGCTTGCAACATCCTCCGATCCTAAAATATATAATCGCGGGCCGGAGAAGATTGATCAAATATTATATCTTGAAAATTTATGATCTCTATCTCTGAGTCTTCTATATATGTGCTGATTATTTCTTCGGTTACTAAAATTGACAGAGCATTCCGGAGTCCTTGATTGCGAGATTGCTCAACCTGATAGTGTTGGACGTGCACTCAAATCAGCTTAAATCGCTCCCAAATTCGATTGGCTGTCTTTCTAAGCTCAAGGTTCTCAACGTCTCCGGCAACCTTATCGAGTCCCTACCAAAATCCATTGAGAACTGCAGGTTTGTCCTCGATCTCCAAGCTCTTGAACTTCTTACCTATGACATGACGTAAAATATATGTATGCTTTTAACAGTAACATCCCAATTATTTACTGCATGTCCAGCGAAAATACCTTTCTTTTTATTCATTCATTAAAGAACGGTAAATCCCTTTTAATAAAGATTAGTTTTTAGCAACGGTCGATCGATCTATTAGCTAGTTCTGAAAAACTACAAATATCGACCGTAGATCCCTTGAAACTCTTGTATTGCATCATAGAGGTGAAAATATCAAATTTTGTAGGATATATAAGAAGTTTTATTTGGGTACCTCTAAAATATGTCATGAAAATAATTAGGTCCGACGAAATTTTTTTTTTTTGGTCGGGCGACGATGATTTTTTTTTTCCTCAGCAGCCGGACGACATGTTTAGCGGGTCCGAGTACTCGTATAGGGAGAGGGATCATATAGTTATAATTAGGTGCTTTTGTTGAATTTTACAATTAGTGCATATCTTTACTAAATTAAAGTTCTGCCTATTGACTCTTTCCTTCATTAAAGTAACAAGCTGCGATGAAAGTGTTGCACCACTAGTGAATGTCCGCTTCTTACTGTGATCTCAGCAAGCGAATATATATATATATATATATATATATATATATATTCTTAGTAAATTTGTGAAATCATCACTCGTCTCAAAAGTTTAAACTTAAAAAAAAAAGATAAATTTTATTATTTATTTTATATCTTAACAATCTTTATCACGTGCTGACCAAACTCCTCTTTGATAGATGGTCTAATATGTAGAATATTTAATTAAATATGATAGAGTATAGAGTCAGAATTCAAACTCAAGATTTCTGCTCTGATACTATGTGAAATCATTATTTGTCTTAAAAAATTAAGATTGGATAAATTTTATTATTTATTTTATATTTTAATAAAATTATGGGACTTTTCGATACCTTGCTACTTGCCAGTCAAGCGGTAAGCTGGTAGGGCGCTATTCGATGAAGAAAACAGACTTTTGGAAATTAAGTGCTTCGGCTAGCTTTCAAATTACTCATGCCCAAAGTATATTATTGCTGAAATCCGTAAAAACAATTTGTGTCCATGTGAACAATAATTAAATCATACCCTAGCATGCATTTGCCGTTGAAAAATTAACCGTCACTTTGGGTGTGAGAAATGATACATCTGACTTTTACAAATATGACGGCCCGAAAAACTACAATGAAGTTAAAGTCGCAAAAATGTCCATGACCTTGTAGAAAATCTAGTAATAGTACTTTGGATCGTTTTAGATCAAGCTGCTGCTTTTTTTTTTTCATTTGTAGTTGCACCAAGATGCCAGAAATTTCACTGACATTTTCTTGTTTCATGACTCGCCGCCAGATCCTTAGAGGAACTGAATGCCAACTTCAACAAGCTGATGAAGCTCCCAGACACCATCGGCTTTGAGCTTACTAACCTAAAGAAGCTCTCAGTCAACTCAAACAAGCTGGTTTTCCTCCCAAGCTCCACCTCCCACTTGACCTCCCTGCGTGTCTTAGACGCCCGCCTGAACTGCCTCAGGTCTCTCCCCGAAGACCTCGAGAACCTCATCAACCTCGAAGCCCTCAACGTGAGCCAGAACTTCCAGTACCTCGACAGCCTCCCATATTCCATAGGCCTCCTCATCAACCTCGTCGAGCTGGACGTCAGCTACAACAAGATAACAACCCTGCCCGACTCCATGGGATGTCTCAAGAAGCTCCAGAAGCTTAGCGTGGACGGGAACCCGCTCACTTCGCCTCCTACGGAGGTGGTGGAGCAGGGGATGCATGCGGTGAGGGAGTACCTGAGCGAGAAGATGAATGCAGGCCACAGAAGCCCGCAAAAGAAGAAATCGTCATGGATTGGAAAGTTGGTCAAGTACGGGACCTTCAATGGAATCAGCACAAGACACCCTCATCGCGTAGAGGAGCGCGACGGCTTCATCATGCCGGAGTACAGGTCCATCGACAGCCTTGCTTCGCCGAGGTATATGGGGATGTTCTCGCCGCGTCGTCTCTTCTCTCCCCGCACTTACTTCACTAGATGATCATGTAGATCAGGCGCAAGAAGCAACATGGTCTTTGGAACAGCAAAAACCCTGTGAATTAAGTTTCGCTGTAAATGTTTTGTTTTTTTTTTGAAAGTGGACTTTGTGAATTGATCGTGCATGTATACCATTAGTCGTTTTGCAGATTGTAAAGTAGTACTGGGATTCAGTGGCAAAGGGTTTTGTTGGGATTTAGGCCTTTCGAAAGACTTCTCCTAGCCCTAGGTATATGGATCAGAAAGATTCGTGGGTTTTTTTTTTTTACTCTGATCGTGTACTAAGTACGTTGCTATGTATGCAAATAGCTAGAATATTGGGGTATCATGTTTTGGGATCGAACCTAAATAAACATCACGCGTGTTTTGGAAAATTTGTTTACCTGAAAGTTTTTATAAAGGAAGCTGCTCTTTGGTCATCTGATCAGTTTACAATCTAAATGGACTGCTTCACTGATGAACAGTGCCATGGGGTACTATAATGCCAACGAAATATCAAAGCTTATAATGAGCCTTGTTTTATAATCATTGCTGTTAATAAAAGAAATGGATACAAAGAAAAGATGCCTAAGAGGAAAAAATAAGTGTTATATTCTTTTCTTTTTTTTTTTTTTTTTGTAGAAAACTACTGGTTAGTCCTCTCAAGTATATCGCTCAAAGTTTCGGTTAGTGTTTTTTTTTTTTTTTAAATATTTGACAAAGTTACTACTAGATTTTTTATAAATGTTTAAAAAATATTTAAAAAAAAAAAGAATGTACTAGCGATCACATCCAACGGTATGAGCTGGGCAGCCCATTATCATTACCCTTAATTTTTTTTTATGACTTGCAGCCACGTGGCAAGAAACGCTGAGATTTGAGGCGTCTTTTACGTAATGATCAGCTAGCAAAACCACCATCAGAATTAGAATTCGAAAGATAGGAACGGATGTACGATTTCCAATTGATCATTGGGGAATAAGCTTCATATAATTTATATAGATACTTTTACACGACTTGAGTCCATCAAAGGCCAATTCCCTATTTACAGTACGTACTCGCTCCCTTCTGCCCATTTTTTCTCCTTAATTCCCCACAAATTGCAATAAACGGATCTTCCATGCATGGGCAGAGGATTACCATTATAAGCAGAAATCGCAAACAAATGAGAGAAACTTTCAGCAATTTGGAATTATATATAGAGCAAGATTTGAGTTGGCTGAATAAAAAGCCTTGGAACCTATTGCATGAGCGCGCAGCTCTAGCAGGTCTAATGTGAGCTAAGAGTTTAGTACATTTATGATGGGCAAAGCAATCAAGCATGAAATAAGAAGTACTGATACCTCTAAATTAAGGGAAGCAAAAAAGTATGAGCAGTGATCAAGAGACGGAAGGCAAATGCAAAAGGCATGAAAAGCACTACGAGAGTACATATGTAAGTGGTTCATTCCATGTTTAAAGGCCTAAAATCAGCACGAATCATGGAAGCAACAAACGCATGCGCCCAGACACGAAAACAATAAAGGCATGAACTTCTCAAATTTCACTTTCTAACCTTAATTTTCAATTTAAAACAAGTGCCTAAATCCTTAAACATTAAACCCAAACAATTATGCTTAATATTAGTTCCCAATGATTCAAGTTGTAAAACTCCCCAAACATTTCTGACATCCCTATATGTCTGGATGAAAAAGAGCGTACACCTGCCACTAGTTATAGCCTTCCTTTTGTGCTGCTTTCTTGGTCCTCACCCCAACTATTCACCAGTCGCCACTTCAATCAAAGCCCTAGTGAATAGTGATACCCACGATCACTTCCATTACAAAGACAGATTATGAATTAAACCTTCAACGAGTTGGATCCCAACATATATAGTTGTTTTTGAGGTACTCGATTCTTTCTACCATACAATTCACCTTTTAACCATTCCAATAAACTTTATAGGTGAATCCCCACAATAACTGTATTGCAAGACATGATACAAATCCCCTATAACACAATACCTATTAACAATATCACTTATAACAAGAGTACACGTATTCACTTTACCTATGTCATATTCAAATACCGTCTTGGTTTAATCTGTTTCCGATAGTATTTGTTTGACTTGTTGGCCCCCAAGGGGCTACTGACTGCATCCTAACAAAATCTAACATACATATACTCAAAGTCAAACTAGCTACTCAGAGACCAAAAAATACAAACAGAAAAAGAAGCATGATATCTAATGCTCAAACTTCATATTCTATTTAAATCTCAAGGTTGGGCTAAGCAGAGAATACAGATATTAACTCCATCACAACACACACATACACACAAAGCAGCTTTGGTCCAGCCCGGAAATGCAGCATTACAGCGCATGCATAAGCTACACCATATTCGTGTCACAACATCAAGCAATCAGTTCACATCATTCGAAGTAAAAAATAAAATTCCACAATTAAATGTTCATAATAACAACACGTGCGAGTAAGTATAAAGACCTGAACTCTAAATGATTGTCAGAGTATACCTTTATGTTTAAAAACAACTTTCTAAATTCCTAATATTCTTATAGACCTATTTTCATCCAATTAGGATTTAGAGTTTAGATTTTAATCTGTGTATGAGTACAGAGTATGCTAGAATCTAATGCTTCCGACTCACATGAACGCCTTGTTGACCCCGAGGGACTGCTGGCTGCATCCTAACAAACTAGCCATTCATAGACCAAAAAACTACGAAAAAAATGAAGCATGATATCTCATGCTCAAACTTCGTATTCTATTTAAAACTGAAGGTTGGACAAACTGAGAATACCGATGCTAACTCCATCACAACATACACCCACACAAAGCAGCGGTTGGTCCAGCCCGGAAATGCAGCATTACAGCGGATGGATGAGTTACAACTTATACAGGTTTCAGGTGGGGACTAACTATTTTTTTTTTTATATAACTAAATATATATATTCACGTCATGACATCGAGCAATCAGTTCACATCATTCGAAGGTAGGAACAATAGTCCTTCATGCAGAAATGTTGTACGCAAGCAGATCAAATGCTAATAGCTGAGGGGAAAAAAGGACATCCCACTAATAATAGTAGTAATTGTAATTCAGAAATAGGAAAACCTTAACATAAGGCGCTAGAAATGTACGTGAGAAAAGATCAATAATTGTATAGAATAAATCCATTTCAAGAAACAACCTAGAAAGGAATGCCGCAAACATAGAAGAAAGGGATATGATTCCCACATTGAATTTCAAAATTCATCTAAGATAAGCCGGGATCTTAATCCGAATAAATAGCATACTCATCACGTAGGCAATCACCACGGAGGCGATCCCCGCGGTGGCGTAGGAGACCTTGACGGACTTGGCGCGGTTGCGATCAAGCGCGAGGTCCATGAGTACGACGCCGACGCCGCCGAGCACGAACATGAAGCCGGAAGAGAGGCCCTCAACAATGTACTGGCCGTTGACGCGTCCGGGGAGGAAAACGACGGGTCGTACGGATCCTGTGGCGCGGTCCTGGGTGGAACCTATACCGGGTGGCTCGACGATGACGTCGTATACGATACCGGAGACGACCATGAAGTAGGTGAGGAGAACGAGGGCGTAGACGGTCATCGGGGAGGGGAGGGTTAGGTTTGGGAGCTTGAGGCGGAGCTTGGGTGGGCGGAGGAAGCCGAATGGTAGGATCCGGAGGAGGTGGAAGATCGGGTCCATGGACGTGGATGATAGTGGCTCCGTTGCAGCGGTGAGGCTTTGGGTTTCGGGTTTGGACCTCATGTTGGGTGGTGGGTCGGGTTGAACAGAGGAAGGGGAACTCGGAAGGAAACGCAGCTGTTGTACACCTGCAGTGTGGCGTGCGTGACTTGTGGGGGTTGGACTTCCAGGTATCGGACTCAGTTGTGGGAGTGTTTGGTTATGGTAAGAATGGTGCCCTGGTTATGGATTAGAATATGGTGCCATGCCATTCTAGCTTTATCTAAAACCTTATGTCTAATTTAGGGAGATACTCGCCCATTCGGGGCCGGAGTTTTCACCCCCGCACCCTGCTCCTAGGATGCGAGGGTGGAGGCTGACGCTCATCTGGCCTGCCCCCTATCCACTCAAATAGTGCTCATGGCCCACAGGTTCTTAAATTATTTGAGTCTAAAATAACCAAAAACATATTTTTAGACATAAATTTAGATTTTTAAATATAACTACAATTTAAAAACTAATAACATAATTTTTAAATTTATTAGTGCATATTTTGATTGCCTTGACAAGACAAGAGTCCAATATTATTTAATTAAAACTCTTGTATTACATTGACCTCCTGTATAAAGATCACATTAGATTACTTTCTAACTTGTACAAAGTATTAAGTAAAAATTATACTTAATACATATTACTATATTTATATATAGTAAAACTAATAATAAATATTTATAAATATGTATAAATAAATATTTATTTAAAAAATATATAAATAGCAGGACGGGGCCTTGCTGGGGCCAGCCTTCCCCCACCCTGCTGGGATTTTTCCCTGCAAGGCGGATGGGGCGGGCAATTCTTTATGTTTGAAAGAACCTTCAACGAAAACCCTGCAAAATTTAGATTTAACCCTTTTTTTAAGAAAGATTTAATCCTTTTGATAAAAGTTAATTAAAACAAGCAGAGAAGAAAATAATTTGAGGAATGTTATAGTTACGAAGAGATTTTTTATAAGAAATTTTTAAATTGATATAATTTTATAATCTGATATACCACGTCAACTTGTAGATTTATTTTTATAAAAAAGCTTTATATCCAAAACATTATCATATAAATTACGACTATGTCAGATGATGAAATCCTATCTTCATTATGTATACTTCGGAAAATTCAAGTTTTGTAAAAGAAAAAACAAGTAATACCTCAGTGACGCACATTTGTCTGGTATTCTCATAAGAGGTCCCCCGCCTACCCCATCAATTATGGTACCATGCACATCAATACGACCATATCTAGAGAAATATAGGCTCCCCCTTAGAAGAAGTCGTGATAAATACAAACATATGAAATTAGATTAGATAGAGACCAGTAACCGTTACAAATTTATCACGATCTGTCAGACTGGTTGGTAGGTATGTCCGTAATTTACGACCAAAACACGATGTTGATGATGATTAAACTTTAAAAAGTTCCAGATATATCTTTCTTTCTTCCATTAACCTATCTTCTCACAGCTTTCATTATCCGTCATCATCGTTCTCCTCGCTTCACAGGTCCCCACTTTACCGTCTCCCTCTCACACTGATCGGTGCGGATTGGCTTTGGTTAATGTGCTCCTGCGTGTCTTTTTTAGCTTGTCTCTCGGGGTCTTCTTTTTTACTATTGAACTCTTACTGAACTTGTCCGGTTCTGCACTCTCATTCGTGCAATGCTTCTCTCTCTCTCTCGACGGTCTTAGAGAAGCAGACCCCATTTTGATTTCTTTGAGAGGGAGTGGAGAGAGAGAGATATCAGAGAGTGAAGATCAATGCTGTGTAGCGGTAAAATGTTCGATTTCTTAGGAAGGAAAGATATCAGGAAAATTCTTAAGCGCAAAGATAGTGATGCCGGCCAAAAAGGTTACTACTTAAAGACATCATTTTTTTGGGTCCATCTTTACACCGAGTTTTCCTCTGTTTTTTGATCTATTAGCTCTCTGGGTTTTTTTAAATACAAATTATTCAATGCAACAGAACTAGCCCTGTAGTTTATTGAACTTCTTTTTGTTTCAGATTTCTGGGTGTTTTCTTTTTATAGATTAGGTTTTTGAGTGTACATCGGCTTTGATGGATTTTTTAGTTTTGTTGATCTGGTCCGCTTGCGGGTGATGAATATAATGAATAACATAATTTTGTGCGGTATTAATTGATTTCTCCTGTTATTATTTATCTGTTACATCTGGCAGCTCTTGGCATTATTCATTTATTTATTTCGAAGAATTTAATGAACTGTATTAAATTCTATCGCTTTGTTTTACTGTTGCTGTTATTAGTGTTGTTGCCATCATGTTTTTACTTTACCTTTTAGCCTCGAGTGGTGTTGTCGAAAGAAAATGGGGAAAGCAAAAGAGGAACGAAAGTAAGAAAAACAAAGGAGGAGAGGGAAGAGAGGAGTGGAGACTGAGAGGATCAGGTAGAGGAGAAGAGGGGAAAAGGGGAGGGAAGGGAAGAAAGGAAGAAGGGCTAGTAGCTGTTTTCTAGAGAGTAGGCGTAGCGTTTCCTCTCCCCAGGAAGTCACGGCCAGGGGCTCTCACTTAATGCTTGTTTAATTTATTTGATTAACAGATTGTTTCGTGTGCTTAATTTCTTTTTTCTTTAATTTTTTGGGTATTGGACGGAATGATTCTATATTGATATACAATGTGTAAAGTATAACATGTTTTTAAAAAAAAAAAAAAAATTTTGAAGGAATTTTCAACTCAATTTGATTGATTTGTGTCCATTTTTTTCTCTCATCATAAACGCAGGAAAAGTGCTCGAAGAGTTGCGAGCTTTTGTTTTTAACGAATTTGGCTCATCTGAAGGAGCTAGGCGTCAACCACAATGTAGATGCGGCCCCATTACTGCTCTCACCTTCAATTTTGTGGTTGCTGTTGGTATTATTTTCATGAATAAATTGGTTTGTATTTAACCATTTTTCTTTTATATATCTAATCTAATTATGTAATTGCCATAATGTTTATGCACTCCATGCTTCCCAGCTCGTATCTGATTCGGGCTTATTTGTTTTTTCAGGTGCTCAATGAAGTTAAATTCAAGTTCCCCATATTTCTTACTTTTATTCACTATGTTATAAGCTGGTTATTGATGGCTGTGCTAAATTCATTTTCTATTCTCCCTGCATCACCTTCCTCAAAATTGACACCTTCATCTACTTTAATTGCTCTGGGCACTGTCATGTCTCTATCTACAGGGCTTGCTAATGTCAGCTTAAAATACAATAGGTGAGATATGTTATCTCCTGTTTCCATGATTGAAGTATTCTGTTTCTGACACAGTTGAATACCTCTGTTTTCAGTGTGGGATTCTATCAGATGTCTAAGATTGCTGTAACACCATCAATTGTTCTGGCTGAGTTTATATTATATAAGAAGAAGGTTTCTTTCTCCAAGGTAGCAGCTGTTTATAGTTTCTCTTCTTGTATCTCTTGAAATTATGGCAATTTCATAAGCTTTGTGTAGACAATATCGGGTAGGTGCTTGTACAGGGGACATGGGTGCATTTGAGTGTCAAGTGTGTTTTGTTTTCTAAAGATGTAATATTCTTGTTGAATTGGTCACTGACGAGAGTTAATGATACTTTATATGATCTGCCCATGTTACTGATGTAGGTCATCGCATCGTGCTTTTTATTTGAAATTTTGACAATGAAATCTTCCAGGTGCTTGCACTTACAGTAGTATCTATTGGTGTTGCTGTGGGTACGGTCACTGATCTCCAATTCGACCTCTTTGGTGCTTGTGTAGCATTGGCATGGATAATACCTAGTGCAGTTAACAAGATACTCTGGTCCAGTTTGCAGCAGCAGGAGAATTGGACTGCCTTGGCGTAAGTTTCAAGCTCTTTCAAATCTCTCCTTTTTTCCTATAGCTCTCACCTATGTTTATTTGCTTCTAGAAAAGTTAGATAAATTGTATCTTAACAAGGATGTTAAATAATTTAAACAGCTTGATGTGGAAGACAACGCCGATCACTTTGTTATTTCTGGTTGCCTTGATACCTGTATTAGATCCCCATGGTGTCCTCTCATTTGATTGGAATTTTAATAGCACATTGGCTATTCTTACATCAGCTGTTCTTGGCTTCTTGCTTCAATGGTCAGGTGCTTTAGCACTTGGGTAAGCAATCTCTGTTCATTCTTTTGACCATTCCATGCCACAGCCTGTTTGGTCCCATAGCTTGAGATATATGACTTTCTATGTTTGTTTTGGTCAATTCATACTCTAGAGCGTAAAGTTTGCAGAACTCTGGGAAAGTATCTTGTTAATCTTGGGTTGTTTGCTGTTTGGTTCTTCTCTCTCTCAGGGCTACATCTGCCATAACCCATGTTGTTCTTGGGCAATTCAAAACATGCGTTCTTCTTCTAGGAAACTACTCTCTGTTTGGATCAAATCAAGGAAAAACTAGTATCTGTGGAGCATTCACGGCAATTGCTGGTATGTCTATTTACACCTACCTTAACATGAAGCAGAAATCAGACAAAACACCTCCTCGACAAGCCTCCTCTTTGCCTATATCCAGGCTGAGCAAAGAAAATGGCAACACATGATGATGGAAATTTTGGCGGGAATCAGAGAAACAAGAATAAGATACCTAAATTTTTGATATGAAGATTAATGAGAAGATGAAGCTCTTCGTAACTCGAGTTGTTATATCAACTCAATTTTGCTCCAACTTTTCTGATTTCCAAGTAAGGGATCTCTGTCATCGTTTAGATCATTGTTATATCTCCAGTGGCTTATGTAGATCACCATGTTGAGTGCTTTGCTAATCTCCTGACTGCAAACTGAACATTGTAAAAATGAATTGTCTGAGGGATTTTTGACCCGAATACAATTTCATTTGGCTTTTCTTTCTCCACACACACGTATTTGGTATTTTTTTTCAAGACAGATACACGCAAATTAGTGTTGAAGAAGTTAACCAAAAGCATTATCTCCATACTTTTTTGCTCATTTCGTGCTGGGGCAAATGACTATGCCAATGATATAATCCGAAAGCTACAGAAGACCAGGGCAGAATAGAAAGTACTAGATAGAAATAGTACTGAAATTGTCTCATTGTTATTCATAATCTCCTCGAAATCTGTTTTCACTGTAGTAAGGAGTTTATAGTTGACCTAACCATTTCAATCAAAGTTGAAAACTTGAAAGTGTAGTGTTTTTGTCCGTTGTCAAAAGCACCACAGTTATTATTATTATTTTTTTTATAACACCACACTTTCAATTTCTCCTTAATAACCCGTTCGAGTGGTAAAGGTTTTAGTTTTGAGATATCATTTTCTTTTAGATTCAAGGTTTAATATCTCACGAGTGTAAACAATTTCTAAAACTACGGTTTACGAAACTGAAGTTTACTCGTAGATCCGATGGTCCTGCCTTGAGGTTGCCGACATTTTTTAAAAAAAAAAATTCACATATGAAGACGGCAGCAGACCCACAGGCCAGAGAGAGACGTGCGATAGAGTTCTTGGTGTGACTGGATGCATGATGTCGGATTAGTCATATGTCGCTCCTATGGCATACAGGAATTCTTCGGCTGTTATTATTTATTGGAGGCATGTCTTGGAGCTAGATGCCAAGAGATTCAGAAGCAGAAGCCCTTCATGTGCATAACTCTAGATCGACTACTTCCCATCTTAACTCACAAGACATCCCTCGGTATAAGATCAGATGATCTAACTTTCCAAATAACTCCTTAGGTTCTGTTTGACAACATAATTATTTTCAAATATTCTTAGATATTTACTTAGTCTTTAACTTTTTCATCTAATCCTTACAATTTCCTCAAACTTTCAAATAAAACACAAAAAATAATACTACTTTCTCAAATTTCAAAATAAGAATAATATTAAAAAATTATATTTTTAATTTTATAATATTTTTGTTCAATTTTTTCTCTTCTTTTTAAAAATTCAATAAAACATCTTAACTTAAACTATCTCACTATTGTTTACAGATATGTTGAGATATTTTAAATAGAATAATAGTAAGTACAAACTTCAAATAGATAAGTTTCATGTAAGCATTTTGTTAAAAAGTGGGCCCTACTAAAAAGAATGATATTTTTTACACTTTTTCAATGTAAGACCCACTTTTTTACAAGAGTAATACTACGTACAAGTCCAAATGTATAAGAATTTTGTAAAAATGTGGACCTCATCAAGAAAAAATAAATTTTTTCTATACTTTTTCATGATGGCGTCCATTTTTTTATAAAGAATTTATACAAGATTTGTACATTTGAGACTTATATATATATATATATATATATATATATATATATATCATTTATCATTTTAAAAAAACTTGCATGCACTTAATTATTTAAAATTTGTATAAATCATTTCTTTTATTCAAAGTTTCCTTGATTAGGGGTGGGCAGGGGGTCCCGCACCTTGTTGCCCCGCCACGCCTCACATCTAGAGCCCCTAGCAGGGTCGAGGGACGGGGAGGGCCCAACCATGCCCTGCCCCCGCTTACATTTATATATATATATATATATATATATATATTATATATAAATATAAATATATATATGTTACAATTTATTAGACTTGTTTACAAAATATGTACTAACAAATTTAAAAACTACATAATTTAAAAACTAATACACTACAACTTATACCAAATATGCATTAGCAAATTTAAAAATTACATAGTTTTTAAATTATAGTCATATTTACAAATTTTAAATTTACAATTTGAGTCTAAAAATGTATTTTTATTCACTTTTGGACTTATGAATAATTTTAAACCTAGTGAAAATGTAGTATATTTTTTAAGTGGACGGAGGCGGGACAGATTGGGTATCCGCCCCGCACCCTGCCCGTCGGGACGGGGGTGAAAACCCCACTCCCCGCCCCATGCGGGGTGGGGTGCGGGGAAGGGGCGGTCCCGCCCCGTAGGGGGTGGGTATATTAGGGACCTCGTCTTGTCCCTAAACACTAAGGTCCACGACCTTGCCTTGGTGATGGTGATGACCAAGTAGACTTTGTCAACTTGCTTGGCCTTCAACTGTCGTGGCAATGAAGAGTTCCTAGGTTGATGAAGGTTTAGTGTTTGAGTGCTGGAAGGCTGAAGCGATGATGATGATGCAATAAGTATTCTAAGTGTTTGAGATATGCAATGCAATGTGGTTTGACTAGGGCTTGTTCTTGAGAATGGCACTGCAATGGCTTGGGCTAGGGTTGGAGGCTTGTAGTGAGGTTAGGGTTTGGTGGCTAGGGCAACACGCCAAGGGGTAGAGAAATTAGGGTTTGCTTGAGTTTAGGGTTTGGATTAGGGTTGGCGAGTTTGGATGAGGGGAGGATGATGAACGGTTTAGAGATGAGTTTGGAAAGATTCCTAAATGGTAGGAATCTCTTAGGGAATAAAGGGGATTCGGTTTTGGCTATTAAGGAAGGATTTGGGTTGACTTGAGATAAAGTAGGAAATGAGGGATTTAAGGAATTGATGATGAATGTCAATTTCTTAAATTAAGGGATTTGATTTGGAAGAAGTCAAGGAATCCTAAATGATAGGAATTTCCTTATGGGGCTTGGAGATTTCGGCTAGGGTTTGTGGAAGATGGAGGCAAGGTTAAATATGGTAAGTGGACTAGGGTAAATACAATAGTGGCCGAAATATGGTGTATGGAAAGATTGAATCGATGCAATGAATTATATGAATACAATAGAAGGGATAGACACTCAAGAATTTGAATGAACAACAAGATAAACCAATAAACTTTGATTCACAAATTGTACAAAGATGAAAGAAAACCTCATATATTAATAAATGAATCACACATATTCACGAATTGAAAGGTGTGATTCTCTCTTACGGGATTCACGAATTGCACCTCAAAGAGCCCAAGTGCTAAGTACTGAAAATAATCTCAAGAACAATATGTCATCCACAAAAGAATTTGTCAAAAGATGTAAAATAAATGACTAAGTGTTCTATTTATAGAGATTATAAAGTGGAAACCCTTAAAAGGTCCCTTGAAAAACATTAAATTAAAAATAAAAAAAAGTTATACGATAGTCTTGTTAAGGGCCATGGTGGCCCGTTGCATGCATTGGCCCATGGGTGGGCTTGAGTGGTTCATGGCCCACGGCTAGTTGGTCTGGCTCATGGCTGGTCTGGTCTGGTCTGGTCCGATGGTGGTCATGACAGGGTGCCATGGGCCTGTTGGTGGGCACGATATGGTGCCATACATGACCCACTGCTGGTATAGCAGGGTGGCCTGTACTGGTGCTGCATGGCCCAGGCAGATGGCTTGGGCGTTAATGTTGCAAGACATGGGCTGGTGCCATGCACTAGATGGCATACCTGTTAGACCCCCACGTCGAGTTGCCTCCAGAGGAGCCGCACATGCCTTAGTCATGGTGGAGACATGCACCTTGGCTAGCCCACAACCATGCCTTGGCTCTTGGGGTGACACGCACGTGGCGCCCAGCATGCATGCATGCCTTGGCCCGTGCGATGGCACCCACGGGGCGCCCAGCATGCGGGCTAGCAAGGCTAGCAGGCGCACGGCAGGTGCGCAGCACAGGTCAGCGCGTACAGGCTCGCGCGCACAGGCGCGCAGCACATGGCCCAAGCGGGCCGCACGCCCAGGCACTTCCCAGTGCGCAGGCCCATGCGCACATCATTGGGCCGCATGGCCCTGCAGGCACCCATGCGCCGCATAGACAAGCCGCCCAGCCCACGCCCAGACTGACCATGCCACACACCCGCATGACCTTGGCTTCCCCTGCCGCACACCAGCTTGACCATGGGCCCTTGCCGCATGCCAGCACACCACGCCCATCCTGCAGCGCACCAGCGAGGCTAGTGGCACGCCCCATGGCTTGCCATCCAGCGCACGGCCCCAGCCCGTGTCATGCAGCCAACGTCCAAGCCACCCACTTGGACCATGCCGAACCAACACTTAGCCATGGACCAACCAACCAATATGCAACCACTTAGCCCACCATGGGCCCGTGCATGTCACACCATGGTTTAGTCCATGGCTCTATTTTATTGTTTTATTTATTTGATCCTTTAATTAATTGCTATTTACTTTGAAGGGACCATTTGGGGTTTCCAAGTTGTAACTTATAAATAGGACCCTTAGTCATTTCATTCAGGATCTTTTGGCAAAAACTCTTAAGAGAGAACACTTGTGAGAGATCAAACTTTCGGTGCTATGCACTTGGGCAAGTTGGGTGCAATCCGTGAATCCCACTTGATTTATCCATTTATGAAGTTTATCATTTCTTGTGCAATTCGTGAATCAAGATTTGATTGTGTGTTTGCTATTTTAATTATTCAAGTGCAATATTGTTCTACCCGTGTTCTTGGAAGTTCATCATTGTTCATGAAAGTTTTTCTTCATTGTGGCATTTTCAATCCATTCAACCCTTGTATTCGGCCAACAAAGGTGTTAGCCACTTTCCATAAGTGACCCTAACCCCTTTTGGCAAACCCTAGCCGCCCACTCACTAGCCCAAATCGGCAAACCTCAACATTACTTTCCCTTCCACACTTACACTTTTGGTAATCTCACCTTCCATCCCAATTTGGCAAACCTTAACTCCACTTTCCATCCACTTTACCACTCTTGGTAATCCTAGCCGCCCACTCCCTACTCCATTTCGGCAAACCTTAGTCTATTCATCATTCCCATTTCCACTTTAGGCAAACCCTAGGCAATACCTCCCTTTCCCATTTCGGACAACCCTAGACCCGTACTAGTGCCGTCATTCCCTAATCACTCCCAAGCCGTGCACTTCCTTCACCTATCCCCTACATCCCTACACTCATACTAGCCGAAATACTTAACCTCATATTTGCACATTGGTCATCTTGACCATCATTAGACGTAGACCAAGCAAGAGAAGAACCAAGACTCGGTCACATCAAGACTACTATTGGGTTAGCAAGGTAAGTGTTTGGGGACTAGACCGGGGTCCCTAACAATACCACTGGCCTTGCCTGCAGGGCACAGATTAAAGTCGTGCTCTGGATACCTCACTGGCTGTTACTGCTGGGCGCACGTAAGGGCGTGTGCAGAGGCGTGCGCATGAGCAGGCACATGGGCGTGCTACTGCTGGGCTGCACGCGCGCAGCCACTAGCCTTGATAGGCATGCGCATGCTCGGCAGCGCGCAACCAGCAGCCTCACTGGATCCCTCGTGTGTGTCAAGGAAGGGTTGTGCGGGGCCAGTAGCCTCACTGGGCCCTCATGCGTGTCATGTGCAGATCGGCTATAGAGCTGTCTTGGCATGTCAAGTGTTAGCCCGATGCGACTTTTCTACGGGTCCTGACAGGATAGCACGCCTACCCCTGATGTTAAATGGGATGAGGTTTAGTTAAGGATGAGACTCCACCCAACCGAGGCCTCAGTTTAGTGAAAAGCTATATAGATCTGCTTGCGACCTCGTATTGGGCCTGCCTTTGACCTAGGCCGCAGTGGTTCTCCCACTCGTTGAATTTCTAAAACCACGTGACGTGTGTGGGGGACTAAAATAAGATAACACACACTCAGGGCGCATCGATTTTATTTTCTTTGGTCAACTTCCATTTAGCCGTCGGATTGGATTGGTGGAGTCTCATCCAACCGTCACAGATGGTTCCCGGCTAATTATGTAAAGTCGGCCAACAGTTTCACAGATATCTCAAAACCCAAGACATTATTTGACTGCGGGCCCCACCATTAATTTAGATGGTTTCCCCTCCATTTCCTCGGGCTTTAGCTTTTATGTATAAATAATGATTGCAATTTGCAATGAAATTACCAAGAAATTACGTTCAAACGTAGAGACGGGGCATCAAACAATGTTCATGTTGATATAATTAAAAAAGAAAATGAAGGAAAAGTATCAAAGCGCCCCCCCCCCCCCCCCCCCCCCCCCCCCCCCCCCCCCCCCCCCCCCCCCCCCCCCCCCCCCCCCCAAAAAAAGAGTGGTATTTGATTTGTCCCCTAAAAGCCAAAAAAAAGAGAACAGGTTCTAGTGGAAAAAATTGAGCATATTGCTTTTGACTTCTTAATTTGTAACCCCACTTGCCACTTTCTTTTTTCAAAATCATAGAGATAGAATCTTATCTCGAAACTGATGATTTAACTATGTAAATTCAAGGACGACTTTTCCAATAAAAGTACTAAAATAAAATAAAATATTTATAATTTTAGGATTGTTTTTAAAAAATATATATATATATAAATCTATAATTTACATAAAATATAATTTTTTAAAAATAGAATGCATGAAATTTATTCACCCTATTACTATATATATAACATTGTTTAAAAATTTAAAAAGAGAAAAAAACATTAAGAATGGTTTAGATTTAGAGATTAGATAAAATGAAATGATTTTCGATTAAAGATGAAAGTTATAAAATATATTATTAAAATATTATTTTTTAATATTATTATTATTTTAAAATTTTTAAAAAATTGAATTGAAATTTAAAAATTAAATTATTTATTAATTTTATATAAAAATTTAAAAAAATTAATAAGAAGAGATAAAATAATTATCAAATCTAAACGGTCCCTGAATTTCTCTATTCTAAATTTCAACCTAATTAGTGAGTCAACCATAATAATAATAATAATAATAATAATAATTACTATTATTATTTAGTTCATCCACCTGTGAGTTGATTATTGCATTGCTTTACCTGTGGAAAATTCAAAAGCCAGCGCGTTACAGCGCTGTTCCTTTACCTTTGGTTTTTCAAACCTGCACGGGACCCACCAACAACACCTCTTTTAGACAATTACAGTAACCCCAACCAATTTCCAACCTTCCATCCATGGATTGAGGCCGAAACCTCCTTGACTTTGCCACCCTCCCATCTCTTTTATAAGAAACCTTCCCTCACGTCTCTCTCTCTTCATCACACAAAGTCTACGCCTTTTTCTTCCTCTAAGCTCTTCCTTGTTGCTCTGCTTCTTAATTTCTGGTTTTCTAGCTACTATGGCCATAGATCTGGTCGGCTTCTCCAAGATGGACGAGCATACGGCTATACAACAAGCAGCATCGGCTGGGTTGAAGAGCGTGGAGCACCTCATCTCCCTACTCTCCCATCCGGCTCCTCAAGGTCAATACCTCGGCCTCAACCACGACCACCCCGAGCTAGACTGTCGTGAAATCGCTGACTTTACCGTCTCCAAATTCAAGCAGGTTGTTTCCATTCTAAACCGGACCGGCCACGCCCGCTTCCGCCGCGGACCGTCTAATCTTCCTTCCTCTTCTTCCGGACCTGCGTACCCGGTCGAAGGCCCCGAGATCCGGCCGCAAAAACCTCAGACCTTCACGCTCGATTTCGCAAAACCTAAAGCTACTACTTCCGAGTCGCGGTCGGAATTGTCGGCGATTCAGTACTCAAAGGAGCGCTTCAGCATATCTCCACCCGTTTCCTCCACGACTTCTTCCTTTATGTCATCGATCACCGGAGACGGCAGTGTGTCCAATGGTAAACTAGGTACCTCGCTCCTCGTAGCTCCAACCACTACCTTCTCCGCCGGAAAACCGCCTCTGTCGTCATCTCACCGTAAAAAGTGCAACGTGGATCATTCTCTTGCCGGCGTGGTGGCAAAGATCTCTTTGTCCGGCCGTTGCCATTGCTCCAAAAGAAGGTCGGCATCGGATTATCGGCTCGATTACTTTTTCTATTTTGCTCACCAATACTTGCGATCTTGAATTTTCCAGCAATTTCTAAATTTTTATGTTATGTTGCTTCTTTCTGTTTTTTTTAGGAAATCAAGAGTTAGGAAAACTATCAGGATACTGGCTACAAGCTCGAAGATCACCGATATACAACCGGACGAGTACTCGTGGAGAAAGTACGGTCAAAAACCGATCAAGGGCTCACCTTATCCACGGTACTATTCTACTCCATAGATATTTCTATTCCTTCACCATAGATCTTTTGGACCATGTAAAAGTCAAAGACGAATCTCGTGGCACACGTGAAACTTCTAGTAATTTTCTGTTTTTTTCTCCGACTGTGCAGAGGGTATTACAAGTGCAGTAGCGTGAAAGGGTGCCCGGCGAGGAAGCACGTGGAGAGAGCGCAAGACGATCCGAAGACGCTGATCGTAACCTACGAAGGGGAGCACCGTCACCCACACACTCCGATTCCCGCTGCGAGTTTCGTGCTTCAGTCGGCGTGATACACACGTTGGGACCCGGGATTGGAATCATCCTTAATAGAACGGCGAGGATTGGGCCGTGACACCAGCCCGTCACCATCTACCGTGACGGTAGTTTTGCCAGATGAAATTGGTTAAGAGAGTGAGTAGATGGGAGAGAGAGGGATTAATCAAGTCAACTATGCTGGGTGGTGGGCTCACGCTTGGGTATTAGTCAAAAAAGAATGTTAGATCCGTAGATGAGAGAGGAGATTGGATTCCGAATTTCATGAATATATATATTTTAGTTGCAGAAAATGCTTTACTTATAATTGTAAAATCTTACTCCATGTGTATATACTCCCATCGAAAGCCCACCTTTCTTTTTTGAATTTAAATTTACTTTTTGCTTGTTAGTTTAAGTTTATAACTTGAATGGAAATTGACAGTGTCTCTTAAATATGTATATTCATATATTTTATTTTATTTTTATTTTTTTAATGATTA
The DNA here is from genome assembly GCF_004785595.1 of Juglans microcarpa x Juglans regia. Lineage (NCBI taxonomy): Eukaryota > Viridiplantae > Streptophyta > Magnoliopsida > Fagales > Juglandaceae > Juglans > Juglans microcarpa x Juglans regia. The sequence goes on along the minus strand of NC_054601.1, from coordinate 2,917,536 downwards.
AGGATATTTAAAAAATACTTAAAAGAAAAAGAAAAAAAAAACCATTTGCATTGGTGTGCATATTTGGGATGCACATTTAGTGTGCATCCAAGCATTGTCCAACTAGAATAATGTATAGTATACATCATTCATATTATTTAAATAGTAAAATTTGATTTGTAAGTTTCAAATTTTAAAAATTATCTTTCAAGTTAAATTATATCATATAAGTATTTTACTAAATCTACTTTACATATCAACTTGAGAATAAAATATTTCTTATAACTAAAGGTTGGTCTGTATTAAAGGGGGACACTTCTAAATTTGTAAAAAAAATTATTATTTATTTCGTGTCTTATCACTCGTAATGACATTACTTATTTGTTTTGTTTTAAATAATTTTTTATTTAAATAATTGACTTCTAAATCACTTAAAATATGAAATATTATTTCGTAGGATTGAGTCTCAACTTTGATAATCATATATTTCTCCGTAATACAGTTGAAAAACATTTTATTTCAGAAAAATAAATTCATAAATTAGCGTAGTTTGATGTGTTACATTAGATTGTAAAGTTAATTTTTATATAAAATAGATATAATATATCATATGAAGTTATGTCAGCTTATAAATTTAAGATCTTTTGTGGGTATAGCACTTGTCAATTCTCAATTCAGTTATTCCACTAACAAAACTTATGAATGACGCTTGAACACAAGAAGATGTCGGCATGCATCTATTGATATAAAAAGGTAATAAGAAATAATATGAAGTGGCCACACAAATAGTAAAAGGAAAACACTAGTATGCCATCCCAACTTGACCGCTCTTTTTGACCGCTTGGCAAAAATTTTTTTTTTTTTTTACTTAGTGATTAAGGAAGTGTTTTTAGTGTATTGGTGTATTTTTTTTTTAAATATTTAAATGTATTAAAAAAATATGAAAAAAAAAGAAAAAATAGACTGAGCGACACGCTTAACAGTAAATGCTAGACGGCAGAGTAGTATTGGCCATAGTGAAAACATATCAAATGAGATTAAATAATAGAATAAATGGGCAAAAAAAATCCTAGTGTATATGGGCTCGGAGAAGGAAAGGTCTTTTGGTCTTAGAAGGAGTAAAAGTTTGGGTTTTTAATTATCTTCGGTTGGGTCCAACTTTGCTTGTAGTAATGGGTCTTGAGAATGAGTAGGTTAGAATAAAGTGGATCTGATATGGAGCTGGGAGGGATTAGGCTTTGCTCTCTAAGGCTAATAGTATGAACATAGCTAGCTCGAAAAACATAATAAAAAAAATGGTATGAACATACGGAGAAGAAGAATTTATAAATAATTATTTTATTTTTAAATCAATGTATAGAATATATTTAATAAAATGCTTACATGATATTATTTAATTTGAAAGATAAATTTTGAATTTTGAATCTTATAAATAAAATCTTATTATTTAAGTAATGTAGAAGTTCTACACAGATCGATTTGAGAATAAAATATATCTTTTATAAAAGGCACATACCACCTTGTAGGAAAAACACCCCACGAAATTGAGTAAAAGAGGGCCTAAGAATGATTCTTTACACGACAGGTATGCAATTAGTGCAAGGATGAAATATGATATGCAACTTCTTGTTGATCATCTGTTTGTTAATTTGAACCATTGGTTATGTAAGACTTACAACAACATTAATCTTAAGAAGGGAGTTCGGGATAGGAGTGCCCTTGTCCTGTCCCTCGTGGGAGAATGCTGGGAGGCGAACTGACCCCCATGACCGTCTGCCCCACCTTGCCCAAAATCGAAGAACAATAACAAATCTACATATCTATTCCTAAAATCTACAAATCTATAATCCAACAACAAATTCAAGAAATTACGAAGTACAAACAGTCAACACAGTGACATGGCAAAAAATAAAATAAAATCCCAACTACAACCCACGTCAAGACCATAGTGTGACCGTGGGTCTGAGCAAAGGAATTACGGCCACGCTTTAAGAAGGAGAAGAAAAATTGAAAATAGAAAAAGGAGGGGGAGGAGGAGGAGATGAATGGCGGACTCATAAAGGGAGAGAAACAAGATGGGAGAGGAGAGGAGTTAAGAATGGTGGAGAGAGAGAGAGAGAGAGAGAGAGAGGAGAATGAGTTAGGGTTTTTATTTTTTGATATATATACTAATTCGTAAGTATAAAATGATGTCTTTTTATACTTACAAATTTGTTTATATATATATATATATATATGTATGTATTTGGGTTGTGTAGGCCTGCGCCCAGCTTGGGCCCCTTCTCTTGGTAGCCAAAAGCATGGCTGGACGGGGTGGTGGATGACGAAGGCCCGCCATCCACCCCTATCCCCAGACCCTTGTCCCAAAGAATGATAAGCCAAGAGTAATATTTATTTGAGAAAATTTAGCAATTAATCGAAAGAATCAAAGAGGGTGTAACGTGGCGATGGGAGTTTTCTTGGGAGTTTTCTCTTCTCGCAAGTGTTGATGGTAATTCTCCCATGTGTGCCACCCATAAAAACAAGTTCATCAATCCTCATTAGAAATTTAGAAAGATCATTAAAAAAAAAAAGGTAGAACATTTTTTCCTCCTCCTAATCCTATTGGGTCTGTGGAGCTTGGTTTATTCTTATGGCGGCCTGATTTGATGACCCGACATGACAAGGACTCTTCGTGACTTTTTGGTGGAGTTTCAATGAGGCTTCGACTGTGGAGTCGACCTAGTTTGCGACTAGTGAAACTCCAAACAAAAAGTTCGTTTGACGTTCATGTGATAGGTCGCTCGAGTGAAGTTTAAGCAAAGAGTTCACTCGACGCTCGCTTGAGTGAACATTAGAAAAAGAGTTTGCATGACACCTCGCGTGAGCGAATAACTTGATAATTGAAAAATTAAGATTTTCACCGTGTAACCATATATATATATGTTTGTTATGAACAATACTATGACCAGTTTTGAGCATTGTATTTCATCTCAAAGTGTATTTTGTCATTTCGTAAGAGAATAAAATCTTTTACAATTTCGTAGTGTAATGACCGGACCCAATAATTTTAAGATTGGAATATTGATAATTTTTATTGGGTCTAAATTTTATTTAATGGGCCATATTGGATAAGCCTACGAGCGATAAATTATTGATATTGATTAGGAATTTTAATTATGCTCAATAACTAGGTTAAATATTATATTTATTGAACGAGTTAAACTCCTTTTAAAATTTAAAGATCGATCATTAGAAATTTATTTCAATTTAAAATCATTACTGATTGAAGTCCTCTACGCAGTCTCAGTCACTGTCAATCCTACATTGAATGAACTACTAAATTATATTTTTAAATTCAATCTCTCTTCTTAGATGATCACGACTAAGTGTTTAGCATATTAGTGTCACTACATATATTAACCAATTCCATCTCAAACTTGTCGACACCCTCTCCCAAAAATCTCTATAAATATCTTTATTCCGTCTGTTATTTTTAAAAAAAATGATAAACCTTCATAAGTGCAGTGGCTACGGGTGGGAAAAAACTCCACCCACTCTGATTTCGCCGGAAATCCGACAAGACTCCAACTCCGATGGAATTGGAGTTTTCAGAAATAGGAGTCAGAGTCGGAGTTACTCGGAGTCAGAGTCGGAGACGGAGTCAGAGTCGGAGACGGAGTCAGAGTCTAGAGTCCATGTCGGCTCCGAACTCTGACATTTAGACTTAATATATTTAATATTGTAACATATATAACAGGCAGTTGAGTGGCCTAATGGTGCAATGTCGCATTTTTTCAATTAATTGACCCGCATTCGAGCCCCCGTGTACGAGATGGTGTATTTTGCAAACCTTTTTTTTAGAAACCCTCAAAAGTTCAAAACGAAGTCGTTTCTGCCCCTATATATTTATCTCTTCGGGACCAAAACCCTACGCCATTTCTCTCCTTCTTCGTTTTCTCAGAATTGAAAGTCTCTCTCTTATCTCTCTTGCAATCATTTTCGTCATTTCCCTCTTCCTCATTCGTTTTCTCATAACTTCTCTTTTGTCTCTTGTCCTCTCACTCGACAACTTTCTTCGTCCTTTATTTTTTCTTTGTGCTTGTCTTCCTCTATTTCAATCCAAAATCCTATGGTGCGAAAATCCTACGTGAATCAGTTTGTTAAAATTTCTGTTATTTGTTATTAAAAAAATAGGAAAAAATTCGCATTTTCTCATAAATGTTTGTTATTTGTTGTTTTGTTATAATTTTTGTTGTTGTTTTGTTCTGTTATAAAAAAAAAATCGAAACATATTTGTTATTTGTTGTTTTCCTATAATTTTTGTGAAATGTTCTTTGTTGGGAGATTTTGAAATTACGTTGCAAGAGAGAAAACAAGTTGTGAATTGTGAAATGTTTATTGTTGGGATTTTTTTTTTCTTTTTTTTGGGTTGCTTTTCTTGTTTCATTCAACTCTGATCAGAGCACCAACCCCCGACTCTGACTCCAAAAACTCCGATCGGAGTCGGAATCTGCTTTGATTCGAAGTCGGAGCCCAACTTGGTCTTCGACTTTGGTCGGAGTTGGAGGCTGGAGTTGGGCTTTCTAACTCCTTCGTAGTCGGAGCCCGGCCCTAGCAACTACCGAACCCAAGATACCCAGTCCAGCACCGTGTGTGTCCCACTTTCACCATGCCAATAGCCGACTGCCTCATTACTTTTACAACATCCCTCACGTTTTCTCTCTCCTTCTAGTTCACATGATCGATTTCATGTCAGAAATATTGGATTAACGTTGCGAGGTAAGTAGCCTGATTATAAATTAGGATTAATATACGTTAGCTAGTTATATATTTTATGATTTAAGCTAGTTTCTTGGAAGCCAATATTTATGTACCACGTATGTCATAATATTTACAAGCATGTCATTCATCATGTTTCATATATTATAGTTATGTATGTATTATGCATCTCATGCATTTCACGTTATATAAGACAAGCTCAGAACAGTTAACTAGATGACCATTCAGATGCATGATACCAATGTCGTCTCAGGGTGGACATACAAGTCACGAACTCAAGCGTGGTCTACCATAGTATGCTAGAATACTATCAGCGGCTCCCTTTGAGACCACGAGACGTAGGGCCGATGCACAACCTCGCACACATGGTTAAATGTGTTAGTCACTCAGATCAATCAGTTAATTTAGATAAATCAGTCATGATTTTAAGTTCAGCATGAAATATTTTATGAAAATATGATGTTAAGTAGGGTTACGTTATGATGAGTTTCTATTTTAGTTTGTTTTTATGTTTTTAAACCAAACCACTCCATATCATAATATTTATGAAAGTATAGCTGCAGGATGAGACCTAGTCCTGGGAGGCGTGACGGTACTGGCCTAAATCATGTACAGAAATTTTAACTTATGATTAATTTTATGGTACAAACTTTGAAAAATTTTAAATAAATATTTCAACGCACTCTTTCTTATGATGATCTCAGTATTTTAATAAACAAATAATTTCATTTATAAGAAAATCTTTGTACTTGACGCTTTCTTTAAAATAAATGAAAATATTTTTAAGTTACGTTCAGTAGTAGCACTTTGGCTTTTCAGAAAATTTCTAAAAGATATGTTACACATAGACAAAGACATGCTATGTACCGAACTATGTAAATTTTTGTATCAATTGATTTATTTCTTATTTTATTATACTAATTTTCTGTAGTCATTTTTCACAACAAATCGATGATTTGTAGACATCACAATTTGTTCTCCTAATCCCTGGCATATATTATATGTAGGGGTACAAAAAACGTCCATGCAGTGATGAGAGTCATGCATATATAAAACACTACTCTACTCTCTACCCAATTAATTAACGCAATAATGCCAATGGGATTCACACAGTACTCCTCCTTTATTCGATCCCACGTAAACTTTGCTGGGGGGATCAGATCGCTAGAATTTCTCCATTTAAAGCTCTGTACGTACTGTCCAAACGCAATAATGGGTTTCACACATTCCTTTATTCCTACGTTAACTTTGCTGGTAGATTGGAATTGTGGTGCTGGAGATCATCATGATAAGGATCACGGGGTGCTGGAGATCATAACTTTACTGGTAGTTTAATTTGTTCCAGTATTTATATGCATGCAAGCAAAACCAGCTGATCAAGAGAAAAAGGACATCGATCGGAGCCGGCTAGCTAGCTAGCTAGCTACTGATTTAAACTAACATGCAGCGCTGTAATTGCACCCTTTGACCTAAATAAACTGATAATCATGAATAATCATGATACCGTTCTTACCTAAGAGTTTTTTTGTTTTTCATAAAATAAAAAAGGGAATGTGCAAGAACAAGAACATGAGACAAATTAAGTAGTATTAACAACGTATATGAAAGCCAGGTTGACTAAAAACAAATGACCTGCATGCAAATGGTAATGATCGAGGAAGAGACAAGGATGGAGGAGCATCCGAAAGTCCCAAAATCCCAACGAGGGAAGCGTTTCGTTGCTGGAGGCCACATTAAATTTTAGTAAGAGAGGATCAGCTACCATCTGTGATCTTCTTGTCATCTACTTAACCCCTGCGTTGCTTCCTTTTTTAACATCGATCTAACATTCAGTACTTCCACGCCGCACACTCAATTTACCTTTTATTTTTTCTTATGTCTTCTTCTTGGCTCCCTGCCTAGGTTATTCGTCTTCATCATTCCTGTCTGTACCTGATCCCCCACCTTCACCCTTACGCATTCTCTCTCTCTCTCTCTCTCTCTCTCTCTTTCTGCACCCCTCATCATTTACCTCTCAATTGCCTCAGCATATCTTCTATATATCTCATTCTCTCTCAAAATACCCTGGCTACACTTACTTTACTATTAAGTGCTTGCCACCTGAGAAAACTCTCTCCGAATTATAGTACTTCCTCTACCGTCAAATGGGTTTCGAAACTTTAGCAGAAATCCGGCCGATTACGCCGATACGAACAATTTCAATAACTCGAAGCTTCAACCATGCTATGGAATTGTCCAGCCCGGATGAAAGAAAATATCAGCTCTTAGATGATGAAGAGTGTCACACACCCAAGACTTCAGATCAGGCCTTGAAGTCTCCCTTGGTATGCCCACCGGCTCCCAAGAAACCTCGGACGGCAAAGAGAAAACTGAGGCCGCCTCCGAAAAGGTTTTTACAAGTTCCCCAAGATCTTGCTTCGGTATTTATGGCACTCAACAAGCCTTCCAAGAAGATCAGAGCCAGTTAAAAGGCAGTGCTCCTGTACGTGGTATATGTAGTTGTTACCATTATTCTATCTATTTGTTGCTAGCTAAGCTTTAAAGGACAGAATAAGGAGTACTGTAAAAATGCATGGAATTAAATTGGTAAATGAATTAGTTGAAGTTACTATCGTTATCTAGATTTGTTTTTAATTGTAAAGCTTCGGATCCATTGAAAGTACTTCCATTTTCTTTTAGATCCAACTGGTTGGGCTGGTTAGAAAGATTTCTGCTCCATTTCTTTGAAACCTAAGTACAATACATGATATGAAGCTCAATGATGTGGGAATTGCAGAGAAGCGCAAGATCTAGAGTGTCTTTTTGCACCTAATCCTTCTCTCCCATCTCTTTTCTATAGGTTCAACCTTTTAAACTTCTAACGATTCTTTCATGCGAACGTTCCATTTATTTTTTTTGATCTTCTGCTCCTCTTGGCCGAGAAGCTGTACATGACTGAGAGAGAGATTCTGGAAACGACAGAAATTCTGGCTAGCTAGAGGCTAGTTCAGAGATGATGAGCGAATCGATCAATATTAGTCAGCAATATTTCGGTTATGAGTTTCGGACATAGATATCGGCCTGATTCTTGTATGGAGCTCTACGTAGTGGTTATGAGACTGCAATAAGAATTTTCCTTATAAGTTGGGGGGACCTGGGAATCGAAGCTAATTCGTCCATGGCCTACACTCTGACATTCAAAATCTTGTCAGCCTTGGTCATCGATCAAGTACTATACTAATAGTTCCCAGAAAATTTAACTCTAGTAATACGCAAGGAAATCACATTTCTTTGCTTTGTTAGATAGATATATATAGTCACTTGCATGTCTGGATCGAAGATTTTTCTAAAAATTTCTGAATTTTTTTAAAATACTTTTGAGATAATTTTCTGAAGTGGTCTGTATAAAACGTTTGAATTGGGAAAGCTTTCTGTTTTATTAGAGTTTGTATGGTGATGATATCCATTGAAGTGATCCTTCGGAGAGAAGTTAGAACTAGTTTTTCTTGAGCTTTTGTTTTTCCTAAAAAATGTTTTAATTTTATGTTTTTTCTTAAATCATAAAATTCCATTCAAATTGATTATATGAAAATTAATTTCGAGAGATGATTTTTTTTTTTTTTTTGTGTAAAAAGTGTTTAGTTTAATTAACATTTTTTTTTCTTTTTGCCAAAAAGAAAAGAAAAGAAAAGAGATTTGAATCCGCACCATTCGTGACAGAGAATGCTTAAATACGCAAAAAGGCCGATTTCTGTCATATCGTTGGCATTTGGCAATTCCCCAGAAACGAAGGATGATTTTGATCCATAATAATGTGATACAAATTCTTTTAAAAGAAAGATATGAGGGCAAAGGTTTATTACACTAAATAGGTTGGAAATGAGAACATACTTTACATGTGTTGCCAAGAGAACAAACTGAAGTACTGAATTCTGAATTCTGCAGGCAAGGGAGTTCAGAGAAAAGAAAATGAATCTTTGAAACGCCACGGGGGAAAATAACACAGGAGTGCTGGATTTCGAAGTCGGTGACTATTCATCACACTATTGTATCTGCAGCTATACTTGAGCCGAACGCTCTATCTTGGCACACATTTGTGCAGTCTTAAGCATACAAACTGGTTTGGAATATCAGTCTCAAAAATGGTAGAGCAAGCCTCCGGGATCAAGATTCGTACAGCCGACTCGACTAGTACTAATTCAGGTGACGCGAATTAGAAGTACCACCATGATAAAACTGCATGTCATCACAAAGATCACAAGTCATGTGAAGCATGTAGTCTTAGAAGTCAGAGAGTATATCTCCATTGCCCGAGCATTAGCACGACCGGTGCTTGCCAAGCTATGCTCAACAGCCTTCTCTGTAGAATCAAGTATCTGCACTCAACCATAATCAACTTATGAGATTGCTTGATCCTCAGTCTAACACCAGAACATGAAAAAGAAGAAAGTAAAAGCTCTTTACCAATACTAAAAACCAGTCATTACAGTTCAAGTTATTGGTTAGATTCCATCCCCACACCCTCCAAGTTATGTAGGGTCAGATTCTTTTAGAATTCTTTTTCTACAATTAATATACTTATGAAACTACCCATCTCATGTGTTTCAACTATAAATAATCAAAGTGATGCAAGACCTCTCCATAAATCGTGGGTACTTACTTTTTCAGTGTTTTCCACTGACTGGCTTATCATTAGACTACTCTCCTTGAGTTGTTGTGCCAGCCCAACCATTTCATCAATGAAGTCCTCTTGAAGCTTTCTATGGCAAGATAGAAAAGGTAACAAAGATTTAAAGCAGCACAATGTGCAGAGAAGTTATTACTGACGACAGATCTTTTTTGAGTCTTTGACACATAATCCCATTGTTTACAGTCGTTTTAGGAAAGCTAAACAAGAAAACCATAATTTTCAGTCTGGGAATAATAGATTGCGGGGAGCTATTGTAACTTGGAGACAAGATCCATTAGCTTAATGACCTACACACTTACAGCACTCACTAGGCACAAAAGGGCAAGCCACCTCACTAGTGTCTCGACTGAAGCACCTAGGTGAACTCAGATTTCCTTAGACATTACTGATTTAAACAATGATGTAAGCACATTGCTTTTATGGACAGTGCTCTGGACGATACTCCAGGCAATGGCTTTTTATGTTTGGAAATATACGAAATATCATAACAAAATAAATTTAAAAGCTTTTTTTTTTTTTTATAAGTAAATTTACAAGCTTTTTTTTTATAGGTAACCAAGAAGTTTTATTACCAAGGTAAATAGGCATAGCCTAAGTGCATAGGATGTATACAAGAGAGTAATACCTAACTAGGATTTACAACCAAAAGAAATTTAAAAGCTTACCTGTGCTTTTTTATATGTGCTTGTGAGGAAGCATCCAGTTTGACAGGCGCTGATGAATGATCCTCAGCATTGTCATGAACTCTATCTTCAGAATTCGATCCAGGCCTGGTCAATGATCCAAACTGCCCAAAGATTAACATCATAACATAGAAAAGAGCCAAAAGCTAATCAAATCACGTTGATTCCAAATTTCCAACTACCACAGATTCACATACACAGATCTTTTTCTTATTCCAGGAGTAGGGAGAAGATGATTTTCTACTCCTGTTCTAGAAGGGCTCTCATGTGTGCTTGTCTTTGCAAAGGGTTCCTCAGATACTTGCATATCAGGCTGAGCAGCCTGCAAAAGTGTAGTCAAGCGGGAACAACATTTGGAAGGGATAGAAACTATATCAGAGAGAGACAGAAGTCAATAACCTCCATGCCAAATTATACTAATCAGAGCCACCATTTCACTCCAGTGAAAGAAATGAATAGCAGCAAACACAATAAAGTACTTGGTTCAGGGCCCACTAGGTTCATATGAATTTCAAGCTTAAAGCTTGTTTTACCATATAAACTTCAACCAAAATGTTTGGAACTCCCTATTCATTAGCATTTTAATTCATGGCAACTTATTCTAGCAAAAAGAAGTAATGGATTCTCTGGCTACTCAATGCCCGTCCACTTTAGTATTAAGACTTTCCTTACACTACTTAGCAAAAAAAGTCTTTCCAAATATTGCATCAACCAAAACGCCTACCACTTTCATCACTACAAAGTACAAACCCCTCATGCAGGTTTTGCTCACCATAGTAGTTCCGGTTTTCCTCCCCGATTTAATGATATCACCATGCGAAGTATTTTAGGTGTCTTTGGTCTTTAGCTATTGCAGGAAAACAACAAAAATAGAAGCAATTTATTTTCTTATTATTAGTCATAGCACTATCAGATTTACAAACTCAAATCTGTTGTTAACCAAATTTAGTCTTAAGAAGTCATAATCAAGGTTTCATTTGAACTTGCAACAAATAAATTTTTGTTTTTTGGAAAAAGTAAAAACAGTAATCTCTTTAATATTATGTACCTACGGAAACTTTATGTTGACTTGCTAATTAATATGCACGCACCAATGGGGCAGTTAATTTGGAAGCAATCAGTTTGATCTTCTCTGAATACTCATTCACCTTGGCCTTTGAAACCCTGTACAAACAGCACAAATACAACACCTGAATCAGCCATTTGAAATAATCAAGAGTGAAGATAAATATCATTTTAAAGTCAGTCAATTATGAAACGACTTTTGCCTAATGCCAGTGTTTGCCTTGGATCTAGGAAAACTAAATGAAGAATCAACTAACCATTAAGTAGCATTTTCTATTAAATAAATCTTTGTAGTAAGCATCTTTCCAAAGCAAGAACAGTCAACAAATTTATCATTGCAAGTCTAAAGAGCAACCATAGGCATAAAATCCATATAAGATTTGGAAAAGTATGGGTTTGCTCCCCAATGGTCACCAATTCGAGTCCCCTTAAGGCCACTGGAGGTTTACGTGGTCGTTAATGCCCCATGGGATTAGTCGAGGTGTGCACAAGCTGGCCCGGACACCCATGGTTATTAAAAAAAAAAAAAAACATTTGGAAAAGTAGAGAGAGAGAGAGTCTTTCAGCTATGATTCATAATATATGTTACTGTGCAGGAAAAGCAATTGGAAAACAATGTTCAAATCTCTTCCAAACTTCAAAATCCTTAAGGAAACATAACAGATCACAAGTTAAAAGCTAGTATAGTTCTCAAAAACTAAGGATTGGGGAAACCGTACATTATCTTCACATTCCAAGAACCATTGGCCTCAGTAGTCTTGTCTATGACCCATGACACTTTTAGATATTCCATACAAGTCACTGACATGGTACTCCATAGTAAAAAAGACCTAATGCACAAATTTTACTCATTGGATGGGCCAGTAAGGGTCTACATTTTTTTTTTTCCATTGGACAAGTCCAGACCAAAATCCGTACATGTCAAGGCATATTTCAGGCAATACATATCTCACATCTCCCAATAAGAGAAAGAAAACATGATTCTAGAGTAGTTCATTCCAAAACAAACATTTTAGTTTTGTACCCTAGTCTAAGCATCAAGGTAGTCAAGGCCCTCAAGGATGTTGAAACCCTAGATCACATGCAGTAGTACTTCATGCTAAAAAGGTACTCACCCTGGTGAAACTGGAGACCTGTATAGTATTGGTTGACAGCATCTAACGATATCTCATAAATTATATTAGCATATTTGAAGTCATTAAATTTATCCCACGCCAAATAGAAAATCTATTATCCAATGGTCTAGGGTAAGAATGGAGCATAAACACATACTAAGAGAGAAAAACCATGTAGACAGACGTATCTTTAGAAGGACTTAGACATTTTGATCACCTTTAACCAAACTTAAGAGTTAGCTAGTGAAATAGGCAGAAATCATAGAGACACTATAAATGAATAGTTATACTAGTAAAGCAAAACCAGGAAGGAACTAAGAGCAGAATCAAAGAAAAAAAAGGGAAATAAATGAGTATACTGACCTAGGTAAGCCTTCAGGAGTAGTCTCTTCAGCTACTTGTTCCACTTGTTCTCGTAATGTTGCAACATACTGCAAATTCACATGATTCATGTGATCATAAAAGGCATTTCACTAAAATTAGAACACCTAGATATAAAATCAAGAAAAAAATTTAAGAGCCCAAAGAAAAAGAAATAGCCAAAGTAAATATCACTTCAGAAAACTTTAGACGTACATGTACAAGTTTTGCCAGGTTTTGTTGATGAGGTACAGCTGCAAGCAACC